>NW_024425897.1:16438988-16521655 GCF_017311325.1 Ursus maritimus
CTTACAGCCACACAAGCAGTAGGTGGGCCCTGTGAAGGTATTTCCTGCCTGCCCGAGGTCTGGGACCAGTGGTTGTCTGGACGGCTTTCCGATGTGGCTGGTCTCCGTTGCAAAGCCAAGCCAAAAGAGCCCCCGAGTGCAGCAGGAGAAATAGTAAATCATGTCTCTGCTCCCGAATTACTTGGGACCCTCATGCATGTGGCTTTCTCCCTGGGGAAAGGCCCTTTGTGTGGCAGGGGCACCATCGAGCCCTCTGTGCCCACGGGCTTAATCAGAATCTCTCATACACCCGCTCTCCCCTTTTCCCACATCCTCACAAACACTTGTTCTTTTCCATTTTTAAAAAGACTATAGCCACCCTCGTGGGTGTGAAGGGATATCTCATTGTGGTTTTCATTTGCATTTTGCTAATGATGTTGAATGTCTTTTTGTGTGCTTCTTCGCCACTGTTTGTCTTCTTTGGAGAAATGTCTATTCGAGTCTTCTGTACTTTTTTTTTCCTATTGGGTTATTTGTCTGTTTGTTCCGTCCTCTCTGATTTACATTCATCATCTCTCCTTCCCCTGGGCCCCACCAGCCTGGTTGTCCCAGTGGCACCTGCAGAGGGGGGGTGAGCACAGACTCTGGTGGAATGCCACCTCTCTGGGCCCTCGGGCCAGCAGCTTTCCCAAACTGTGCAATGGGGACCTGGTCCTCTACCTCGCACACTGGACTCTGAAGATTGGAGATCACGAGGGGGGACATGTTCATCCTGGTGACCAGCATGGGTCGGCGAAGCATCTTCGTTGCCTGATTTTGACTTCAGCTTCGCAATTTCATTTGCGGCTCATGGCTTGGCCCGTGGCCCATACTACCTTCTGAGATGCTTTGAGCCGCCAAGAGATCTGGTGTGGACACTGGAGAGTGAGGGAGACAGCCACCCAGCATAGGGATTCTGCGCCCAAGCAAACAAGGGGCAGGAAAGGGCCTCTTGAAACACCTTGATGGGATGGCTCTGTTTGCACCCAGCACGGCCTCGGGTGGGCAGCCGTCTGTCTCTGTCAGCCTGCAAAGCCGCTCTGATGCATAATTCATCCCGGTGCTCAAGTCACACTGTAGGCGCAGCACCCCCCCGGAAGGGCCGGCGACTTTGCATACTCAGGAGGGAGAGGAGAGACTCTTCTCCTGCTTCCTGGGGCCCTGTGGCTCCAGGTGAGGACCGGTGACTCACTGGCCACTGCTGGAGTCTTTCTTTGCCGCAGTAAGACTCTGGGTGGTGTCCCTTCCCAACAACTTAAAGATTGCACTTGGCATTGCTGCCCTAGTCCGCCAGTCGAGACACCAATTGCCCTTGATCCCAGGGCCCCCCGTGGAACAAAGTGTCCAAGAGTGTAGCAATTTTCTTTCTACTTTAAAAAGCCACTCGCACAGCTTCCCATTTTTCCTCCCATCCCCTCAACACTACAGCCCCGATGCTTTTGAAAGTCACCTTTGCAGCATTGCCAGGCCATGTCGGTCCTCCCGGAAGCCCTGTTGCTGTTTTCGAGAGAAGGTTTTCCTCCACATCAGGATCCGTTTGCGGTGGTTGGAAAACACTGCGTGGCATTTCGAGATGCGGTTTCCTTGGCGATGGAAACATCTGCCTGCAGATCTGGGAACCTGCGTGACCACAGACCAGCTTTTGTGCCTGGCAGGATCTGGAAAACAGATCTCTCCATGTGGAGCAGAAGCCATCAGCTCTGTTTTTCTTTTTCTAAGCCAGCAAAGTGCCACAGAATGAGTCCCCTTTGATGTGATAATGTGAGAATGAGAATGGAATTTTTCTTTCTTTCTTTCTTTCTTTCTTTCTTTCTTTCTTTCTTTCTTTCTTTCTTTCTTTTTTTTTTAGATCACTGCCATTTAATTAACCTGTGTGCTGGCAGCAATTAGTTCAAGATGTTTAAATAAGTAACACACAGTCAAATCCCCCTTATGCATGCTTGTGTCAGAGGCTTAAGATAATAGTTGAATTGTTCATTTTCCAGGTCAATAGAGACAGATGAACAAAACCGCCAAGACACTGGAGTCGATAGTCTAGACCAGGGGTCAGAAACTATGGCCCATCTGTCCAAATGTGGCCCCGTCTGTTTTTGTAAATGAAGTTTTATAAGTTTTATTGGAACACAGCCTTCCTTCTTACTTTGTCTCCCTCCCTCCTTCCTCCTCTCCATTCATTCTTCTCTCCCATCTCACTTCTCTTCCTCCTTCTTTTTTCCTTCCTTTCCAAGTTATACGCAATTACACTCATGGTAGGCATTTTTTTTTTTTTTTTTGGTAAAAAATTCACACACAGAGTCAAATGTGGCAGTTTCCCCAGCCCCCTTCCTCCCACTGTTTTTCTCAGTGGAAACCCTTCCAGTTCTTTTTTTTTTTGTGGCCTTTATCAAACAAACAAACAGAAAGAGGTAGAACTGAAATGTGGAGAACTGAAATAAAACAAAAACACTTATTTGGGGTCTAGGATTGCCATTTGGGGAGCAAAGGTTCAGGTTGCAGCCCAATTTGTGTCCCACTAGGGAACACAAGTTAAGGGTTTTTAAAGGCAGAAAGGAATGCTTGTGTTCATTGTTGACAAAGAATTTTGATTGGTGTTGGTGGCAGAAAACTAATTGTGGCTGGACATAATTGGTTGCTAAGGCTTTCACTAAGCAAAGTCTCTTATTGTAGCAAGTTGCAAGTGTTCCAGCTGAGTCCTTGGGCTATTTGCCCTTTGGCCCATTTCAGAAGTTCACAGATCTACCTGGTGAGGATGGGCAATAAGGCCCACCTCCTTCATGGCCTCCTGGCTTCGTTTTAAAACCCCTTGACGTGAATGACTCCATTTTATTTCCCCTTCCACACCTTAAATACATCATATGAATATATAGGATATACATTCAAACATTTCACAAATGTATTTATACATATTTATGTTTAGATATTTGTATTTGTATAAATGAGCTCACACTATATGTGTTGCTTGACAGTCAGTTTTCTTCACAAGTCAATGTGTCTTAAAGTTTAACGTATCTGCTTGTGGAGAGCAGGAGCTGTCGAACCGTGGCCCTGGAGCCAAATCTGGCCCACCCCTTGTTTTTGTAAATAAAGTTTTATTGGGACATAGGCACGCCCATGTGTTTATGGGTTGCCTAGGATGGCTTAGTGCTTCAATAGCAGAACTGGGTAGTTGTGATGGAGACTGTCTGGACCACAGAGTCCACAATATTGACTATCTGGCTCTTTACAGAAGTTTATTGACCCCAGCCATAGAACCCCCTCATTCTTTTTAATAATTGCATAGTATTCTGAAGTATGGATCCAACATGTTTTATTAAATCCCTGCCTTATTGTTTCTGGCCTTGCTCTCTCTACAAACTCCAGTGGGGACCTGCTAAGTGGGACTGTGTCTGGGGAGCCTGGAATTATCATAAATACTCTGGACTTTTCTGATTCAGAGCAGGGTGGAGCTTGGGTTTCCAATGCTTGGGGCAGTGATGGACTTTGTGGCCTATGTGGTTGTGTCCCTGGCTCAGAGAATGTCCTTTGCTGCGACATTACCTCTTTTCTTCTGGCGTGTTTCAACCCTGGTCCGGCCTCAACTGTCAGCCTTGTCATCGCGTCTGTGGAGAGCCTGAGCAGATGCTAGCAATGGGAGTGGTATTTTGTTCTAGAACATCAGCCTGTGCCAGACCCCCTGGTAACAATGCAGGCAGGTGTCTTCCATGTACACTTAGCAAGCTGAGCGGAGGTTCTCAGATCTGGGGAGGTGTTTCTAGAGAGCTTGTTAAAACACAGAGGTCAGGGCCCTACCTGACAGCAAAGGCTTTGAGAAACTCTAGAACTGAGGGTACTTAGCCTGACTTAGAGAAAAATGAAGCTGTAAACTTTTTTTAAGAGAGAAATTTAGTTTTAGTGGTCTCAAGGATGCATTATGGGTCTTAGGTTGCTAACAAGTAGAAGCCATCTCTGGTTGGCTTAAGCAGAGAATGAACTTATATGGAATATTCTAGGGTAACCCTTAGGATAGACGGGAAAGCACAGAAAGGAACAGGATCCAGAGCACCCCAGAGGTTCTAAGTAGCAGGAATGGCTTGACGGGTTTTGGGGGGATTAACTGAGCTTCAAAGATTTTTCCCATCATTGTCATGCCAGTCACAATTCATGTCCCCAGGGAGATTCCTACTGGTCTGACTTGGCACCTGGTGACTTGGGAAGGGTCGCATCTGTCTCCTAGTTGACACCCCCAACAAGACTGTCCTCAGAGGAAAGAGAATTCCCTCAAAGAGGGGCGGTGAATTCTGGATGGTCACAAACAACCCACCCAAAGAAACATTACAGGTCATTGGCTAATCTTTAAATACGTGAGCCTTTGGGGCAGGAATAAGTACTCTTGATGGGAACGTCAAGTTACAATTCCCAAAAGGCCCATCCTCTGTATTATTTCATCCCCAAATGAACACATTTTGTATCATAACAAGTCACTGTTGGAGGCAAAAGGTGAAAACAGGTCAAAGGCCTTGGTTTGAAGAAGAAAAAAAAACCCCGCAGATTTCAGGCAACAATTCTTCACATTCGTATGGAAAAAGAGTTTTAGACTTACTTCTTGCAGTCTCTGTAGGACAGTCACGGATGACTTATTGGAAACCCCACACCGCTGGGATCACACTGGCTGAGGTTTTGCCACGTTCTCTGCTCAGCTCATGCTGACTCATTTGCCCCCCACCGAAGCAAGAGGCAAACGGAGGGTCTGGAGAGGTGATCCCACCATATAAATAAGGAGACTGGAAGCCTCCTAGATTCTGACCCGCCCAAGGTCGTGCTGTAAGTCTGGAGGAAAGGGAGGCACGGTGCAGAATCATCACAGTAAGGATGGATGTGCTTTTAAGGATGGTCTGCTCTCAGCCCTCATTTTACAAGTAAGGACACCGAGATCATGCCAGGTTCAGCAGCCGGCCTGGGGCGCCTAGCTAGCCCCCAGTATTGCGAATCCTTCCGGAGCCATCAGCAGCTGGAAGATACTGTTGTCTGTCTCACAGGCTGTGATGGCAGTCTTTCAGTGGGGAGCTCATAGAACTCTGAGGTTGATGGATAGGGCCTCTTCACGCATGTCCATAAAGATTCACTCTCAGTTAATTTCCCTCAGGGTAAAGGAAGCTTCTTTGAAGTACTCCATAGGTGGCAAAATACTCAGTTTCCCTGAATAAATATTTCTAGCCAACTCCAGCTCCCTGAGAGAAGGCCCTTCGCTGGCTCAACACTTGAGCAGATGATTGTCGATTGTGCCTTTGCTTAGCATGCTGACCCTGGATGATTTTATACGGAGATGTCTTAGGTGCTGAGAATCCAGATGACAGCATGCTTCCCTACCACAGTGTCCCGAGCAAATCCTGGTCCTAGAGGGGCTGCAATACGTTTTAGGACTGCAAGCATTGGGGTCAGACAGAACCAAGTTCAAATCCTGGTTCTCTCCCTTTTATAGGCTGTGTGACCTTGGATACGTTGCTTAGCCTTTCTGACCCTGCTTCTTCACCTGGAGATGGTTTCCGCCATCCTAAAAAATAAAATGAGCTAATGCCCCTAAAATGTTTAACACATGGCCAGGCACATAGTAAGGGCTCAGTGAGCAGCAGCTGTCACAATTAGAGCCAAGATACCTGGAGCAGAAAGGGACAGAGACCTCTCAGCAAATCCCTGCTTCAGACAGGAGGGGAAACCAGCCTCAAAGCCCACAGTGACTTGCTAATAATGATAGAACCAGGTCAGGAATCCAGCCTCCTGCTTTCTCCACCGGGTCATCTTATCAACCCAACACATGGCCTCCTTCGGGGTCACCCAGTAGGGTGAGTGTCCTGGGCGAAGGAGAGCAGTGCGGCTGATTCACCCTTCCTGGCCCCTCCCCTCTCGGTCTCCTTTAGGGGGTTCTGATTTTAGGGGATGTTTATGAGTCAGATGACTCCCTGCCCATGGGGAGGCCAAGCAAAGAGGGAAGAAGCCAGTGCTGGTCATCACTTATTGGGCTGATGGAGGCTGCCCATGTCCCACTGGCCCCAGGGAGACAGCCAGAGCAGACCTCTGTGCCAATTTATCTTGGAAATTGTCTTTTCTTCAGGCAAGGGGAGGGGGAAGGAAGCCTAAAAGAAAACATCCAGCCACATGCCTATGAAATCTCTGCCCAAAATCAGTCATCCTTTTTAATAATGAGGGCTGTCAGAGCCCTGGTTCAGTCGGAAATGATGGCCTGTGTAAATATTTGGTCTGTAACTGATTTATGGGTTGGGGAACAAAAAAATAAGATTAGTCGCTAATCACAGGGATGCAGGAAAATCAGCGGGCCTGGAAGGCAGAAGTGAGGTTGGCTGTCTGGGTGAGCTCAGATGGGGCGGGGTGGGGGGGAAGCTGGGCTGGGCTGTGCGGTGGCATTCACTTGGAGAGGGGGCTGTGGGCTTCCGGATTATTCCATAATCACAGGCCGAGGCAGCATTGTCCATGTGCAGGTCAAGAACTGGGTGAGACCAGCTTTGTGGCAAGATGCCCGGTTTGGAGGCACAAGATTGGCTCTTCCCAGTGAACCCTGAAATCAACAACGTACACCACCCCAAGCGTGCACAGGCCCCTCTATAAAATGGGAATGTATGCAATCAGCTCTTACTGGGGAATTAATGGAGCCATTAAGTACAAGCTTTGGAGTCAGTTCAATCTGTGTGCACACCCCAGGCCTTTATTGAGTTGTGACCTGGGTACATTAACTGTTGAGAACCCCAGTTACCTTAACTGCAAAACAGGGGTTATAATTGTTGCTACCTCAAATGAGATGGCATGTCCCAAGCACATCACCGCTCCCGGCGTCTCGGCCAGGCAGCTCTTAGTGCCGACACCGGCTGTCCTGTGACTACCGAAATTCACAGTCCCAGGTGGGCTAACGCAGGTGCTTGCCTCTCCTGCAGATTCACCCCCGCCACAGCCACTGCATGCGGCACATGCCTCCTATTAGAAATAAATGTATAGGGTGGGGTGCCAGCCTGGCCCCTCCTGGATAGCATGGAGACAGAGTAGATCCACTGGAGGGCCGCCCCCTCCTCAACTCCCCTGAACGAGGAGCCCGCCAGCATCCATGTGCTGGTGCAATGGAAACACACAGACTTCTGGATATTCATTTAGTTCATTGAGCTCTCCCTATATGCCAGGTCCTGTGCTGGGTGCTGGGGATCCACAGAGAACAAGTCACACATGATCCCTCCGAGGGTGGGAGGCACCCACCCTCAGCAAACCATCAGAACAACAAGGATGTATGGCAGCATGGGGCCAGAGCTCGAAGGAATGTGTAGGTGCTATGACAGGACCCAGTCTACCCCAGGAGCGGGCAGGATGGGGAAGGAAGGACCCGGGTGGCAGGAGAAGCCACTCCTGGGGTGAGCCAGATGATGGGGAGAAGGATGCAGTGCGGTTTGGGTAGTATGCTTCACGTTTCCTACTTCTAGGTGAGTCCAGACCCTATTAGAACGGGGGCTGGCAGGCTAGAGTGCGAGGAACAAATTCAGCCCACCGCCTGTCTCTGTAGCTAGTTTTACTGGAACTTGCCACATCCATTCATGCGCACGTGGTCTCGGGCTGATCTTGGCCACGCAGGCGGGGCTGAGTAGTTTCGGCAGAGAACACACGACTTGCAGAGGGCTTTTACAGAAAAAAATTCACCAACCTCTGGGCTAGAACGTTTCTCCTGTCCTCTCGCATTCCTTCTTCCTCTCTCATACCCTGTGAGGATCTGAAGCGGTGTCTTAGTGGACAAGAAAGGAATATATACACACGCACACATAGATAATGTGTATAGTAGAATACAATATATAGTGTATATAGAGGAATATAATGTATAGTATATAGAGAGGAATACTACATATATGTAGTGTATATATTATATAGATATTCATATCGTGTGTGTGTATACACACACACACACACACACACACACACGTATATATATATGGAACAATTCGCTCTTTTCCCAATCAAGTCTTAGTAGAAAGTCTGTTTGATACTGAGAGCTGATCTGTTACTGAGCAAAGTTTAATCTTAAAAAAAATACCGTGTATCTATTCTTAAGATATTTTGCACATTTTTCAAGTACATATATTTATATAAAACATATATATTTAACCACACACTATAACACATATATAAATTTATATACATAAATATATAATATGCTGTTATATATTATACTATTGTATAGTATATATAAATATACAAATTTGTACACATAAATATAATACATATATATTATACTTGAATGTATATTATATATAAATATACATATAGATAATACTATACTGTAATATAGTATATTATATACAGTATATGCTATGTACTATAAATATGTAAGTTTATATATACATATATATATAGAAGCATATGTATATGTTTAATTTCTAGGAATCTATAAACAACCACATTTTTATATCTGTCAACTAAATCTGAGATTCCAGTTACCAAGAGACTGATAGAAGCCATATGGGAAACAAAATCCTTCTCAAATTTGATCTTCAATTTAAAACTTACTGAAAAAATAATGAACCATCATTGAAATATTAAATAACGATTGGCCACATTATTTCATGTCTATACCTCTGTTCTCTAGAGGTTTTTTTTTTTTTTGGTTTTGTTTTAATAAAATAAAGAGAAAAAATTCAAGCCTAAAATACTGCATGTCATTTTACAATGATGTTTTATTATTATCAAAGAATGCTCCTGGTACTCTGTTCCAATGGTTTCTAAGTTCAAAGCCTGAAAGTAACAGCCTCTTTTGTATCCTTCCAGAATATGTTTCCATACAGGGGAGAGTATCCAGCCTAGTCTGGGCACCGACACTGCACACGGATTTAGGAGACATTAGATGTCTCTTCCTCTCACCCCTCCACACTGTGGCCGGCAAGTCCTGGGAGAGCTGTGTTCCAGATGCTTCCTTTTCCTCCCCCTCCAATGTCTAGACCTTGGCCCACACCACCGCCATCATTTTTGTCTGGGTAACGGCCACAGCCTCCTCTCCAGAATCCCGGAACCCCATTCTTGCCCGCACCACAGTCAACTCTCTACACATTGGCAGAGTGGTCTTTCAAGAATAGAATTAACTTTTGTCATCTTCCTTCCCAAAACCTGTTGGCAGGTGCCTGTTGCTCTCAGATGAAACCCCACCTCCGTACAGGGGCAAGCACCTGGTTGATTGCAGTGATCTCATCCTGCCCCCGATCCCGCCTTCCCTCTCTTCTTCTCGCTCATTGTGAGTTGACCTGCCCTCACCTTGGACTCCCCAGCATTGCCTTTGCCTCACTGCCTGGTCCCCTCTCCCTCCAGATCTTTGCAAATCTGCCTTCTTTTTGACATTCAGTTCTCAGCCTAAATGCCATGTCCCCAGGAAGGTCTTACTACCCACTCACAACCACATCACCTGATTTTAATTCTGCACAAAGCTCCTCTTATTCCCCGGTATTTCCCTACTACTTTAGGTGTTTTTCTGTCTCCCCCCCCCCCCCCACCAGGATACCAGCCCAGGCGGAGCATGGATCTTGTCTCCCTCCTTCACTGCTACAGTCCAAGCACCTTACTGTCCTAGTGATAGTTATTGCATCAATTTTTGGAATTAAGCCAATTTTTGTTTTGTTGCATTTTTCTTGTCCTAGGGAGACACAGGGTGGGGAAAGGAGTGC
Source organism: Ursus maritimus (assembly GCF_017311325.1). Classification (NCBI taxonomy): domain Eukaryota; kingdom Metazoa; phylum Chordata; class Mammalia; order Carnivora; family Ursidae; genus Ursus; species Ursus maritimus. The sequence continues at coordinate 16,448,684 of NW_024425897.1, forward strand.
TTTGAGTAAACATTCCTTGCCAAGCCTTTTCTCTGGATGACTTTGAAAATCCTGTTGTTAATTTTCTTCCAGAAAGGCTTCATTTCCTGCCCAGCCTCGTCATCACTGCATCCCAGTGACGGGCAGCCTCTGTCCCCGGTCAGTGTGGTCCGCAGACCTTCGTGTGTTTCGCCTGAGGCCAGAGGTCCAGGGTGAAAAGGAATTCCTTGGTCCTCTTCATGGATACTTGTCCCTTTTCCCTCGATTTTGAACCTGGCTTTCACATCATCTTTGCTCATAAAGAGCCTCAGTCTGTCTAGAGGAAAGGAACTATCTTGGCAAGAGACCAGCGCAGGAAAGACTCTTACCTAGCAGGTGCCAGATACTCTCTCAGGCACTTAAAATACATTAGTTCAGTCTTGTGAGATAGAGGAATTGTTATGCATTTTTACAGGTTCAGACATCGAGGTTCAGAGAGGCTAAGTGACTTCATGTAGGTCAGACAGCTAGTATGGAGGAGAGATCTAGTTCCAGTATTACTATTATATGTTTTTCTAATTCTAATAAAATACCCATCACATAAAGTGTACCATTTTAGCCATTTTAAGGTGTACAATTTAGTGGCATTGAGTACATTCATAGCCCTGTGCAACTATCACCACTCTCCAGTTCTGGAACTTTTTCATCACCCCAGATGGGAACCCCAAACCCATTAAACAATCACTTCTTATTGCCCCTCCTGCCCCCATACCTGGCCAGCCACTAATCCACTTTCTATCTCTGTTCATTTGCCTATTCTGGATATTTCATCTAAGTGGAATCATAATGTGTGGTCTTTTGTGTGTGTGTGTGTGTGTGTGTGTGTGTGTGTGTGTGTTTTCCACTTAGCTAATGTTTTTGAGGCTGGTCCGCATTGTAGCATGAATCAGGGCTTCATAATCCTGAATCACATTCCATGGTATGGATAGACCACAATTTGTTAATCCATTTATTTGTTGATGGGCATTTGGGTTGTTTTCACCTTTTGACTCTTGTGAATAATGCCGCTATAAACATCGTGCACAGTTTTTGTTCGAACACCTGGCTTCAGTTCTTTGGGGTATATGTCCAGGCGTGGAATTGCTGGGTCATATGCTGCTGTTTCCACAGTGTCTGCACCACTTTACAATCCCAGCAGCAAGGTGCAAGTTTCCGGTTACTTCACATCCTCGTCAACCCTTGTTCTGTTTTTGACTTCTTGATCATGGCCGTCCTAGTGGGTATGAAGTGGTATCTCACTGGGCTTTTGATTTGCATTTCCTTAATGACTAATGATATGGAGCATCTTTTCATCTATCTATCTATCTATCTATCTATCTATCTATCTTGACCTGCTGTATATATCTTCTTTGGAGAAATCTCTATTCCAGTCCTTTGCCCACTTTTAGATATATATTTTAGTGTTTTTTTTTTAAGATTTATTTGTTTATTTGAGAGAAAGAGAGAGAGAGTGCGTGCACAGGCAGGGGAAGGGAGAGGGAGTAGCAGACTCCCCACTGATCAGGGAGCCCAATGCAAGGCTCAGTCCCAGGACCCTGGGATCGTGACCTGAGCTGAAGGCAGACGCTTAACCGACTGAGCCATCCAAGCACCCCTATTTAGTATTGTTTTAAGAGACTTTTTGTAAGGCATAACTTTCATTCAGAAGTGAAGGGGGGCGCCTGGGTGGCACAGCGGTTAAGCGTCTGCCTTCGGCTCAGGGCGTGATCCCGGCGTTGTGGGATCGAGCCCCACATCGGGCTCTTCCGCTATGAGCCTGCTTCTTCCTCTCCCACTCCCCCTGCTTGTGTTCCCTCTCTCGCTGGCTGTCTCTATCTCTGTCGAATAAATAAATAAAATCTTAAAAAAAAAAAAAGAAGTGAAGGGCACAATTTTTGTGTGTGGTTTGATGAATTTGTATTTATCACAATACCCAATTAGTCACCACCCAATCAAGACTGAAGACATGTCCAGCCCCCCAAAGGCTTCTTGGGTCTCATTCCAGTCAATAACCTACCAACCTACCCAGAGATAATCACTCTTCTGGCCTCTCTAGCATAGGTTAATTTTGCCTGTTCTTGAACTTCATGTAAATAGCATTATAATGGAGTCATACAGCACAAGCTCTTTTGTGGCTGATTTCCTTTGCCTGACACTATAACCTTGAGATTTGGCCATGTTAAAGTCTAGCCATTTTCTCTTTTTTGTTGCCATGCAGTGGTCAATTGTATGAGCATACTATGCTTTATTTATCCTTTCTGTTATTGACGGACATTGAGACTAATCCCAGTGTTTGGCCGTATGAATAACGTTGCCATGAACATTCTTGCATGGGTTGTTTATGGACATGGGGGCACTCATTTTGGTTGGGTACATACCCAGGGGTGAAATTTTGGGGTCAGAGCGTATGTTCACTTTAGTAGATATTGCCAGATTAACTTTTCGAAGTGGTTGTGCTGGTTTGCGATCTCACCAGAATTTGGGGGGAATTCTGGTTGCTCTCTCTTCTTGCCAGCATTTGGCACTGTCAACTCTATTTTTAGCCATTCTGGTGGGACCTGTACTGGAATTCACTTCACATGTTTTTCGACCAACGTCTCTTCCTCTCCCTCCTCTTTTCCTCTTTCTCCTTCTGTGTCATCTTCCTTTCCTTCTTAGTATATTTCACATAAAGCTGTATATGAGGAAATCATTGCTGTGAGATCATGGAGTGATATGCAAGTTTATTTTTCAAGTTTTAGCTGTTAAAATACCGAAATTTCACGTGTGTCTCATCTGAAAGCATTGCATATTCGTCCACACCAGGGAAAGTGCAGCTTACAGTGTTTGACCCACTCATGCTTCCTTTTTGCCAGTGCCCGGGTGGATTAAATTCCATGTTTGTGGTGTGTTCGAGCCAGAAATGAAGGTTGTAGCCTGTGGTCAAGGAGCAGAGCAGATGCTGCTAACCATTCTCCTGGTGTTAGACTTACCAGGCCTATGCTTTTCCAACCTTCTCCTTCCCTGGACTCTGTGTGTATTCTCTGCCCCCTCCCCAACCAAGAACGTGGTGCTGTTCTTTGGTTTTGAAAAGGGTCTTGCCTGTAGGCCTCATTTTGGGTAATCAGATCATGACAACAGCGAAGGATTTCAATGGCGCCATTTGAGAGGGAGGGACAGCTCACACAGCCCCGTGTAAGGCCAGTGGGCATCTTTTCCTGTTTGGGGAAATGGTTGCTGGAGAAGCACTTTGCTGCACAGAGCGGTGTGCGAAAATGTGTGCTGTGCCTGTCCTCCAGCCACGCTTACGACGAGCTTGTCTGCCCCCAGCCCTTCATTTCCTCCCAATTGGCTGGGCCAGATGCTCCAGACACCGATAATGAGATGCTGAAGTTTATGGCCGGGTGAAGGCATTTGAGTTCAAGGGGACACAACCCCACACGCAAGGAAGCTGAGGGTAAAGAGGCCATGTGAGCCCGCAGTTCTGCTTGACTCAACGCCCAGCAAGCTTTTGGAAGAGAAAGTGGTGCAAAGACTAATCATCAGTTTGGAACCCCCGCAGCGATCCTTGCAACCAAGGCTCTGAGGGACAGGTGGCAAGTGGGCATCGATCAAAAGCCTTCGGAGTACAGAGCTGTCTGTCTGCCAGACCTAGGCTGGGGGTGGCCAGGGGCTGGCGAAAGAAATCAGGTGTGTCTCTGCCCTCAAGGAGCCCCTAGCTGGAATTAACTGAGAAGATGCTGCCAAACCAGCCCTCCTGACTTGCAGATGGAAACTGGGCTACATTCCTTTAGAATTCTCCCAAGACAGAAGATGCCAGGTTGTTTTTGCTTGAGTTGGAGCACATGGGCTTGGGTGGGAGTCTATAGACCCATCTTCTGGTCTTGGCTCTGCAACTGTAGGTTGCCTACTTTATGTTAGTTGCTGGGATACAGGCCCGTCCCATGTGTGTTGGGCGCAAGCCATGGGGGAGATAGACATTCACTGAGCAACCACATAAGTAAAAGCAGAATTCCAACGGGGATGCATTTTGTGATGGAAAAGCAGATAGTGCTGGGAATGCATGTGACCTGGAGATCTGACCAGTTCTGAGGGCTAAGGACTGTGCCTCTAAGGAAGTGATGCCTAAAGTAGGTTTCCACTAATAGGATAGGGAATAGTGTTCCTGACAGAAGGAACAGCATGTGCAGAGATCCTGAAGTAGATGGGAATTTGGTACGGTCAAAAATCAGAAAGCTGACCAGAGTGGCTAGAGTCAGAGGGTGACAAAGTGATGATAATACAAGAAGTTCAATAGAGAGTGATCCTTGAGGGTCCCTTGAAGCTTTTGAAAGGAAACCTTTGGGAGTTTTTAAGCAGAGGAATGACATGATACAGTGTATGTTTTTTAAAAGCTCACCTTGGTGCCTGGGTGGAGAATAGATTATAAAGAATCAAAAGTGGGATGGGATTATTCAACCATAAAAAGGAGTGAAGTTTTGATATCTTGTTACCACATGGATGGACCTCAAAGCATTAGGTTCATCGAAAGAAGCCAGACGCAGAAGTTCTTACACTGTATAATTCCATTTCTATGAAATATTCAGAATAGACAAATCTACAGAGACAGGTTGGTAGTTGCCAGGGGCGGGAGGGAAGGTCATGTGAATTGTTCAGTTTAACGTGGTTAATACATATTATTTGAATTTTACCTCAATATAAATAAAAAGTAAAGAAAATAAAAAATTAAAAAAGCAAAAATAAAAAAAGTGGGATTGGGGGGTCCGATTCAGGTACACCAGCGGTGGCAACAGCAGCTAAGGCGAGGGAGGAGAGTGGCTCGGACTGGAGCTGGAAGGCTGGCGATGGAGAGTAATAAACCAATTGAAGAACGAAGGGTTCTCAGGATCCTTTTAGTTCAGATATATTCTCTGCAAATTAGGCTTCAGGAAGGTCAGAAGAACTTTACTAGATTCCAACCCTGGAATGAATAATCCTTTGCTGTACCTGGTAAAACAGCGTGCATTTTCCGGAAGCACAGACAATGGCCCCTAAGCTGGGGGTCTTCCCGCCATGCTTGTGCAGCCTCAGCTGAGCCCAGCCCTGGGGCTGTGTCAGCACAGCCTGCCAGGTCAGGGAGCTTTGACTTGCCTGCCTGTGCGGACAGCAGCATGGCCCACCCGGGGCTCATACAGCCCCAAAGGGTAGGGCTGCCCTCGCCAATGCTTCGTGCCCCCTCACTTTGCTGCTTTCCCCAGAATTGGCCTCGATTCCAAGGGAAGACATTTATGTAATAGATTTCTAATATCCTGCGATCCTGGAGAGATGTTCTTTTTAATTACACCTGCAGGATATACTGCAAAATATGCACTGAATCTTACACAGTCATAGTCATTGGACACAGTCATTTGTGTCTGTTTTCCCCCTGAGCGTGCTGAGTAATGAGGGCAGATGGTAAAGGTGAATCCCACATTCTGTCCATGAAGACTTCCTTGGTGGGCGGGAAGTGATGTAAGATTTCCCGCCACCTACTCTGATCATATAGCCATTCACCCCCCACTTTCCCTTTCTCTTACCCTCTTTTCCTCCCCTCTTTCTATCCTCCCATCCTCTTTTCCTTCATTACATCTCCCTCTCCATCCATCCATCATCCTTATATCCTTCAGCCTTTTCATCCATCCACCCATCGATCCTTCCACCCATCCACCCATCCATCCTTCCATCCATCCGCCCTTCCATTCTTCTGTCCATCCACCCATCCACCCTTCCATCCTTCCATCCATCCATCCATCCTTCTGTCCATCCACCCATCCATCCTTCCATCCACGCATCCTTCCATCCATCCATCCATCCATTCATCCATCCATCCATCCTTCCATCCATCCACCCATCCATCCTTCCACCCATCCATCCTTCCGTCCATCCATCCATCCACCCATCCATCCTTCCGTCCATCCATCCATCCACCCATCCATCCTTCCGTCCATCCACCCATCCATCCTTCCATCCATCTTCTGATCCATCTCTTTATCCATTCATCCATCTATCCATCTTTTGTCCTTTTCATCATCCATCCATCCATCTTCCACCCTTCCACCTTTCCTACCTTCCTCCTTCTTTCCCTTCCCTTCTTCCCTCCACCCTTCTTTCCATCTACCCACCCCTCCATCTCTTCATCCATCTGTCCATCCTTCCATCCATCCATCTGTCCATCCAGCTTTTGATCCATGCATCTGTCTAACATTTATTTATATATACCCCTTCTCCTCTCCGTCTCTGGTCCTGAGTTAGCAAAACAAATTGACGCTCTGCAGTCACTGAGCTACTGTTCAACGTGTGCTGAGTCGGACTTGCTTCTCCTTACACAAGGGATCTGGCCTTGTCATTTGGTGGCCCAGTGCCTCAAGGCTCCCGTCAGTGTTTTGGAAATAATGATGGTATCTATTGCCAGAGGGTATGACTGCATCCATTCATCTGCCAAGGATAGTGGTGGGTTGAGAGTTGCTAGATGTTTCAGGTGGAAAACCTGGCTCAGCTTCAACTTTTGGCTTCTTCCAGGTTAATTCCATGCTATACAGACACCCAGTTTAACCTGCTCATAGTGACGTTAATAACAGGTCACCGGAACCCTCACTCTGTGCCTGGCCCTGTGCCAAGCACGTTCTGTCATAGATTTGTCATGGCATCCTTCTTAGGTAGGTGCTGTTATTTCCCCCCATTGTCCAGGGGAGGAAACTGAGGCACAAAGAGATGAGATCACTTTCCTGAGGTCCCAATCAGGACCTGAGCTCCGGTCTCCCTGACCCCAAAGTTTGCAAGTCTAACTCCAAAATTATCCTGCCATGGTGTAGATGCGTCTTTGAATCTCCACCGTTGGAGACTCTTGTGGAATGAAATGCCACTCCTTTGTTTCCCTCTCTTCTGGGCAGGGAGAGCCCGCTAACGTGTGCGGCTATAACGGGAAGTACCTTCCTGGGCCTTGCTGCCGACCCCTAGGGATATAATAAGCAGGGCTGGCAGCCCAACACTGCGAGGGAGTGACTCCACAGGCACACTTTGGATTCCTTAAAGCTGATGAGCAGCAGGCCTCCTGGAGAGGGTGACTTTTAGGTTGCATGTGTGGGAGGCCTCGTCTCTCTCTCTTTTTTTATGTTATGTTAGTCACCATACAGTACTTCATTAGTTTTTGATGTAGTGTTCCGTACTTCATTGTTTGCGTGTGACACCCAGTGCTCATTGCAACACGAGGCCTCCAGTCTTTAATTAAGGCACCTTCCTGAGCTCTCCATCTAGAAGAGAGAACGTTTGCAAGGAGGGTTCACTCTGGTCACAAGGTGGCGCCCAACTCCGGGCTAGACATGAATGGGGCCCTGGGGGTGTGGGGGGAGGGCAGAGTGGTTAGTTTGGGATGCTCTTCTAAATCACACTGTCTTAAACTGATCCCCTAAGCACCCTGGGAAGGGGAGAAGTGTTTCCAAAGCAGATGCAGAAGTTCATTCCATTCAGTTGGTGCCGAGCCAGAGCCAGGGCCTAAGAGATTCAGCAACGAAAACCACAGGATTCCTGCCCTCAAGGAATTACAGTGCAGCATGATTAAGTGCCAGTCATAATCCAGCTTGGTCATGTAATAAGCTTTTAATGAGTACCTACTGTGTGCCAAGTTCTGTGCTAATTGCCAAGGACAGGGAAATGAACAATACAGAATCATTGCCCTCAAAGACCCACAGTTTACTTGGGAGACAAAAACTAAAAGAACAAATTCAGGAAAATAGGAAAGTACAGCCACAGGGATACACTCAGAATATTGTAGATGAATTGAAGAGGAACACCCAACCCAGGCAAGGAGGGAAGGGAGTATCAGGGAAGGCTTCCTGGAGGACTGGACACCAGAGTGGAGTCAGAGAAGACCGATGGGGATTAAGCAGGCAGGGAAGGGGAGGCCATTCTGGGCTATGGGGACAGCACTAGCACAGGGTTATAGCTGAGAAAGAGGGGGATGGAGCAGCCACAACTGGCCAGGTCAGTGTGGGGAGTGGACATTGGTGCCATGTTAACGAGGTTGGGTCTGCCGGCTCTCATTCCATGTGCACTTATGGATACATTTCCCTCTCTTCTTCTTCTGTCTCTCTTCCAGAGCCAAGAAGAAAAGCAAACCCTTGAACCTCAAGATTCACAGCAGCGTGGGCAGCTGCGAGAACATTCCTTCTCAGCAGCGCTCCCCCCTCCTGTCGGAGCGCTCCCTCCGCTCCTTCTTTGTGGGACATGCACCTTTCCTGCCCTCCACCCCTCCCGTCCACACTGAGGCCAACTTCTCTGCAAGTAAGTCACCCCCCCAGGGCCGCTGCCCCTTCTTGTCTGCCAGGTGCACGCTCCCTGTTCCCTCTCGAGATATGCTCATGAAATGCTTTGAACATGGCTCATCCGCCTCCCACCTGCGCCACTCCCGCCCCTTGGGATGGTTTCGAAGGGAAGGGGCGTAATTAGCACTGGGAGGTTGACTGGCTGTTGTCATTGGTCCTGCGTTCCTACTCTTTTTGCCTGCAGGTGTGTAGGGATGACAGAGGGAAGCAAGCATGCAGGGCTTGAAAGGAATCATCAGCTTTTTCTCTCTGCTTCTCAGCTGCCCAGTCACAGGATTTTTCTTGGGCCACTGTGGATCAAGCAACTATGATTAAATTTTGTAATTTTGCCCCCCCCCCACTCAGGTCAACACATATCACCTTTCATTTCAAAGATGTATTTCGGTTCAAACTGGGCTGAGCATGGCCTGGGGTGGTTTACATTCTGCTCCCACGAATTTCTGCTGGAGACAAAGTGGTTATTACTTGGAGCGGAAATGGAACTTTCTGGTGATCAAGAGCTGAGATTTCAGAAGATATTTCATCTTCTCTGCCCAGGGGCCCGTTTTGCTGAACAGGCACAGATGTGGTCAGAGGGGAGGCCCTGAAAAAAAGCCCAACCAGCCCTCCAGCTCAGACATCGACTTTTATGGACTGGGAATTCGGGAGGAGGAGGGGCTGCCGGAACAGGGAGGGAATAAACGTGGGCCCCCAGTACAGCCACGGGGTGATCAGACTGCTCTGATAAATGATAAGCGATGTTTCCTGAGCACCTGTATATGCTCATCGCCTACACGCATGGCCTCATTTGGTTCTTACAACAAGCCGTTGTGCAGATGAGTTATCCCCATTGTACAGATGAGGAAACAGAGGCTCAGGGACGTGAAAGAACTTGGCAAACTCACGCAGCTGTTGAGTCATCCAGCCCGGGTTTGAGGCCTGTTCTTCCTAACTCCAGAATGTATAAGCGTCACCATCACATATGATTTGATCCCAGATCCCTCAACTCTTCAGCAGGGGGCCTTTCTCTAAATTTAGGGTTCTGTTCTTTACCTTTACGTGAGGGTTTCTGAATTTTTTTTAGGGAGGCTGTGAACCCACTGAGAAATCTGTTTCTTTCTCTCCCTGGGGAGTTGCACACATAACTTCCAGCCCGGTGTCCAGTGGCAGGACTGTTGGGCTCAGAAGCTCTGCCTTAGCCCCGCTGGACAGTTGGCCTGGGCGGAACGGTGAACTCAGTGCACACGTGTGCATCACGCATCCACTGCAGGAATCGGCCAAGGGTCCAGAACCAGAAGAGACCCATGTGGACGTCAGTGAGGAGAAGTTCCAGAGCCTGACTGGTCTTGGGGCCCAGGGGGTGCAGGCCCTGAATCAAGCAAACTAAAATAGCACTCATGACACGTATCAACACCAGAAGGCCGATTTATTCATTTGTCGAGAGAAATCACTGTCAGACCAGAGCTACTCGCTGGGGGTGGGCCTGTGTGGCAGTCAGAGGGTGGCTTGGGAGCCCAGACAAGGACAAGGGGGGTGATGACGTATCAAATGTGTCATAGCAGCGGGTGAGACAGGATGTCATGGCCCGGAAGGGAGATGCTGGGGGCCAGTCCCAGCTCTGTGTCTTTTTGAGCAGCGTGCCTGACCCCGAGCAAGTGCAGAGCCTTTCTGAGCCTCAGTTTCTTCATCTGTAAAATGGGGCTCACAATAGATGCCCTCCATAGGTGGTTGTGGGGATTAGATCGGACATCAAGTCATCTGCACAGGGTCTGGTACACATTTAGTGCTTAATACATGGTAGCTGGCGTGGCGATGTTAATTAGCTCCTTTTCCCTGGCAGCGTTTACATCCTCTGACTTTATGACTAATTTGGGAGCTATGGGTAAATGCCTTTCAGTCCCCCCTCCCCACGCTTCCCCGTGGTCCTAAGAGTGCTTGGAATTTACCTTGGCCTGAGGCTGGGAGGCTGCCTCCAGCCGCCATCTGTCTCTGGGCATCGCTGTCTCTGGGGGCTGGACCACAGTTCTGTACTTTCGCTCCGTCCAGGATAGAAACATCTTCAGCTTGCTTCAAAAACCACGGACTTGCACATTTAGACCCCTCCTCTCCTGTCAGAAAGTTCTGTGAGGATTCACTGTGGCTTCCAACTTATCCTGCCTGCCCTGGTCTCCATGGGAGAGGAGACGCTTCTCCCCTTGCCTGTGGGCAGCAACAAAGTCCTTAATGAAAATCAGCCTTGAGCACTAAGAGGCCGGAGAAGCATAGTTGGCTCTCTGGACCCTCCTGGTCCTTGGAGGCAGAGAGGTCGCCCTCTGATCTTCCAAAAGGGAGAAAAGTCACATTTGAGTCTCTGTAGGAGAATGAGGGTGTACCCCAAATATTAGCCGGAATCCCATGGACCAGTCCCGTTTCCATTGATCCTAACAAATGACAGAAACAGAGGGTAGAATAGGCTCCAGGTTAGGAAACGAGAAGCTCTCGGTTTGAGTCTCTGTGATGCCGCCAATTGCTTGTGTGACCTCTGTCCCTGCCTCGTCACAGTTAAAACTCACCACAAACAATTGAGGCAGGCATTCTAATTCCCATTCTATAGATAAGGAAACTGAGGCTCAAAAGGGCGAATGATCTTGCCCACGTGGTAGGTTTTGAATCCCAATCCAACTCTAGCCTGCATCCCTGCTCTTTGGTGAAGCAAAATCCTTTCTCTGTCTGGGTCTCAGTTTCCCCAGTTGTATAATAAAAGATTCCACAAGGGTCCAGTCCAGAGCTTAGAAATGCTGTGATTCTAAGGCTAACCAGTGAGGTTTTCCTGGGCAAATCTTCTGATCACTTAGAGTGCTGGTTTGAGGACTGTGGGCTGGGGCGCTTGGGAGGACACATGGGTCAGGCTCTAGCTCTGTCTTGCTTGTAATAGTCCTGTTCTCCCCCTACTCTGACCTTCGGAAGAGACCTTTCTGTCTTTGGGTCCCAGTGCCGGCCTTCCTCCCTCTGACCCAGTGGAGGGAGCCCCTGATGCTGCGTCCCTGCCAGGCTGAGTCAGTCTGCCCCTTTGTCCCTGTTAGTTCTGGCCATGGCTACATGTGAAGAGTGGTGATCCGCCATATTGTTACCTCTGCTTAGGCGCCTGGGGACAGCATTAGACAGATCTGGCGGTAGAGTGGCCAAGACTCAGACCCTCAGGGTACCCAGCCCCTCTGATGGGTCGTGAGAAAGACTTCACCTCCGTGGGCTTACATTCCTGGTCTGGGAGTGATGAGCAGGGGGAGGGAAGAAGTGGCAGGAGCCCCAACTTAGAGGAACCTTTCTCTAAGGCTAACTATGGACAAAGCACAAGTTATTAAATGCTACAGCTCGACATGGAAGGTGGTGACTCAGGAGTGGACCTACCTCCCAAAGACGTAGAGAACAATGGAGTGATCTCCCCATCCTCGCTGCATTTATTCTGTATTTCGTTGGGGCGTGCCGCATGGCCCAGATGGTGTCTGATTGGATGCCCTCTACCCATGGACCAATTTGGGTCCAAGCAGCTGTGTGCTGGTGGCTCCTTGTAGGGTATCAGGCTGCCGCTATAAATCCCAATAAAGAGTTTTCTACAGAATGAAAAAATGCTGTCTAGATGGGAAGGAGTGATGACTCATCCTCGTTCATTACCGGCTGGTGGAAGTGATTTGGGGAGTATAGCAACTAAGTGGTTGCTGTCATATCGTTGGGCACTCACCGAACGCCCTGAGTCTATTTCAACCTGCCAAGGATGTAGCGAGGACAAAACGAGGAATGGGTGTAAGTTTCCCAGCACAGGGGCTGGTGGTTAGAGCGCTAAGTCTCAATGAAGGGTAGGTTTGGCAGCTCTTGCTGCTTGTCCTATGCTGGGATAACTTGTAACAATGATGAAAATGATGATAGTAATAGCAATTGGCATTTATTGTGTATTGACAGGGTTGCGGGCACTGTTGATTCAGGCAAAACAATTTACTTGTATTATACTAGCTTCCCAGTTCTCCATCAGCTAGTTTCTATTCTTATCCCCATTTTGCAGATGAACAAACTGAGGCGGGGAGGGTTTGAGTAGCTGGCCCAAGATCACAAGGGCAGGTAGGAAGTGGAGTTTGCGCTCATTCTGAATTCCCCATTCTGTAATGCTGAGGCCTGCAGCTGCCATGCTGTCTTCGCTGAGACCTGTTTGCTCATCAAATAGGGACCTTAATTTGTCCCGCCCGGTTTCCTCCCTGGCATCCTGGTCTCATTGGGGGATTGTGTTGTGGGGGTCAGCCTTGCTCCAAGGATGCCTCTTGTTTATCAGCACGCTGTGCGCACTCGGAGAACAGCACCCACACTGGCTGACAATTTGTTACCCGCGCCCCCCCGCCCAGACTCCAGTGTTGATATGCAGGGGATCTATTGTCCCAGGTGGTCGCTGTGCTTGGGGCGGGGGCAGGCAGCTGCAGAGAGCAGCCAGAGGAATGAGTTACCGACAGCTTCTGCAACTCATTTATCCCGGACATCTTTGGTAGAAGATGAGGAATGACAGGCTACTTTCTACCACGTGCAGTGTTCCGGGTGTTCCTTTATTAGCTGTCTGTGGGGGTCTAGGACTTCAGGGCAGCAGCTAGCAAAGGGAAAAGTGACTGATGATTCCCAGACGGCCCCTTCTTGGTCCTTAATAGCACCAGCTGGAGTTTTATACAAGGCCCCAGTCTTAGAAAATATTGTCCTTCGTGCGGTGCCTTGAAAGACGGCGTGCCCTCACCTTGCCCTGTCTCACCGTGCGCTCTCCTCATCTCTTTGCCTAGCATTTCCCGTGCTTTTTCTTGGGCACAAGGCGACAGAGAGTTGACCCTCACTTGAGGGCCTGGCCCCGTGTGCCTTGAGGCTGAGTCAGAAGGCTGATTTGTTGAGGGAGGCAGCAGGTAGCAATAAAGACCGATGAAGCTGAACTTCGTAGCCCCGAGAAACCAGCCACTGGAAGGGTTATAAAGAGACCCGGGATGGGGGTGATTATATAATGGGGTTTAATGAGGCTTGAGGCTAAGGTTCATTACCTCCCGGAAGAGGACAGAGAAGTGAATGTCTTGACAGAAGTTGGCTGCCTGAGCCATGTTCTCGGCTCACAATTTTGAGATTTTGAGAAATCCGTGTCTGACCTGACTCAGTGGTGACAGTTTCAAGGGGGAACCCATATATCGCATTGGAGTGCCCCGAAGAATGTTTCTACCCCCAGAGCAAGCAGGTAAAAGTGCTGCTCCTCCTCCCGTCCCCCTCCAGCAGGCAACCCTTGTTGCCTGGCATCTTTGCTGTATTTTAGAAACTCAGATACCAGCAGGCAGGTCCCTAACACATACGGACCGTCTGCTACTTTCCAGGTAGGTGCTGGTCTAGGCGCTTCTAGGCATTAAAATGTGTATTCCCGGAGACACATAAAATCCAAAAAGGTTCCTGATGAAGAACACTAGTCCTTTGTACCATCCCTCTGTCAATCCTGCTTTTTATTTTATTTTTTTTAAGATTTGATTTACTTATTTGAGAGAGAGAGAACAAGCAGGGGGAGCAGCAGAGGGAGAGGGAAAGGCAGCCTCCTCACTGAGCAGGGTGCCTGATGAGGGGCTCAATCCCAGGATCCCAGGATCATGACCGGGGAGCCGAAAGCAGACGCTTAACCGACTGAGCCACCCAGGCGCCCCTCAGTCCTGCGTTTTAGCAATTCCTTCTGCGTTTTGTTCTTTTGATAGTCACTTCCACTGGTTAAGCTAGGTTGTACGAGGGCTTCTCAAAGTGTGTCCCAGGCCAACAGCGTCTGCAGCACCTGAAAGCTTGTTAGAAATGCAAACTCTTACTTTCCCCCTTGCAGACCTACTGAATCAGAAGCTCTGGGGAGGGGCCAGCAACCTGAATTTTCACCAGACCTCCAGGGTTTGGTGAAACCTGCACACCAACATTTGAGGATCGCTCGGTTATACGACGGCCTTTTTTTTTTTTTTCATATTTCATTTTGAAATAATTTCAAACTTATAGAAAATTTGCAAGAACGCTACAAAGGATTCCTGTACCCTCTTTCCTGGGAGTCATCCATTTTTAACATTTGCTTGCCTTTGCTTTCTCTGTAATCCCCCGCCTCGTTTTCTCTCTCATTTTTGTGAACCATCTGGGACTGGGTTGTCTATACTCTTACGTAACCACACAGAGGTACCAGCTTCAGCAACCTTGACACTGACTCAAGACTTCCATTGACCCTTATTCCTATTTCGGCGATTGTCCCCATAGCACCGTTCGTGGCAATGCAGTTCTCTGGTACAGGATCCAATCCAGGATTACGTATTCCTTCAAGTTCTCGTGTCAGGATTGCATTGTTCTTCAGCCTTTCTTTGTTGCTTGTGACTCCGACGTCTGTGAAGAGCGGGGACCAGGTTCTTCACAGAATGTTTCTCCTTTTGGGTTTGTCCATGGTTCTCCATGTTAGACCCAGGCTGTGCGGTTTTGGCATGATGTCTACTTACGTGGGGGTGTGTCCTTCTCAGTGCATCCCCTCTTCGTGGACCTGGTGTTTGCATTTTTCCAAAGAAGTCAGAGACCATGACTTTTTTTTTTTTCAAGATTTTATTTATTTATTTGAGACAGAGAGAGAGAGAGAGAGACCACGAGCTGGGGGGGAGGGGCAGAGGGAGAGGGAGAAGCAGACTCCCCGCTGAGCAGGGAGCCCGACAAGGGGCTCGATCCCAGGACCCTGAGAAAATGACCTGAGCCGAAGGCAGATGCTTAACCCAGTGAGCCACCCAGGTGCCCTGAGACCATGACTTTTAGGAGAAATCTCCCAATTTTAAAATGCTAGCACCCAATGAAAAATCTTTTAACCCTGTTTGACGCAGTATTAAATAATCCCGCAAGTTGGTGTGCTGTATTCGGTCTTGGGGCTCCCAATTTTTAACTGCTGTTCTAAAATCATAGAGATCAGAACTGATAGGGGGCTCAGAAATCACTGAGTCCAAGCCCTTATTTTACAGATGGAGAAACTGAGGGGAGAAAGTAGAAGGAACTTTTCCAGGGTTTGAGTCGGGTTTGAAGCTGGATCTCCTGATATCCAACGAATAGCTTTCTCCCTTGGGCCAAGATGATTGCAAAATTATAGGCTCTGCTGCTACTGAACGTGCTCTAGAGGAAGGTGACACCTTTTGTGCGTACAGAGGGCTCTGTGTGTGTGTGTGTATGTGTGTGTGGTGCACGCATATGGTTATCAATGTTCTAGGCGAGGCAACTTCTGGGTTTTTATCATCAGGCCTTTCTTCTCTATAATTTTGCAGTTTTGCCCTAGCACAAACCATTTGGGCTCAGCATGCAATAGACAACCTTAGACCTTTTGTTATGATTGCTCCCACCAGGAACTGTGGCAACAAAAATTGGTCGGGAAGTGGTTGGCATTAGTAGCCAGGGGGTCATTTATACCTTTTGGAATGAGTCCTGATCCTCGGTCAGGTACGCTCTGTCGGCGTGGGCAGTCCCATTGCCTGTCATCAGGACGTATGTCTGACTGTACCTTTGTCCCAGTAACATCCCCCCCACCCCGGGTGAGTACTTCCACGGATTTCAGAGCAACGAGGAAAGAAATAGCAAGTAATGTTACTATAGAGCTAAGCAGTGTGCACCTGGAATTCATATTCCTTGCCCGGGTTCCTGCATCCCTAGTCTATAGATGAAGAACCAATAGGCCAAGAGGAGAAATCCAAGCATATAGCTTCAGGTTACACAGCACATCAGAGCCGAGAGTAGAAACCGTGGTACCTTCAGACTCCCAAGTTGCATGTGCTGTCTGTACATAATCTGGCCTGACTTCATTTCCGTGAGACAGTGGGTCAGGGTATGGTGGGTTGTTTTGATCAAATTTGTTCCCCTCCCCAATAAAACTAATTCATCCCTAGTGGCCCCGTCTTGTACATCTACCCAATTGAGCAAGTCTGTATTTTATCTAGGTGTGATCTTGGGCCCTTCCTCTCCATGATGCCCCATTTCCAAGTCTTCTTGAGTTGACCTTCTAAATCGTGGTTGGCAAACTTTCTGTAAAGGCCCAGGTAGGAAATACTTTCAGATCTGCAGGCCATATGGTCTCTGTGACAACTACTCCATTTTGCCATCTAACACGAAGCAGCCATAGACTGTCTTCCAATAAAGCGGGTGTGGATGTGTTCCAATAAAACTTTATTTAAAAACTCTGGCAAGGGGCCAGATTTGCCCCATGGGTTATAGACTGTGAGTTCTGTTCTTCCAGTTTTTTTCATCTCCTCCTCCATCATCACACCCTGGTCCAAACTATTCAGTAGTCTCCAAATAGATCTTTCCCCATCCAGTCCACCAAAGTGATCTGGCCCCCAAACCCAGGTTAAGATTCTACCATGATCTTAAGTGAACAGCATTTTGTCCTTTTTTCAACCCACAGGTGACTGGACACTCTGTCATTGTTGTCACTTCGTCTCAATCACTACTTCCTTGGGAAAGCATTTCCTAACTTCCCAAGTTATATCAGTTATATCTTCTCTCACCTCTCGCACTTTCCTTCTGAAACACTTATCACAATCCATGGCCATCTGTTTATTTATATGAGTATTTGTTCAGTGTCCTGTTCCCCCAGCATCAGTTCCACGAGAGCTGTGACCACATTGCTCTCACTTGTTACTGTCTCCATCGTGCCTTGCATGGAGCTGCACACATAAATATTTTTGAATGGACAATAACGTTTTTGAGCATTCACTCTGCAGCCAGTACTATGAGCCTTCAGCTACTCAGGATCTAGAGGACAAAGGAGAAAGGGTTCTGTCACCCTCCAGAGCTGCAGAGCTGGCTGAATTTGGTGTCATCAAGGCAGGAACTGAAGTTGTTGGACTTTGATGCAGTCTTTGGGATGTTATGGTTGGTCTCCTGCCTTAACTGACCAAAGAAACAGGCACTCAAGCAAAACTGCCAAAAACCATTTTGTTGATGGGAAACAAGCAGGTCTTTTCACTGCACAGTGGTGGTAGTACTAACAGTACTAACATAGAGCTTGACACTTACAAGTGACAAACAATCCAAGTTGAGCTTTTTCTTTTTTCTTCTTCTTCTTCTTCTTCTTCTTCTTTTTTTTTTTTTAGTGTGAAGGTCATTTATTGGCATATGTAACTGAAAAGCCCAGAGGTTTTGTAGGCTTCAGGTATGGCTGGATCAAGGGGCTCAGTTCAGGTCAGGTCTCAGTCTCTCTGTATCTCTTGACTTGGCTCTTCTCCAGGATGGTTTCACTTTTAGGCTCCATGTAGTGGTAAGAGACCCCAGAAGTCCCTTCCCTGCTCTGGTCCAGAATAGAAGAGTGAGATTGTTTAGGTCTGAGATTCACTGATTCAACCAGCTTGACCATGTGCTCACCTCTAAACCAATCAGTGGGGTCAAACATGTGGGAGGTTAGCTTATTGGCTTTACTTCTGGGCTTAGAAATTGTGGGTTTTGTCTAAGAATGAAAAATGAATGCCAGGGAAGCTGATAACCAGTGTCCACTAGAGTAACAATGAATAATGGGGGTCCCTGTCCTAGGAGTTTTTAGGAATATCCCCCTGGCCAAATTAGTTCATTATCTAAATTAGTGGGGACATGTCTCCCCATTGTACAGAAAACCCTTTCAGTTCTCCAAGCACCTCCCTCGGATTGTGTTTCTCTGTGACCCCTGGGAAGGAGTCTCCTTACTATCCCTCTGACATTCTTTGGGAGTCTAGGGAGCACAGAGCCTATCAGAGAAGGTTAACCCATGGTGCCAGGGAGAGCCTCAGTGCCATTCCCAAGACAAACAGCATCCCAAGACACCACGCTGAGAGTCAGACAAGCTTGGGTTTGTTTCTTACCTGTGCTATTTATTACCTAACATCCATGAGCCTCAGTTTCCCCATCTTTAAAATGGGCATAATATGCCTTTCTTGTGGAATGGTTACTAAGCTGAAATGAAAGGATGCTGAGCACCGTGCCAGGTGTATAGAAAGCACTACCTAAGTGCTGTGGTCATCAATACTACTGTATGGTATTTGGGTTTTGGTCAATTTTGATCCTCATTGGTTTCTGCTGGACATCACCCCACCCACCACCCTATCTGAATGGACTCATAAGTATTGATTGAGTTCCTGATATGTTAAGTGTCTTAGTCCATTAGGGCTGCCATAACAGAACACCACAGACTGGATGGCTGATAAACAACAGACATTTATTTCTCATAGTTCTAGAGGCTGGGAAGTCCAAGATGAAGGGGGCCAGCATGGTCGTGTTCTGGTGGGGGGGGGGGCCGTCCCCTGGCCAGTGTTTTCTTACTGTATCCTCACATGGTGGAAGGGGGCCAGCAAGCCCTCTGGGTCCTCTCTTATATGTGCCCAATTCCATTCATGAGGGCCCACCCTCATGACCCAAGGACCTCCCAAAGACCCCACCTCCTAAGACCATCACATTGGGGGTTAGGATTTCAACATATGAATTTCGGAGGACCACAGACATCCAGACCATAGCACTGAGTATCATCAAGGCATCAAGTAAATGTCTGCTGCAGTCCCTGACCTCGGAGAACTTGCAGTCTGGTTGGTTAGAAGCCACGTAAGACACAGACAAAAACTCTGGGCCAGGGTTTGGGAGATCTGGGTTCTCCTCCCAAAGCTGCTACCCCTGGCGATGTGGCCCTTGTTAGATCGCTCAACATTTCTGAGCCCTGGTTTCCTTATCTGGCAAATGGGCACATCAGTGATTATCTGCCCATCTCACGGGAGGGTTGATTGTTGGGAGGTCACTGACCACCATCTGAAAACTAGAAATTGTTCAGATGGGCAGAAAGTCATTATCCCTGCCCGGTGAAAAGCAATACAGACAGGCGGTGCAGACGTTCGGCTGTTACGCATTTGTAACGCTACTTAATCTGATTGGCTGGGTTTGTGTTCTGATTGGTTGGGAGTGTGTTCTGATTGGCTGAGCATATCTCCTGATTGGGCCTGTGTTCTGATTGGCTGGACGTGTGTTCTGATTGGCCAGTGCCCATCCCATAACGATTGTTAAATAGTCTCAGACGCCCTTAAACATAAATGCCTACTTCACTAAACACGAGATAACCCTCAAGCCTCAGTTTCCTGGTGTGTAAAGTGAGTATAGTCATATTGTCCTCACAGTGTTGTTGTGAAGACTATAGAAGATAAAGTGTGACTGCATTAAGGTCAACTTCCTCCACCGGGTTGTGTGCTCCATAAAGGTGGTGTTTTGTCTGTCTTGTTCACGGCTGCATCCTAAAGGCCTGGCACATCGTAGATGCTGAAAAGTATGTTTTCAATGAATAACTAAAGCCCAATGCCTTCTGCTGGGGGTCTGGTCATTCCTCAGTAAATCTGAATTGAGGACATCAGGGGGGAAGAATGCACTTGGCGTGGGGCAGTAGGGAGAGGTGAGGACTGTGGAAAAACACAGAGCACCCACCCCTTCTAAGGAAAAGCGGTCACCACTCACTTCCAGCCAATTGTTACTCTATGGGAAGGGGACAGAGTGTCACCAGATGATCCCGATTTCCCAAGACGAGCCAGACACATAGATTTCTGTGGGCAGTTACACAATTTTTAACATACTGGCAACAAAAGAAATGCTTTAAAAATTCTATCATAGGTTAAGCAACATTGGTATGGGGGGGCCACCAACTAGGGACCATACATGCCATAGCTGGCATGTCCTTTGCTCGTTCTTGTCTTAGAAACCTTGCTCTTCAAAGCGGTGGGGTCAGCCTTTCTTCCCATCTTCAGAATGGTGCTCCTGAGCTCCCCTCCTGACCTCCACTGTCACTCACATGCCACACATCCTTCCTGCTACACATTTGCTCCTAGGAGGCAGCTGTGAAAACTCTGATTCTGGGCATTTTACTTCTCTGTTTCTCCTTTTGAATGGGGAGAGTCCTTTTCTCCAAATAACAGACTGCTTCCTAGCCCTCAGATGGCCTCGTCCCAGCACTCCCCCCGCCCCAATGGTGGCCGGGGTCTGGGCTGATTACCCGCTACACCCTTGCTCAGATGCCCGGGCCCTACCAGCTGCTGGGCAGGATCTGAGAACCTGCTTTTCATCTCAGGCCACATTCTTCTTGGCTGGGGATAAAAGTGGGAAGCGGCTCACCAGGCCCCATGCTGCTCTGTTTGCAGCCCGTGTTAAAGCATTTCTTCACTCTGTTGCAAGTCAGGGCATCGCCAGACAGACATGGGTGGGCACTTGGCACCCGCATCCATCACCCCCTCCTGCTCCTTTCTCTGTTTACTCTCCCCTGCTCTCCTCCTCTGTTTGTCTTTACGTCTGTCTGTCTCTCATCTCTTTCTCTCCCTTTGCCTCTCACCATCCCTTTCTCTCTCTCCTCTCCCTCCTGTCTCTGGTGACCCATCTTCCCCAGCCTCCTGAGCTCTGCCGGCCACCCTGTGCCTTGTTCCTTGCTAGAGGGAATCTGAACGTTGTGGGGAGTGCTAGAGGGAGGGAGGACCACTCCCCACCCCCAGAAACCAGAGCACCTGTCCCGTGGGAGGAAGGCCTAGCATTTGGTGCTAAGGGCTGTGGAGAGGGAGTGAGGAGCAGATGGCAGAGGTGTCCTATCTGGGGCCGGGGCTGGCGTGCCCCCTCGGATGAACACCCTTGCTGATCCTATCACAACAGACCCTTGAGTCTAGGCCCTTAGGTGTTCACTGGCACACCCAGCCTGCTGCGAGCATTATTTCCTGTTTCCCAGCAGCCTTTGGTCTCACCGTGCTCTGGAGGCCCCAGGAGCTGCTGTGAGTGGTGCCAGCACCTCAGGGCCCTGACCTTGCCTCCCACAGTGGCTCTCTCTGGGAGGCTAACTGGGTTAGTCACCCAAACAGGGCCAGGGCCAGGGCTGTCTGGGGTTGGAGGCAGCATGCTGCTGTTGAGAAAGCACGGGCTGCCGTAGACTGTCACCTCACCTCTCTGTTTTCCTGTTTATAAAATGTGCTAATGATGGCGAAGTCTCCCTGTCCTCACAGATCTGCAGTGAGGATCAAATAAGCCAATGACACATGTCAGCTGTTACAGACTCTAAAATACCATGGGAATGGTTAGGCCAGTGCCAGGGGTTGGCTACTTTCCCTCTAAAGGACAGCCTTACATAATGGAGTGGGCAGGGCCATGTTTCAATAAAGCTTTATTTATAAATACAGGTGGTAGGCCAGATTTTGCTTAGACTTAGGAGCTAAACAAGACCTGGTTTCAGATCCCAGCTCTGCCCCCTCCAGGCTCTGGGGTCTTGGGTAGGTGATGTCTCTGAGCCTCCGTTTCTCACCTATGAAGTTAGGAGAATAGTCAGATCTCCCTCATAGGGCGAAGGCAAGATTAAATGAGAGAATGCATGTGACCTAACACAGTGCAAGGCATGTAGGGAATAGGTAATAAATATCAGCAATTGTTATTTATGTAATGTTGCTAATGTTTGTACATATTAGGTATGTTTTGTGCGTGCATGTGTGTGCACACACACACACACACACACATCCATTCTAGGAGATGCAGTTATTTTCAGTGCTGGATTTGGTCTTGCAGAAGCCAGAGGAGTGTGGTTTTTGGTGAAGCTTTTCATTCTACTTTGTTTAATGAGGCAACTTCACCTTTGGCCCTCACGAGAATGGCTTTAGCCAAGGCCCTGTTTCCTCTGTCAGGGACCACCATGGGTACGGCTCAGCCTATCCACACTGAGGTAACTGCTCCATTACAGCCTCTTCCCAGTAGTCTGGGATTCTGTTTTTAGGGACAATGGGTGTGGAGGTAGACTATGAAATAGAGGTTTTCCCAAGAAACACTGCACACGCGTAAACTTAATTCTGAAAGTAAATGTATGGTATGAGGGGATCCAGAGGTCTAGAGCGAGGAAGCAGTCTATCCTCACCCAATTTCTTTCCCTCTTGGAAATCCCACAAAACCTGGCCAGAGGAGTGGGGGGATATTGGCAAAAGAGGGATACCTAGCTTGGAGACCCTTCAAGATTGCATTTGTCAGGGCTTTTTCTGGTACAAGTCATAGATGCTCATCACATACTGGCTTCAGCAAATAAAAAGGAAATTGCTAGTTCATGTACTGAAAAAAAGAAATCTAGATAAAAGCAAGGCTTTCAGGTATGGCTGGATCCAGGAGCTAAGTATCACCTGGGCATTTTCTTCCTTTATCTCACAGTCCTGCTTTCTTCCTTGTGGGTTTCATTCTTAGTTAGGTTCCCCATTTGTGGTGGCCCATTGTTGTTCTAGGCTTCCATCTTTACAGATCTAAGTGCATCAGGAAAAAATTTCAGTATTTGCTCTGATTGGGGGGCACACCCAGGTCTATCCTCAACTGACCACTCTAGTCAGTTAGATGGAATACACTTGTGTGGCTGAATCACTGGCCCATTCTTGCATCCATGGAGTGGAATCCAGTTGGGTTGCGATTAAGGGGAATGGATCTCCAAAGAACACCAGGGGGATATAACTCCCAGCATAGGGCTCCTGAGCAGGCATGATCAAAAACTGCCCCCTATAAAAGCCCACTGCCCTGTGGGTAGGGCACCTGCTTCTCTCATTGGGTAGCCAGAGGGAAGTATGAGTGATTACTAGTTCAGAAGAGGGTCATGAACCTATTTGACAAGTACTACCTTTTCTGCTTATTTGAGATTCCCATTTCAGAGCGTATCAGGAATCTCTCTTTTCCCCTTCACTATTGCTTTTCATCTGGCCATGAAATAAGAAGAAACTGCTTCTAGACTGGTCGTTCCAACCTCGGTTGTACATTCAGATCACTGGGGGTGGGGGGTGCTTTCAAAATTCTGATTCCCAAGCTGCACCCCGGTCCAATGACATAAAACCTGATGGAGGGTGGGGCCCAGGTAGCAGTACTTTTTTAAAGCTCCCTGGGTAATTGCAACATGCAGCCAAGGTCAAGAACCCCTGACCCAGCGGGAGTAGCCAGCAAATTCGGGAGCTATCCTATATGGAGAAAGCTTAGCTCTTGCAGGATTTTCGGAACACCTACAACTTCCGTGTAGGTACTGCCCACTTTCTTTCTTCCTCTCAAGTCCCCAAAATAAATAGGAGGCAGGCTCTGGACTGTGAGGCGATTCCATGTAATTTACAGGTGCTGGGGCCCCACTGGGGTCATAGTCCACCGGCACTCTTCCTGCTTCCTAGCACACTGACGACTGTCAGATTATCGGGTCCCCTTGCTGCATCTTTGCCCGCTCTGGCCCCGAGGCATCTGCTCAAGTCCCGGAATGCACATTTGCAGAGGTGGGGGAAGTGGGTGGGTTGGCGGGCAGGTGTGACACGCAGACGGAGCTGTGGTTCCTGGGGCAGATGACAGACAGATCAGGCGGTGGGGACAGGGCCAATGAGGAGACTTTGACAGCTGTCCAGAGGGCCGAAAATACCCACCACTCCCCACCTGAGGGTCATTCATTCATTCAGCAGATGCTCAGGGAGGACCTGGCAAGTCAGGCGCTGCGTGGCAGTGTCAGAATAAAGTTATTGACCCCATACCTAAGATGTAGGACAAGAGAAGACTCTGGTAGTTCGAAGTGCGGGCTCTATGGGGTCCGCTGTATCTGAATCGCATTCCCAACCCACTTTCTCAGGGTGGAGATTTAACAAAAAGCTCCCATGCGTTTAGGGCACAGAGACCAGCCCCTTCCCCCTCATGCGCCCCAAGACCAGACTTGGAACCTGGTGATGTTTTCAACCAGACGCCAGCAGGGTGAGAAAATTAAAACAAGAAACAGTATTTGTGAACTAAATAAATAACCCTTTGGTTGGAGATAATATCCTTCATATCTTTTCGGTGTTAAATGTCCTTTCAAAAATAAAATGATGGGTAATTATATAGATGGCGGTTGTTTTTTATGTAGTTTCTTTCCTTGGAAATAAACATTGGCAACTCTAGTCCCCTATTGATTACATTTACTGGTCCATAAAATGCAAGTCAGGAACCCTGTCTCGAGATTGGAGTTCTAAAGGTTGATGATTAATCTTATTTAGAAACAAACCCGTTCTTCTAAAAGCATCTTGCATAAACCCCCAATATATGAATCAGCAGATAAAAGTGGAGTTGTTTCTGGGTTGTATGCAGTAGGGGGCCTAGCATCCTGTCCCCATCCCTTCCTCCTGTCCCCTGACAGTGAGGACCCTGGGACCCTTCTTTGAAACTCAATTTGGAAACTGCTACACTAGACATTTCTGTAAATGTTATGAATGAATGGGAAACGAGGGGCCCTTAGAAGGGAGAATATTTTCCAAAAGTCCCGATTCCTGACTGAGTTTAGCCATCCCAAGGCTGACAAGTCCCCGACAAATTAGAGACCCTTCCCAACCCCAATAGGGATTTAACATCTGTAGGTGGCAGGGGGTGCAGTCCTCATCATAACAGCTGTGGGAGAAGGCAGCATCTGAGTTTCTTACTTTGAAAAAGAGGAGAATATGGTCCAGGGAAGTTATGTGACTGTCTCAGCATCACCAAGAGGGAGGAAGGGCTGGGGTCAAACATGTTTACCTTGAGATCCAGGCCTTTTGTCCGCTTTTCCTTACACAACAGAGCCGGCTCTATAGTCCTGGAGGGAGCTTTGGATTTACAGGTTCCCCTGTAGAACATTCCTGTGAAACCTTTTGTGAGTCAAAATGGTGTGAAGCAGAGAAGTAATGAGCATTTTGTAAAAGCAAAAGTCCTCTTTGGATTTCTTTCCCTTAGCGAACACAGGTCCTAATGCAGGTCTTTTGTAAAAACAAAGTGGCATAAAGTGAACTTGCAGAGAGCAGGAAAATCTGTATCCAGGAAGTATGGCTTTCCCAACAATGTAACTCTTGAGTTGATGACTTTAAGACTCATCCCTCCATCTGTCCACCCAACCAGAAATATTTTTGAGTGCCTTCTCCCTGTGCGGGCACCAGGGATACGGGGATGACTAGACATTCAAGATCTCCATCCTCACGGAGCATCCAGACCGCGAGGGGAGACAGATATAACAGAGCCAGTTATGGTGGTGGTGAGTGGATGCCTGGGATGCTATGAGAATTAAAACAGGGGAGCAATGACGGTAGGGGAGCAAGGACACCTAACCTAGCCACTCACAGAGACTTGAAGGGTTAGCCAGATGACGTGCATTTAAGGCAGAAGGAACCCCTGTGCCGAACGCATTGGATGGGTTACGGGTGCATGAGAGTCTGTGGATGGAGCGGGGGTGGGGGAGGTGTGAGCAGGAGTGATAGTTTGGTATCTGAGGTTTAATCGCAGTGCTGGGGGAGACTTTCAAGCCTCAGGCTCCGGTACTGTACCTCACCTGTGCTATTTCTGCATTTCCCTTCAGTGGCAAGTTCTGCTACCTGACAGGTGTGTCTGTCACGGGTGAAAATGAGTTCCCCTCACAGATATGTCAAGGTCCTGACCCCCCAGTACCGCAGCATGTGAACTAATTTGGAACTGGGGTTGTTGCAGATATAATTAGTGAAGTTAAGATGAGGTCATGAGGGAGTAGCGTGGACCCCTAATCCAAAATGACCGGTGTCCTTATAAGGACGGGGACGTTTGGACACAGAGACAGAAACACACAAGGAGAACGCCACGTGACCACGGACGCAGAGATGGGAGGGATGCAGTTGCAAGCCCGGGAACCCCGAGGACTGACTGACGGCCAGCGCCGACACCAGAAGAAGCAAGGGAGGAGTCCACGGAGTCTCCGAGAGAGCCTGGTCCTGCCGACACCCTGATGCCAGGCTTCCAGCTTCCGAGACGACGAGGATGCCTTTCTCCTGTGCTAAGCCACCCAGATGGTGGCACTCTGTTATGACAGCCCTAGGAAACTAACAAGTGTCTATAAGGGGTCCATCTTCAGCCCCGAAGTGTGCGGCTGCCATGCTGATGAGTCAGTCTCCCGGTGACTGCATGATCAGTCTGGGAGTAAACTGGGTGCTTTTTGTGAAAATGCCGTGAGCTCCTCTCAGCTGTGAAATTGCTCATCAGTCAGTGCGTTCGAGTGATCACCTCGCAGATGGCCTCCCAGTGACCATAAAGAGTTAAGTGCTGCTTCCCAAAATGCCCTGCTGGCTCCCCGGACGGCTGTTTGCCTCGGAAGAGAATCTCGACAGGCAGCCCATGGGGGCGCTTGGTGGAGGAGGGGGTGGGGGTCCTTTAGACACAGCTGTCACCACCCGCCCTCAGGCACATGGGTCTACACTGCCTGCAACACGGTGGCAACAGGCTCCTCAGATTAAACCATTTTGCCAGCCTGAACAGCTTCACTGGAACCCCCTTTGCTTACTGTTGTCACCCCACTTCCTGATTTAATAGTAAATTAGGCCAGGCAGTTCTTAACCCAGAAAGGGCACCAGTTGGTTGGCGTATGACAGGATCAGCGTTGAATGGATTCGAGACCCCCAGTAGGAGCCAGGTTCTGCCATCCTTTATTATGTAATGTTGGCCAGGTTACTTAACCTCTCTGAGACTCAGTTTCCCCAGCTGGAAATGGAGGCCTCCTCTGCCTCCCCCACTGTAGTAAGATAAAGATTAAATTTAAAAAACAGATGGCAAAAAGACTTCTAAACTGAAGAGTGCTGTTCCACTCAGGGAAGCTGACTGAAAAGGTTCTGAGGCCAGGCTGGCAGGGGCTTGAGGGAAGCCCCCCACCCCTCTACTGGGGGTTTGCGGTGGGTGAATGGCTGCGGCCGTGGAGCTCAGGGTGTTGCTTTGAGTGTTCTTCTCACTGGTTTTTCCTTTCTGCAGAATATTAAAAAAAAAAAATATATATATATATATACATACATATATATATATATATATGTATGTATATATATCAGCAGGGCGCCTGGGTGGCTCAGTCAGTTAGTAAAGCGTCCAACTCTTGATTTCAGCTCGGGTCATGATCTCAGGGTGGTGGGATCGAGCCTCCTGTCCGGCTCTGTGCTCAGCAGAGTCCACTTGGGATTCTCTCTCTCTCCCTGTGCCTCTGCCCCTCCCCGCCTGTGCTCCCTCTCTCTCCCTCTCTCTAAAATAAATAAATGAAATCTTAATTTAAAAAATATCACAGATTAAAAAACAGTGTATTTGCATATATACATATGTAGGTAAATGTGCTGTTACATGTATGTTTCTAATCTATAGACACATTAAAAAATAATAAAATTCTCACGCAATTAAAAAAAAAAACAAACGGCAAACTGGGGCCTGTGGGCCGGCTGCCTGTTTTTGTTAATAAAGTTTTATTTGAACCAGGGCTGAAATTAGGCAGTGGCAAGTGAGGCCAGGTCATATAAGTGCAGGGTGGAATCCTGTCCTTCTATACACGTTTGATATTTTGTTCATGGATTTTTCTTTTGCATGCATTTAAAAACCGTTACGTTATAAATTTTTTACCTGGATCCCTGAGTGTTTGGGCCACCCCCTTAAATTTTGTGCCCAAAGTTAGTGCCTCCCTTGCCCCACCCCCTTGTCCCAGCCTTGATAAAAATCCTCAGAAACTGGACTCAAACTTGAGAAATAGTATATCACAAGTTCCTGGAAACCCTTTAAGGGCATCTCCTGATTGCGTTTCTCTTCTTCTCCCCCCCCCCCCCCCCCAGCCCCCCGGAGATGGTGCTTGCTGTCCGGAATTTGCTTTACCGTGTCTTGCTTTCCTTTGTGGGGGCACCTCCTGTGTATGTGTCCACAGACGTCCTACCATTTAGTTTGGCATGTTTTTGAACTTCATAAACATGGGATCACGCTGCACGTACTCTGCCTTTTTAATCGGATATTCTGGTTCTGAGATTCATTCAAGTCTATGGGAATAATCGTAGTTCATTCATTCTTACGCTGCCTCATACTGTTTCGCCAACTCTGCGACGCCTACACCTCCCCCCAGATTAGCAGCTCTGCAATCGGGCTGTGCTTTGCAATCTACGGCACCTCACCACCGCCGTCTGTCTGTCTGGGTCGGGCTCCGCTGGGCGTTGCTTGGCAGTCCAGGGCACACGGATGTGGCTCTTCATGCTGTCATCACTTCTGAGGCATGGTGCATTATTGATCTGACATGAGCTGAAGTTAATCGGCGTTTGAAAGGTCTTCAAAAATATCACACTTTCCCCTGGCCTTGGAACAAAAAACTCTTTATGCATCTTGTCTACGCAGAAAGGCGTGGGCCCAGAGCAGTGTGATATATGGTCAAATATGTCTAAAGCAGTCTAAGAGAGATGGGAAAATAACCCCTCAATTTAAAAATTTAACTATAAAAAAAGCACTGTGCCATAGACTCGTTGGCAGCCTCTCTCTTTCTTAGTGGCTCGTAAATCAATGACCTTACACTCCGTGGCGTCTTGAAAGTCAATGAAAGATGGTAATATTCCATTGTACGAGTAGACCACAGCGAACGTGTGCCTTCCTCTGTTGATGGACATCTGGATTCTCTCCCGGTTTCTCACTCCGAAGCATTCTTGGACATTCTCCCGGTGTACTTGAGCATCCAGATCGGTTTCCCAAACTTCTCTGGTGGTATGAGTTATTTGGGGAGTGTTTGTTACAAGGTACTGGTTTGTGGGTCTCATCCCAAGTCCCCTGAATTTCTCTGCAGAGAAACCTGGAATTTAGTTCCTTGATATAAGGGCCTTCATTTCTATCAGGAAAGTGTTGGACAGTCTGATCGTGGATATCTTCCTGGGAGAACCTCGGCTGGGTCCGAGTCTTTATGCCTTCACTTGACAAGATCGGAGTTTCTCAACTTCAGCACGGTGAATACGTGAGGATGAGTAATTCTTTGTGGCGGGGTCTGCCCCGCGCAATGGACGATGTATAGTAGCATCCGTGGCCTCTACCCCCCACCCCGAGATGCCAGTGGCACCTCCCCCAACCCCAAAGAAACCAGATTGTCTCCCGATAGTGCCACATGTCCCCCGGGGGACAAAAATCAAGCCCCGGCTGAGAACCAGTGGACTAAGATGATGTATAACCACTTGTCAAAACGATTGCCTCAATTTAAGTGCTCGCCAGCAATGCATAGGTGGTCCCCTTGCTCCATATTTTTGCCGGCTTGCCTATGGCCAGACTGTTTAACCATTGTGCCCATCCGGTGAGAATAAAGTGGTGTCTCAGCTTAGGTTCTCTTACTATTTGCCTGATGCCCAATGAGGTTGTAGATATTGTCACAAGTATATTGGTCTCTCATGTTTCATCCTTGGTGAAATGTCTATGTCTTTTGCCTGTTTTTTTTTTCTTCCTGTCAAGTTGTCGCTCTTTTTCTTATTGATATTTAGGAACTGAAAAACTCTTCTGGATTCTAAATCTTTGCTGTGTGTGTGGCAAATATCTCCTTCTGATGTGTGGCATGTCTTCTCACTTTCCTTATTGTCTCTTTTGATGAATAGAAGATTTTAGCATTAATGTAGTCAAATCTATCATTTCTTCCCTTTATGGTTTTGGGTGGTTTTTTTTTGCTTTAAAAAATCTTATTTAATCAATTCTTTCTGCCCTGAAGTCATAAACATATTGTCCTAGATATTCCTCTAAGAGGTGTGAAGTCTTGCCTTTCAGATTTAAGTCCTTAATCCACCTGGAATTGACTTTGGTATATGGAATAAGGCAGGGTCTTATTTTCTTTTCCCCCTAAATGGATAACCAGTTTCCCAACGCCATTTATCAAATAGGCTTCCATTGCCCCCACTAATATGCTCTGCCAACTGGTCATTGATCAGGTGCTCTGTGTTACTCAGGACCATTCCTCTGCTTCCTCTTCCACTAGCTGTCACTCATTCCTGTCCTATGCTTTTCCTTTTTTATAGGTATCTCGATAGTTTTTCAAATATTGCATTGATTTTCTTTTAAAAATAGTTCTTTCTTAAATCTCCCATAGTATCCCAGAACAGAAGAAGGATGTTAGTGAAAAGACTAACGAAATCCAAAT
Source organism: Ursus maritimus (assembly GCF_017311325.1). Classification (NCBI taxonomy): domain Eukaryota; kingdom Metazoa; phylum Chordata; class Mammalia; order Carnivora; family Ursidae; genus Ursus; species Ursus maritimus. The sequence goes on from NW_024425897.1 coordinate 16,478,867, forward strand.
GAAGTCTGGTGTTGACTTAATGGTAATGTACCAATGATGGGTTCTTGGCTTGGACAGATGGCGCTGTGTTTATGGAAGATGCCAACATGAGTGGGAGCTGGGTGCAAGGTAGATGGGAACTCTACCAGACTCTCTTTGCAGCTTTTCCACCGGTTGAAAAGTATTCCAGAATAAAAACTTGATGTTAAAAAGATTTCTCTTCTTTCTTTCTTTCTTTCTTTCTTTCTTTCTTTCTTTCTTTCTTTCTTTCTTTCTTTCTTTCTTTCTCTTTTTCTTTCTTTCTTTCTTTCTTTCTTTCTTTCTTTCTTTCTTTCTTTCTTTTTTTCTTTCTTTCTTTCTTTCTTTCTTTCTTTCTTTCTTTCTTTCTTTCTTTCTTTCTTTCCTTTCCTTTCCTTTCCTTTCCTTTCCTTTCCTTTCCTTTCCTTTAATTAAAAAAAATTTTTTATTAAGTAGGCTCCATGACCAGCATGGACCCAACGTGGGGCTTAAACTCACAACCCTGAGATCCCCTGAGATCAAGACCTGAGCTGAGATCAAGAGTTGGGTGCTCAACCGACTGAGCCCCCCAGGCGCCCCTGATTTCTCTCATTTCTTAAAATGCCTTTTCTGTAATTAACACCTTAAATCCTTAAATTCATACTTACTTTTACATTGTTAATCTAGCATCTCTGGGTTTAAACCATTTATCTTTTATTTCTTTGGCCCACCATCTTTTACAGCTTAGCCTCATTGCCTGGCAATTTGTAAAAACAAACAAACAAAAAAACCTTTTATCTCAAGGTTTAAGGTAAGAATTCTTAATGTCTCCTATGTATGGAAATTCTAACTCATTTTCAGGTTTTTTCAGGTTATTCATCTCCCCTCGTTTGCTCTCAGCTTTAATCTCTTTGTAGTCATCTACCTTCCATTATTTATGATACGTAGTAAGTCGTGGGGCTGTCATGTACAGCATAGGGGACAGAGTTGATTGTAGTGGAAAAACTCCGTAGGATGACAGATGCTAACTAGACTTACCATGGGCATCATTTCCTAATATATAAAAATACCAAATCACTATGATATATCCCTGAAACTCATAGACTATTACAGGTCAGTTATGCTTTTAAAAAAATATATGTAATTCTTCCCTCCTATGCTTCTTTATGAATACATTTCAAAATTTTGGGTCACGTTTATAACAGCAGGGAAGCTCGGCCACGGGGAGACATTAAGGAGCAAACCCTATGAATGGGGGAGGCAAGAAGCTTGCTTCTTTCCATCGTTGAGTTTTAACAGCAGATTCTCCTAAATTCTCCTAAAGGAGGAGCCCCCCACCACGCCCCCAAGACAGGCCGCGGGATAACCTGCAGGCTGTGGTTCTCTGTGCGCAGATGATGTTTGATTTGCTGGAGTAGACGCATCCGTCGTGCCTCGGGCAGGCCGCGTAGGTGGTGTCCCCTCCTGAAAATCCGTGGCCTGGGTGTCTGGGTGTCCCCTAGTCCATATGGGCCTCCCTCACGTCTGTCGCATGGTTGCTTAAGCTCAGCCCCCTACTTCAGGATGGCCAGAGGGTCTGCTTCTGGATCCCACTCAGGATTTCCGGGAAGATGGCTATGATCTGTCTCCACACTTACAAATACCTTCTCCTCACAGGTGTAACCCTGGTTGATCACAGATTTCTCAGGGCAGGCAGATTATTTCTGGGGCGATGGGCGTGAGGCCTGGCTAGTCTAAGGGGACGCAGCCCTGCCTTCCTGCCTTCCCTATGGCCAGTTCATAGGGTAATCGATATTTAACTTGAAATAGAAATTCCTCCTCTCTGGTGCCTTTGAATGGTAGCCTGCGGGAGAGGTAACTCCCATACAACTTTCTCCCGGGGGCATGTTCCTGGAGCCCCCTTTCTACTTGGGGTGAGATTTCTCCCCCTTTTAATCATGGCCTGGCAACTCTCCATGTTCAAGGTGGGCCTGTGCAGGTTTGATGGCCAAGGAGTACCTGTTGGGTATGGGGACTCTCAGGCTCTCCAGGGAACCTGAGCCATGTGAGGGCCTTAAAATTCCATTGTGACCATCCTGCCTTTCTCCTTCCATCAGAATAAATTAATGTTTTATGAGGGCTTTAATGATTTCCTTTTTTACTTTGGAATTTTGTTTAATGAGCGATAATAACAGCTCACATTTTGTACAGTGCTTTTTGGCTTAAAAGTACTTTTTTGTGTATTATCTCATCTGATAAATCATGATAATTATCCCCATCCTACCCCCAAGTAACTTGATTCATCTTATTTGTGAGTACATAGAAAACACTGAGGTTTCATTTGGTTTCCGGGTGTTAATGAACACTTAGTATGCTTAGAAAAGGAGCCGGCCAAAGATTATCTGGATTTATTATCACAATATTTAGCATATTGGAATATAGATGAAGAAAAATAATCAGGCGTGAGAAATGTAGATGAAAGTCGAGATTTTTTTTTTCTGATGGAGGATAACAGACCTAGATTGTTAATAATCACGAAGAATCGCCAAGTTGTTTTTTGATCATAAAATGAGAGTCCAAAATAATTTTCAAACATGGGCATAGTGATAGGAGGTTAGGCCCTCACCCAGCCTTGCAGTTTTAACGTGACCCCTCCTTGGCAGCTCCAGACTCGGCTTTTCTTGTATTCAGTCAACAAACTTGTATCGAGAGTCTTGCTCTACTGTCAGTCTGTGTCAGCCTCGCTGACACATGACATTGTCACTTCTATGGAGCCCACTGGCCTCGGCTGTAGATCTCCCAGGTCTTTGGGGGAATTGATACCAACAGGAACCAGTACCGTTGTCCTTTATCATGGGATTCCTGCTCTTTACAGAAGACATAGTCTTGACCTTCACTTTCTCCAGTGAAGTTTTCACTTGCCCGCTAGTTCCCAAATTGTTTCTCTCCATCCACATTCCCACTGCTGGGTCAAAGCCATGACCTCCACAGCCACAGCCTCCCCGCTTGCCTTCTTCCAGGTCATTCCCCACACTGCCGCCCAGGGGATCTGTGTGAAAGGGAGGATCTGATCAGCTACTCCCTGCTTATAACCCTTCTGTGACTCCTCAGAGACAAAACTCCTCGATGTGGCCACCAGGCTCTGTGTGCTCTGGGTTTCATTTTGCTCTGTATCTCCCCCAACCCTAACCCTCCAACTCCTTCCCTTACACACACACACACACACACACACACACACACACACACACACCCTCTCTTTCTCTTCCTCTCCCTCACCTCCCCTTTCTTTCAGCTACACTGGTTTCTTTCAGCCCCGCATACCATCATATTCTCTCCTACCCCAGGACTTGTGCATCTGCTCTTCTCTCAGCCTGGAATGCAGGTGAGCACACAAAATACATGTCACCCTTCAGCTTGAGGGATGGTAGATGAGTGTTTCCGTAAGGGGACACTGAGAGACGTTACTCACGGGGGTACATTAGGCAACTGTAGCGCCACAGCCCTAGAACTTCGGGGTTTTCCTTGCTTCTTCTGCTGTGCACTTGGAGGAACCCCAAACTACTTGATCTCCATGGGATCTCCTCGGCCGGCCCATAAGCACTCCTGTGACCCACTTCCGCGTGGGCCCAGGTTGCTGAATAAAGCGAATGGCTGCTGTGGACAGTCCAGTGGGTAGGAGACTCACTGACGTTTCTTACTTTGGGAAAGGTTGACCGAAAAGGTAGAGTTTCTGGAGAATACGTGTCATTCCTCTTGATATGCCAAAATGTGCCGCTCTGAGGACGCCCGGGCTGCATCGTTCTGACTCCGATAGAATTACCTTCACTGCCTTACATTTTGGCTCCTATATGTCTTCATCTTTAACTGAGGGACCATGCAGGCGAGTTCCAAAGGGGGTACTGTTGAAGACATTGATGGCTGTAGTAACTGTCAAGGACCTTGAGGGTAGTTTAGTTCTCATGTCAGGAACAGGAAGAGTCGTGATTCTCACCTGCCCTTGTTTTGTTTTCTTTATATTATGGAGCCAGGAACTGGGTCAGGTGACTGATTAGGTTTTCCTCTTCGCTCTGGCCACCAGGAAGTTCAAGACCCAATCTTCAGCCAACTTCTTGAAGTCAAGGCATAGGTGTTATGTCTGTTCTCCCTCTAAGTTTCACATTTGTTTCCTACTCCTATTTCCTTCTGGCTTAGCTTTTTTTTTTAGCTTGTTCAAAAAACTCTCTTTCCTCTCTAATGAGCATAATCCTTTTAATCCTTTTCAGAATAAAGGAAGACATAAATACACGGACAGATGTTAGGTTTCATGACATGATTCAACTACTGTTCACCCCTGAGGGCACGTGGGGCATCTGCCATGGGCCAAGCACTGGGCTACATGACCAAATTTACAGGATGGAATTCAAAGAAAAGGAAAAGGAGGCATAGAGAGGTAGCTTGCCCAGCATCGCAGGCTGGCAATTGGCAGAGACTCATTTTAAGGTCAGCTCTGGGCTTTGAATCCCTACCTTGAACTTCTTGCAGTGTAATTATTTTGCTATTTTGTCTTTCTCTGAGACCTGACTGGGAATTCTAGGAGGGCAGTATTCCTGGCGTGCCTCTTATATTTCTGGCATGTGGCACCATGTTTGAGATATAATAGAGGTTCCATACATATTTGTGGAGAGGTATCAGCTTGGGCTGGATTTGGGGAGAACAATTTTCTCTTATTTCAAAAAGTGGAGTAAAGAGCATTTCTAAACAATTCAAGATTCTGAACATTCTATTTAATCGAAGCTTTTCAGTAGATAACGTCCGGGACGGTTTCTGTGGTAAGAAAGCCTCTCTAGCCAATGCAAGTTAGACATGGGGTTACCTTTGTCTAAGGCAGGGGAAGGTATTAACATGAGATGAATCCCGGTTGACCTTTTCTGTTGGGGACAGGGAGAAAAGAATCTGGATAACCAAATTGTACAACCCTCAAATTGCACAAATAGGCTCATTCCGAAGGAGATGCTAGTTGAATAAAGTAACTTTTGTTGTCTTATCAAAGAGGCTCTCTGCAAGAGAATCTTTCTTTTGCTTCGCAGATGTTTTGGGTGCAGAAGCTGTGAAGGCTGATTGTAAATCTCAACAGTGTTGGCTCTCGGAGCTCTCGAATTACACATGTAAAATTAGATGCAGGAAATGATGATTTAATCTTGAGCAAATCACATCCCAAATCCTGGATTCCCAGAGGACTGGCTTCTTTTTCCATCCCCCCACCCCACTTGTAAATCAGAAGTGCAGAGAGGTATGGGGACATGCGTCAGGTTGCATTGGGAGTCATCGGTGGGAATGATCTTAGACTCTCCCATCAAGATGGGCTTGAGTTTAGCAACTGGCACCATCTTGCTTGTGAGGCCAAAGCTGTTATATAACTTTCATGTGCTGAATGAGATCATCGTCCCTCAGTTCCCTAAATTGATAGAATAGGATGCAGATACATCCCCAAGATGTGCGTGGAATGTCTGTGGTCCCTTTATCCATCTCCCTTTGCAAACTTGTGTTGCGGAGGCTAAAGCATAGAGGTATACGTGATGGGGGATAGGAGGTAGAGGCTGACAAGTGTGGAGAAGGTCTGCATTATGGTTCTTTGTATTTGGCTTTGGTACTTTAGAAGAAAGCTTTTTATGTATTTTGGCACACCTTTAGACTCATGAGAAGATGCAAAAATGGTGCAGAGTTCCATGGACCCTTCACCCAGCTTCTCCCAGTGACGTTATCCTGCACAACCATGGTGAATCACCAAACCAGGGAAATGACACTGGCAGGATATAATGAACCAAATGATAAGAGAAGGTCTGCATCGTTTACATGCTCATGTATGTGGATACAGTAACTAGATTCTTGCTCTGTGCCAACCTCTGTACAGACTGATGTCATTTAAATCCTTTTAAGAACACTTTCAGGTGGATACTGTCTTTATCCCCATTTTAGAGATGGGGAGACTGAGGCAGAGAGAGGATCAATAATCAGCCTAAGCGCGTGCAGCTAGTAGGTGATGCAGCCATGAGACGAACCTGCAATCTGACTCCAGAGCCTCCGCTCTGAACTTCTGTGTTGCCCCCCGATTCAGTAGCACAATTTCTTGGAGGTAGGGACTTAGAGCATGCGTCCTTCTCATCTTGCTGCAGTGATTCGCAGATGGTAGGGGCTCACTATGGATTTAGGTTTGGTTTTGAGGATACATAGGTAAGGACAAGGCAGTATGACAAGACTGGCTCCTCCTGCTCTCCCAGAACTTGCTGATGAGTCTAAGTCACAAGAACTAGGAAGGAACAGTCTGGGGAGGAAAAAAAAAAAAGGAATGGGAAATACCTACACATTGTCATGGCCCACAAAGAAGTGACTTGACCTGATACCAGCATCCTAAGCCATGTAGGCAGAGACTGGATCCACCTTAATGGAGGTGGGTCCCCCATGATGGACCCAACTTATCTCTATCAGGACACAGATGTCTGCTCGCCGGGAGCTCTGGGGTGTGTAAGCTTCAGCAGTAGTTAATCCACAAACTCTTTGTGCTGGGTGTACTTCTAGAATTTCTTCACTTTTCCTTCCTTTGTTTTCCTTCGGTCAGCCATAACACGAATATGTGGTCCCTAGCTAAATATCAACAAGTGGCCAGTGACATGAAGTTACGTAAAATGGTACCTGGGGATAGTGAATGAGGGTGGGGGCAGGAACCAAATAGGATCCGTTGATTTCAGTTCAAAAACACAATTACTGTGCACCCGTAATAGGCCAGATGTTGTGTTCACCCCTCAGGATCTAGGGGACCCTAGCCCTGGCTCTGAGGCAGCTTGTGTGTGATGGCTGCGGATTTGTAGAGGGACAGAGCTCTCAGACATGGGTTCAAGTCCTGGTGCCCGTGTCATTGACCAGCTGATCAACTTTGGGCAAGTGTCTTAACCTCTCTGACCCTCCGTTTTCTCACTTGTAAAGTGAGGATAATACCTTCATTGCAAGTCAACTGGGATAAATGAAAGAAGACAGATGTAAAAGACCACATACTGTACAATTTCATTTGTACGAAATGCCCAGAAAAGGTAAATATGTAGAGACAGAAAGTAAAAAAAGATCAGTAGTTGCCTGGGGCTGGGGATGGGAACGGGGAGTGACTGCAAATAGGCATAAGGTGTCTTCTGGTGTGATGGAAATGTTCTAAAATTGGATTGTGACGATGATCCTAACTCTAAATTTACTAAAAGTCCCTGAACTATATATTTTAAATGAGTGAATTTTACAATATGTAAATTCCACTTCAATAAAGCTGTTTAAAAAAAGTATCAACTGTGAGGCTCAAGTGAGATGATGAATTGGCGTCACTTAAGACATTATGACATGCTGTACACGTGTGCATTGTCATTAGCATTTTCAAAATTGGAAGTAGACTGTTCTCTGCAGCTGACTGCACACAGGAAATGTTGCTGGGGGAGAGCTACGGCACCGTCTTGGTAGCCTGGCAGCCTTAGTATATATACATCATTGTAGTAATTCAATGAAAATTCAAAGTTGTAAGTTTCTTGAAGGTAGGAGCTGGCTCTGGATCTGTGTCTCCCCAGGGTCCAGCAGAAATTTCTGCGTTCAGCCATGGTGCACTATCCTTTTGTGGACCAACCCTCCTGACGAGAGTAACTAGAGAAGTTGGACAAAATATTTTTTAAGATTTGTTTAAAGGCTTCAGCAAGCTACTTAAGTAGTGAGGGTTCTGGAAAGAAAAGGGGCACAGAGAAGTGAGACCAACGTTCAGTATTGCTTTTCCCCTCAAAGGATGGCTAATTCCAAAACAGTGGCTGAGAGACTGAGAAACTGGGACCTTCCTGCATCTCCCAAAGCCGAGGAACAAACATTGGAACTCAAGATAAACAGAAGGGGATGCTGGTAAATACCAGTGTGTCCAGTAGGAACCCCGAGGGGCTGTGCTGTAGGAGGAAGGGTAAACTAGAAATAGAAATAGACCAGTGCTTATAAAAACGAAGCCGAGCTTCAACTCTGCTCAATCCCTGATTGGATTAATGTGATTTGCCCTCTCTTAACTGCCTGCCGAAAGCAAAATTTCAATTCTCTCTGGAGAAAAATAACATCATCCAGAAACTCAAATTATCTCAATTTTCATACACAATTTTAGGAATTCAATAAAAAAAATAAATTACCAGGCATATTAGGAGGCAAAACCACATGACTTAAAACCAGAAGCAAAAGGCAGACCCAGAGGAGATCCAGATATATGAGTTATCAAACATGGACTTTATCTTGTATTTTGCATGATTTAATTTCTTAATTCATGTGTTTTGGGATTTACCAGAATTAGGAGCTGTCTCCCCAATTGGTCTAGGTCTAATTTAGGTTTTCTAAAACTAACACTATTGAGTTATAATAACTTGCTCCCATTTAAGTTTACTGTTGGATGGGTTTTGACAAGTATATGTACCTGTGTAAACACTGCCTCAATGAAGATATAGAACATTTTCATCACCCCAGAAAGTTCTGTCATATTCCTTTGCAGTTAGTCCCTCCATCCCTCAGGTCCCACCAACCACTTATCTTCCCTCTGTCACTACACATTATTTTACATTTTCAAGTTTCACATACATCGACTTGTACAGTATGTGCTCTTTTGTATTTGGCTCCTTTCACTCAACATAATGTTTTTGAAATTCATCTGTGTGGTTGCAGTTATCAGTGTTTGTTATTTGCTATTGCTTGTGTTTCATGGTAAGACATGGACTTTAAATAACTATGATTAAGATACATAAGAAATTTGATGGTGAGATGGAGATGATCTGGAAACTATAAAGAAATCATATGGACATTCTAGAACTCAAAAATATTATAACTGAAATTAATAATTCAATATGTGGATTTAATAGCAAGTCAGACACATTTGAAGAGAAACTTAATGAACTGGAAGTTAAGTCAGAAGAAAATAGCCAGATTGAAGCACAAAGGGAAACTTAAGATAGAAAATACAAGAATGCGGGGCACCTGGGTAGCGCAGTCATTAAGCGTCTGCCTTCGGCTCAGGGCGTGATCCTGGCGTTCTGGGATCGAGTCCCACATCGGGCTCCTCGGCTGGGAGCCTGCTTCTTCCTCTCCCTCTCCCCTGCTGTGTTCCCTCTCTCGCTGGCTGTCTCTCTGTCACATAAATAAATTTAAAAAATCTTTAAAAAAAAGAAAATACAAGAATGCATGTGAGACTTACAGACATGTCAAAATGGTCTAATATATTTGTAATTGAGATTCTAGAGGGAAAGGAGATAAAGAAAGGAACAAAAACAAAGTTTGAAGAGATAATGACAGAGAACTTTCCTAAAATGACAAAAGACATCCAGCTACAGCTTCAAGAAGTACCTTGAACCCCAAACAGAACAAATACAAAGAAAACTACACCCAAGAACATCTTGTAAAACTGCTAAGCCCAATGGGCTATGTAATCAAATCTTGGTTCATGGAGGGCTCTTAGTCATTGCTCTTTTTTACAAGCATGCATGTGGGAAGGTAGGAAGGGAGGGAGGAAGGAGGGGAAAGAGGGAGGGAGGGAGGAAGGGAGAAAGAGAGAGTGGAAGGGAGATGAGTCATGGAACCCAGCTTTCTTTTTTTTTTTTTTTTAAAGATTTTATTTATTTATTTGACAGAGATAGAGACAGCCAGCGAGAGAGGGAACACAAGCAGGGGGAGTGGGAGAGGAGGAAGCAGGCTCATAGTGGAGGAGCCTGATGTGGGGCTCGATCCCATAACGCCGGGATCACGCCCTGAGCTGAAGGCAGACGCTTAACCGCTGTGCCACCCAGGCGCCCCAGAACCCAGCTTTCTTTCCCTGATTTGCCATGAGTTGCAGGTTGCTTCCTGGGAAGCAGAATCTGAGATGGGAATTAGCATGTGGGAAGTTTATTAAGGAGCCCTCTTGGAATCAACAGCAGTAGAGGAATAAAGAATACAAAATTGGGGGCGAATGGGTGGCACAGCGGTTAAGCATCTGCCTTCGGCTCAGGGCGTGATCTCAGCGTTCTGGGATCGAGCCCCACATCAGGCTCTTCCGCTATGAGCCTGCTTCTTCCTCTCCCAGTCCCCCTGCTTGTGTTCCCTCTCTCGCTGGCTGTCTCTATCTCTGTCGAATAAATAAATAAAATCTTTAAAAAAAAAAAGAATACAAAATTGGACAGAAGGAGAAGTTGGGCTGTGATATGGTCTCAGTAAAGACCTCTTTGAACCTCAGAGTAGTCAGGAGTTGGGCTGGCAATGCAGACTTGTTCTGAATTGGGCTGAAGGACCCCAAGTCTCTATATGACAGCACTGACCAGCCTTTAGTGGGCTGTCCTCAGGGATGGGGTATGACTTTGGGTAAGGCTGCTTTCTTTAGCCAAGGGCAGCTGCTGGGAGTGGGTATCTGGGTGGTACACCACAGTATCCATTAGCTCTCTGGTATCTCTTCCATTCCTTTTTGCCATAGAACCCTGGCATGGAAACCCAGAACCCCAAGCTGTATAGCCTTCTGAAGTTTCTTACACCGATATACAACAACTTAAGTCCTCATGTTATGTGAATGAAGAAAATGCATTTCTCTTATCGGGCATGGGGAACAGAGGGCGACTTACATATCCTGCTTTTTGCTGTCTCTTTTCTTCCTTTTTTTCAGAATTCACTCATTTAATGATTTGTCAGTATTTAGATATTTATAAAAATATTTTTACTAGTCCCCGAAGTTCTTTCTCCTTAAAATCTGTATGTGTTATCTGTTGCTGCATGACAAATTACCTCAGAATTTAGTAGCTTGAAACAGAATATATTTATTCTCCCATAAGGAATTCTGTAAAGAATTTTGGAGCAGCTGAGCTGTGCAGTTTGGGATAAGTGTCTTTCATGAAAGTGCATGCAACATGTTGTTGGGGTTGTGGTCTCATCTGAAGTCTTGACCAAAACAGTCTTCTTAATAAAATGCCTCTGACTGGGTAGTTTATAAACAATAGATATTTATTTCTCACAGTTCTGGAGGCTGGAAGTCCTGGACCGTGGTGCCAGCATGGCCAGATGAGGACCTTCTTGGTCCTTAGCTAGTACCTACTTGCTATGTCCTTCCATGGTGGAAGGAGCTAGGGAGCTTCCCAGAGCCATTTTTATAAGGCATTAATCCCATTCATGAGGGCTCCATCCTTGTTCTTAAGCACCTCCCAAAGGCCCACTAACTAATCATCACCTTTGGAGGTTAGGATCCCAACATATGACCATGGCAGAGGCTGGAGGGCCCACTTCCAAGATGGTGCACTTATATGGCTGGCAAATTGGTGCTGGCTTTTAGCAGGAGGACTTTGTTCCTCTCACATGAATCTTCCTTTAGGCCTGCTTGAGTGTCCTTGTAACATAGCAGCCCTAGTTTCACACAAGCTAGTCTCCACCTCTCTACATTGCATTGGTCTCTCTGGTCTGTTTTATTGCAAGGTGGACATAGTCATAAGTTGATGTTTTCCTGAGGGCTGAAGGTTTGATGGTGGGCAGGTAACGGGGAAGGGAGAGTAGCAAAGAGCAAATGCATTTAACATTGGTTAGCAGATATCCCTGGGCCATTGGGCAGGATGTAACCCATGTGCCTGAGCTGCTCCAAAGTTTTAAAGCATAGGTTCTTCTAGACCAAAATGAATTATGATGCCCATGTGGGTGTGTGTAACTGGAGAGAAGGGAGCACGCTTCTCTCATGTTCTCATGCCCTCTGGGTATGTCTCACCAGAAGACAGAGTGGGTGGTCCCCTCTGCTGTTACCCCAAGATTCATCCTCCCATTGCAGGTAGACTGGAGTGGGAAACACCCCAGGAAGCAAAGGTACTCTGGGTATCCCCAGTGTGTATTTCGGATGGGAGGAGAAGAGAACTAAATAGATTTTTCTCTTAAGATAAATTTTATCTTAACTGCCACCACTACTATCAAATTCAGGCCAAGTCTTAGCACATCAGAAAAGATGTCAGGACAGGAAACAGAGAGCAAGTCTATCCATGCTCACATATTAATAGAAAGATAACACTCAGAGAAATATCAAAGTAAATTTCAGAGGCAGTGGTGACATTTCCAGAATAAACATTAGTTAAACACTTATGAACGACCGTCAAAATTATTTCATGGGTGTAAATTAAAAGTCAGCCCTGTGATGTTGATTCATTTTCCTCTCCCCAAGTTCCCACAGTTGAATGCACAAAAGGACGGCAGAAAGATATTAAGAAGCCTTTCTCCACGTGGAGATGTCAACAGCCTCCCCTTTTATCTTCTGTTAGCTTCCCTTTGCAACAGGATCAATCATTTGCTCCTAATAGCATGATTAAATTCCCATTTTATCCGATAAGGAACCAGAGTTCTGAGCAGCCCACCCAGGGAGCTGTGTTCAGAGCATTTTTCACTGAGCCTGAACGAGTGCAGTCAATTCTCAGTTACCCATTTGTGTACTTCCTTCTGTGTGTCTTTTCCTTAGAACAAGTTTTCTCTAAATTTCTACAACTTACTTATTTCAATTGCAAAAGATCATTTATGCCTCTTGCAAGAAATTTAAACAATAAACAAGTGTATCAAATAAAAAGATCAAATTTCATTACCAGAATGTGTCCACTGAAGCCAGTTTGGGTGTATCTTTCTTGAATTTTATCTATACATAGCAGTGTTCTACTTTTAAGACTGAACAAAATATGTGTTATTCTACACCTTGCATATTTTCACTCAACAATCTATGAAAGACATCTTTTCATATCAGTACATATATGTTTGTGGCATTAATAACGTACAATATTTCACACTTTGGATTCACCATAATTTTTCTATTTGCTCACCTATTTTACTAACCTTTTCACTGTGTCAGAGCCACAATGTCTAGTTTCTAGGTCTCTGAGCACAAAGCTAGTTGTTTTAGCCTGCCTCCAAACACAGAGCCTGAGGCAGGGATTAAGTGCTAATACTTTATTTGGGAGGTGCAGTCCCAGGGCATTGAGAATGAGGGATACGGGAAGTGAGGCAGGACAGAAGGAGAAGCAGTGTAAGGTGATGCATTATCCTGCAGCCATTGATTCATTGTGAACCACAAAGGGACACAGTCATCATTCAGCAGGTGCATTGGCTCTTCTACGTGGGATGTCTTAGGACAGGCTTCACAGAGACATCCTGCCTCAAGAACAGCCCATTGAGGACGGGAAGGGAGAGAAAATGGATCTGCCTAGCTGTTTGTCACTGTCTGTCTCCAGGGGTCCTGGTTCAACCACAGTGCATTAACCCTCCCATACCTCTAGGTTGAATCATCCAATCCATTTAACAGCTGCTCAGGGAGGCCAGGTCCCATGCTTCGTGACTTGATGTCTCATTTGAGTCCAAAGTGGAAGACTCCGGAGGCTCTGGATGTGTACTTAATCGGCCCTAGGTGGCTAAACCACACCTGAGAAGTCAAATCACCTTATAGGGTGGCAGCTGGGACAGAGTGAACAGCTGAGGCTCTGAGAGGCATTGGGGTTGGGAGAATCTGGCCAATGATGTGTCTGGCAAACAACAGTCTCTACTGAAAGAGTTGTTAGGTGAAAGCGTGTGTGCATGTGGAATTTTGATAGATTCCAACAAACTGCTTTCTGATAAGGTCATACAGATTTACAGCCCCACCAAGAGAGCATGAGACAGTCATTTCCTATCCTTCCACCAACCCTGGGTACTATTAATCTTCATCAACATTGTCCAACTTGATAGGTGGAAACAGTTTTGTTTTGATGGGCAATTATTTTACAATTAGTGAGGTTAAGCATTTTTTATAAATTGATTGGCTGTTGGGTTTTCTTCTGTGAATTTAACACTCATAGATCTTGGAACAAGTTAACATTTCTGTTTCCTTGAGAGTTTCTAGGATGCTTTTACAATGACGTACAAAGACATTGAAGTAGTTTCCTGACTGAACCTAAAGAAAGGACACTTTCTACCGAAAAGAATTGTATTATTCCTTCCGAAGTCAAACACATATATGACCTTTTTTCAAAAAATTTTTGTTGTGGTTAATTATACATAAAATGAAACGTACCGTTTTAACCATTTTTAAGTGTGCAGTTCTGTGGTGTTGAATACGTTCATGTTGTTGTGCAACCATCACTGTCTGTCTCCAGAACGTTCTCATCTTCCCCAACTGAAACTCTGTCCCACGTTAAATAGTAACTTCCTTTCCCCCTCCCCCAGCCCCCAACAACCATCATTATACCGTCTGTCTCTAAGAATTTGACGACTCTAAATACTTTATATCAGTGGAATCACATAAGACTTGTCCTTTTTTTGAGGGGGGGAGCAGACATAGAGGGAAGGTTGAGAGAGAAAATCTTAAGCAGGCTCCATGCCCAGTGCAGAGCCTGATGTGGGACTCGATCTCATGACCTTGAGATCATGGCCTAAGCCAAAATTAAGTCAGATATTCAACCGACTAAGCCAAACAGGAGCTGCCAAGACTTGTCCTTTTGTGACTGGCTTCTTTCACTCAGCATAACGTCCTCAGGGTTCATCCATGTTGTAGCAGGTGTTAGAATTTCAAAGCCACACATGTGACTTTGAGTTATTACTGATTAGAGTTAATGTGTGGTTCTCCAGCAGACCATAGGTTTTGGAAGTGATTATTAGAAGAGGCTCCAGTTTGCTCTTTGAGCACTGGTTCAGCTGTCACTCCTGCTCGGGACCTGCTCCTAGCCAGATCAAGGTCAAGGCCCCCTCCCCTTCCCATCTTCTTGCCCTTGGACATGTTTAGTCAATGCCTTCCTATGTTATGACCCGGCCACTCACCAACCTGCTTGCTGATAGTAGGCAGTCTGCAGTGAATATACACTTTGTGTGTGCGCGTGTGTGTTTTCAACTATTGACAGATTTCTTTTTCTTTCTTTTTTTTTTTTTTAAGATTTATTTACTTATTTTGGGGGGAGGAGCCAAGGGACAGAGACTCTCAAGCAGACTCAGCACTGAGTATGGAGCCCAACATGGGGCTCAATCTCACAACCCTGAGATCATGACCCTGAGATCCCAACTTGAGCCAAAACCAAGAGTCGGATGCCCAACCGACTGTGCCACCCAGGTGCCCCGGGTAGTGACAGATTTCTGTGAAGCTCATGGACATACCTTGATTTGATTGGTTTAGAGACCATATGTGAACCCTGGCCTTGCTACACTCAGTGTGATTTTTCTAAGCTTTCTTTTGTTAATCAGAACCAGGTCATAGTGGCCCACGCTTCCTATCGAGACCTCTCAGAAGACCTCCTCTCCCTTCAAGGAAGGGTTCATACTTCCCCAGGCTTCATTTCTAGCCTACACATGATGCTAAGAGTATGAGGAGGGAAGAGAAGATAGATGATTTTCAGGGTCTTAGAAAAATTACAGTCAACAACACTAACTCATTTTTTACATAATATTGTGGAAGTCACCTCACTACTTAGAGTTCTTATTAATATTTTGAAATGTGTGTCTCCAGTATTTCTCTCTCTCTCTCCCCAAATACATATTTGTGTGTATTTTTTCTAACTGGGATAAGTTTTAATGACTGCATAATGTCATAGCAAAATATGTCCTGTGTTTTATTTACCCATTTCCTTATTGTTTCGTGTTTGGGTTGTTTTCTAATTTGGGGCCATTCTAATAATTCTACAATTTCAAAACAATCTACATAGCTACAGAGCTTTGTGTGCAGCCGTGATTATTTTCTTAGGTGGCATTCTTAGAAGAATAATTTCTGTGTCACAGAGTGTGCATATTTCTAAAACTATTGAATTATATTGCCAAATTACCATATGACAATTATATTGATTTATACTCTCTGAAAGCTAAAAATCTTCCTACCCAGGAGGCTGGGTAATAGAGTAGAAAGAACATGCAGAAAAAAATATATAAAAATAAGAAAACCAGTCAGTCCTGGCTCTGCCACTCTCCAGCTGGGAAAGTCTGGGCGTGTCGNACTCGCCCCCCCCCCCCCCCCCCGCTCCACCATGACTGTTTTCTCTTCTGTGCAACAAGGAAGTTGGGTTAGCTCAGGAGTTGGCAAACTTTTTCCCTAAAAGGCCAGATAGTAAATAGTTTAGGTTTCGTGGGCCATATGGCAGTAGTTTTCAACTGGGGGTGATTTTCTGCTCCCAGCGTCTGGAGACATCTTTGGTTGTCACAACTGGGGAGGGAATGCCATGAGCGTCTCCTGGGTACAGGCCAAGGAAGCTGCTCAGTATCCCACAATGCACAGTGGCCATCACCACAAGGATTTATCCAGCCCCAAATGTCAGTGGCACCATAGCTGAGAAAGGCTGCCATATGGTCTCCATCAAACTACTCAACTCTGTCACCCTAGTGCAAAGGCAGCCACGGATGATACAGAGGTGAGTAGGTATGGCTGTGTTCCAATAAAACTTTATTTATGGGCGCTGAGATCTGAATTTCATATAATCTGTCACGTGTCACAAAATCTTCTTTTAAAAACTTGTTTTCAATCATTTAAACATGTGAAGAGCATTCTTCCATGGAGACCATACAGAAACAGATGGCAGGCTTTCAAGCCAGTTGGCCAACCACTGGGTTTGAAGAGTCTTGTCAGATGGAGGCAACAGTTCCTATGTATTGAGCGTTTATTATATGTCAGCCGCTGCTCCTGGGCCATCATCTTGTTCACTTGCACATCACCCCTGTGGAAAGTTCCTATCCCCATTTGAGAGATGAGGAACTTGAGGCAGGGGGAGATGAAGTCACTTGTCCAGGATGTCTCAGCACAAGTGACAGAGCTGGGATTCGAACCCAGGTGTGGCCTCTTCTGGAACCAGTGCATGAAATCAACAGGCTCCAAAATCACATGCCCCTTCCCCAGGCCTAGACGTGTCTGTCTGAGGTTGGGCCCAGCGTGAGAAGTGGGGATAAGAGGGTGATAGATGGGGGTGTAGGGAGTCCTGGGGAAGTGCAGCATGTCAGGGGAAATTTGGGGAAGGCACTGCTTCCTGTTGTCAGAAGGTAGGGAGGAGGCTTCCAGAATTCCCTGTGCACCCCAGTCTGACCTGTTGCTCCCCAGCCATGCTCATCGCAGACCTCACAGTACTTAGCTCCTTGCTGTTTCCTGTGGGGGCATCCCCTCCCCCCAGAGATCCGTACTGTCCAGGTGGGCCCAAGGCAGTTTTGCACCTTCCTCCATTAAAAAACCTTTTTTGAACGATATTTTGTGACTCTGCCGGCATCAAGATGATCCATGCTGGATTCATTATCATATACTCACGATTAGTACACTCATTATTGTCTTCTAACTTAAAAAGAAATGAAAATGAAAGCATTTTCGTGGGTCCCCGCTCTGTCCTTCCTATGCCGCACAGAGTGGCTGCTCTGATGCTGTTTCCTCAGAGTTCTGGGATCAAGTCACACCTGCAAGGCTCGGCATTCTTGAGTGAGCTTCTTTATTCTCTGAGCTGAGATGTCCTTGTTTTTAAAATTGCAACAATGACACTTTATAGGTCCGAATCAGGATGTGACGATAAAGTGATCTGAGATTTCGTTCGTTTTTGGCTCATTCCTTTAGTCAATAGACTTTCCCCCTTCACTGAGCAGCTACTATGTGCCCTGTGCCTCTAGGCACCGAGTGAGACACAGCTCCGTCTTTGAGGAGCTTGTGGTCCAGGTGAGCTCGTCCTACAGCACCAGCAAGCGTGAGCCATCCTTAGGCACTTGGTAGGCAATTTGTCACTTACAAGGCCAGGAAGTAGGCACTATTTTCAGCTCCCTTGTCCAGATGAAGAAACGGAGGCTGAGGGAGCTTAGATAATAGTCCCTGGGGGATGCTCCCCTTGCACAGTCGAGCTGGTCCTGCGTGGTAGCCGTCCCTGTGGTCTGGGCAGCCATTCGGTGGCCTCGGACACAACCCAGTGTCACATGTGGCAGCCACTCTGCCCAGACTCTGCCCCGCTCTCTCCAGCAGGGCACCTGTGGTGTCAGAAACCCTGTACCCGGCTGTCATACCTGTCTGTTGGCCTCAGATCCACAGAACCCCTGGGTTAATCTCCTGTCAGCCGAACCACCTGACACTGTCACCCTCTGCCCATCAAGCCTGCCCATTGCTGCTTCGAAGTTTCCTTTCGAGGGAGGTCCACTGATGCAAGGTGGGGGTGGTGGCACCTGAGGCCAGGCAGCTCTGAGCTTTGCCCGATCCCCCCCTCGGAGATCCTCCCACTGGAGGAGAGCATGGTGGGGGGCACTTGGAGAGGCGAGTAGACCCCAGGGATTGCCAGCTCCTCATGCCAGGAGGGGGCACGAGACCCTGGAGGCTGGTGTAGACCCTGCAGTGTGGAGTCTTCCTAGGCTGCCCACCCCAAATCTAATGCTGGCTTTGCCACCCACCGGCTGTGCCTCTCTCCGAGCTCAGTTTCATTATCTGCAAAAGGGGGATAAGCATGCCTCTTTCCCCACGGCCATTGGGAAGACTGAATGGGGTCATACATACTAAGCTCTTAAGATAGTAGATGCATCTCAGTTATGGTCATTAGTGAATATTAGCGGGATTTCTCTGTGCAAACTAGCCTAACCCCACCTTAATTTAATGCAACTAGACCTTCAGTCACGACCACTCTGAGCCACACAGATTCTGGACCAGCGTCTGGGAGGCTGAGATGAGCCAGACACATCCCTCATTCTTGGGGAGGTGGTTGTCATTGGACACAGTGACACAGGACACATCAGCCTGCTGGTATCCATCCCCCCCACCACCTGGGGACAGACCTGGCTGCTGTCCAGGGTCCTGCCACCTACACGCCTGCCCATGGACTTCAGGCTGCTCAGAAGTCTGGGAGGCAAGGAGGGAAGCTGAGGGGCCAGAGGAGAGCTTGCAGGACCCTCTCCCTCCCAAGCTGGGGACTCCACCTACCCCTGTACCCACCCCTGTGTTCATCATCGCTGCGTTCTTCACTTTCTCCCTTGTTTCCTAGTCTTTAAGACACACATTCTGAAGGGACTGTTTGCTTCTTAAGGAAAGAGACCTCATCTTCCCAAGCCCAGCATGTGAGCCAGTGAGTCAGCAAGTGCTCACCGGCAGAAGGAGGGAGGGAGACAGACAAGCAGTTTGAAAGTCAGCAGGAATTACCAAGAAGTCAGTCTTAGTCCATTCCTGCTGCTGTAACAAAAATACCACAGACTGGGTGGCTTAAATGACAGAAATGTATTCCTCACAGTTCTGGAGGCTGAGCATGTAAGGTTAAGATGCTGGCTGACCTGGGGACTGGTGAGAACCTATTTCCTGGTTTTCAGATGACCGCCTTCTCC
The DNA here is from genome assembly GCF_017311325.1 of Ursus maritimus. Taxonomy (NCBI): domain Eukaryota; kingdom Metazoa; phylum Chordata; class Mammalia; order Carnivora; family Ursidae; genus Ursus; species Ursus maritimus. The sequence goes on from NW_024425897.1 coordinate 16,498,094, forward strand.
TTGTGTCCTCACCTGGCAGAGAGCAGAGAGAGAAAGCACGCTCTCTTTGTGTATTTTTATAAGGACACTAATCCCATTCCTGATGTCTTCACCCTCATGACCTCATCACCTCCCAAGGGCTCTGCCTCCTAAACTCATCACATTCCGGGTTAGGATTTCAACATATGAATTTGAGGGGTGGGCACATTCAGCCCTTAGCAGAGACTGTTTATGTTTTGCTTGGATACCAAGGCTTTGCTGCTTTATTTAATTTTTTTAACTGTTCAGCTTCTACCTATTCAGCTCTCCTGTGTGCTAGGGTCTGTCCTGACATTTTGCACATAGAGTTACATCACAGCACCTCATATCAGCCATGCCCACCACCCTGGGGGGCAGACATTACCATCCACAACAAGGAAACAGAGGAACAGAGAGGAGTAACTTGCTCATCATGCCCCAGCAACATGTGAGCTCTTGATGTCACCCCCGTTAGTGGCTAGATTTGGGGGACTTTTCCCATCCTGCCCTTCCTGTGAGGGAGGCTCTTTGACCCTTCCTCCTTTTCTGGGGGGGGAGGGGTCATGGCTGGAGAAGGGAGCCAGGAGCTGGAGATGGAATACTGAAGTTAGCAGAGGGCAAATGGAACTGTCTAGAAGCTTGGGACAGCCACACACAAGGAGTGGTGATCCCAAGCATCCATTGTGTTTGTTGAATAGTAGTTATGTGGAATGTTGCCCAGCATCATGGAGAAGAAGAAAGAATCCCAGACTCAAACAAGTTTGAAAATTCTGGGTTCTAACAGGTAGACAAAGTCTCTTTTACTACAGGACTTTTCAGAGCTTGTAATATTCTTAATGTCCATAATGACTTTTCAAAACTTAGTGATCACGGAATCATAGTTTTCTTCACGGAGCATCTCTCAGGGTTAGTGTGGTATATGTGAGAAGTACTGGAAGGCTGAATTGTATCTTCCAACCCCGAGTGCTTTCAACGTGCAGGTCAGAGAAGCAGGAAGATGTTCATCCTGGTCTCCATCTAGCAGCTTAGGAAACCAAGGCACAGAGAGGTGTTGTGACTGGCTCTAGTTCGTAGCAGAGCACCCCTAAAACCCAGCCTGAGCCCCAGCCTGTGCTCTTGCCAACAGGCAAGCTTCTTCTTTGCAGATCTCTCTATTGCCTGCCCTAACATCGAAGAGCCCTTCTTCCTTTTATAGATGAACCTTCTTCACTTTGGGCCCTCATTGTTCTTTGGTTTCTTTGCTTATTTCTGGAATCTACATGAAGCATTAAATAAAACCAATGTAATTTAGTCCAGTGGGCCCCCGTGCCCCTGAGTGATGAGGTAAGAAGTTTGGGATCCTTGTCAGCAACACCAGAAGAAACGTATGGATGTTGGAACCTTGTTGGCTTGCAGAGAGAGTATCCTTAAAACCCAAATCAACCAGGTTGCCATAGCAACACTCACTCCAAGTTGGGGTGCACATGTCTGTCGGTCAACAGACTCTTGGGAGAACCTGGGAACTTGCAAAGCCCCTGAGACCCCAGTGAATCTGTTTGACTTCTTCTCTAGAGGAAGCCACCAATATTAGAAGAAAACACGAGCCATCAGAAGTCTTGAATGTGGCCTGCAAATACATTTTGCTTGGTCCATGCAAATGAACTGATTTTTCCCTTGAATTTATTAAAAATTAGGAAATTGCATATAAAAGTCTGAATTTCTGGTTTCTCTTGGAAGAATCAGAAAATCCAGCAACACTGGACCCATATTCCTGTTTGGCCACAAAGGACCAGAGCTGAGTGGTGGTCACCCCCTGTATATATGTATGTATGTATGTATTTGGTCACCCCCTTTAGATTGGCACACACTCTCCAACTTGCTACAGTTCCCCCCATTCCTGGTGTCTCCCCATCAACAAGGCAGATGGCAGCTGCCACCTAGCATTACATGCACCCTATTGTAATATATGTATGTATATAACATGTATGTTAGTTGTATTCATGTTCATGAATAATTTCCTGCGTCCATATCTCTATGAAAATTAGGAAAACGGTGGAAAAATCGAGAGGACCCACATTTTGTTTTTCAAACTTGTCTCTCGTTTGTCTAACTTGTAGGCATTGAGCTTTCATATCCTCACTCTAGGTCAAGGACTGGTGAACCATTTCGCTTGCCAATCAAATCTGGCCCACTGAAAGCCACACGGGCAGGCAGCCACTGTGGAAAACAGTTTGGCAGTTCCTCCAAAATTTAGCCATTAGAACTCCCATACAACCCAGTCATTCCATTCCTGGATATACACCCAGAAGAACTGAAAGCAGGTTTTAAACAAATACTTGTATACAAATGTTCACAGAAGCACTATTCACAGTAGTCAAAAGGTGGAAACCACCCAAATATTCGTCAGTGGATGAATAAACAAAACGTGGTCTCTCCCTACAATGGACTATTATGCAGCCATAAAAAGGAACAAAGCCCTGACACCCGCTACAAATTCAGCATGGACTCACTTCAGAAACATTGTGCTAACTTACAGAAGCCAGACACAGAAGTCTACACCACAAATCATTCCATTTCTATGAAACGTCCTGAAAATGTAAATCCGCAGAGACAGAAAGCAGATTGGTGGTTGCCAGGGGCCGGGGGAAGCAAACGAGGAGTGGCTGTCCGATCAGTCTCCTTTGGGGGTTATGGTTAGGGTTTGGATGTAGACAGAGGGTGACGTTTTCACCACCCAGACAGTATCATAAATGCCACTGAATTGGACATATTAAAATCATTTTATGTTACGTGAATTTCCCCTCAATTAAAAAAGAATAATCTGGCCTACTGCCTGTTCTTTGCATGTCTGAAACACTAGGAAGGTAGTTTTACATTTTTAAATACGTGTAAAAATCAAAAGAATGATAATATTTAATGATGTGTGAACATTATATGAAATTAATTTTAGTGTCCACAAACAGTTTTATGGGAAAACAGCCATGTGTGGGGTCTATGGCTGTTTCTGCACTACAGTGGCAGAGATCGTAATGGACCACATCTGAAATGTTTATTCCTGCTACTTTCCTCCCCGAGTTTGCTGACCTCTGCTCTGGGTCCTTTTCAACCAGGTGAGGGAAGTCCAGGAGAAGTCAGATGCAAGAATTGAGAGATGGGAGTGGCCAGTGGGCTTGTGCCGGGAGACAGGAATGAACAAACAAGCTTCCCTTGTTATTAGATGTGGTGTTTTCCTGCAGCTGCTCTAACATAGAACCACCCACTGGGTGAGCTGCAAACGAAAGACATTTATCTTCTCCCGGCTATGGGGCGGGAGGTCTGAAGTCAAGTCATGGGCAAGGCCGTGCTCTCTCCGATGGGTCTAGGGCAGGATCCTTCCTCGCCTCTTCCTGGCTTTGGTGCCTGCCGGCCATCCTTGGCCTTCCGTGGTTTGTAGATGCCCCGTTCCGATCTCTGCCTGGCCTTATGCGGCATTCTCTCTCTGTGTGATGTCATGTCCTCTTCCCTCTGTGTGTCTCTGTGTTCGGGGTGGACATACATTTGGGGGGGGGGGAAAGAACCCTTCAACCCCATACATCAGACACCCCCAAGACCTTTGATTCTAAATAATGAGCACGGACTATTCATGCCTTCTCTGCCGTACTCTGTGGCTGAGTGGAATAAGTGGAAAGGGATATTAATTAAGTGCTAAATTAAATATCAATTAAGCACCTTCTCAGTGCTAAGCATCGTTTAAGTGCTTGGTTAATCCTCCGGGGAACCAGTGAGGCACAAAGAGATTAAGCAAAAATCTGCCCAAAGTTTTACAGCTGACGTGTCGTGGAGCCAGGATGCCAACCCGGGCAGCTCTGACTCCGGAGCTTCTATTAACTCTGACAGCCGCCGTGCAGGGTTGCCATTTAAATTCTCGTCTTGTAAGTAAATAAGGGAACGATCTCAGCGATGCTTAAGAGACTCGGCTGGGGCAAAGCAGAGATGAGAACTCAGGAAGCAGGACATTGCTCTTCCCAGCACATGGAGGCAGCCCCTCCCCGAAGCCCCCATGCCTCTGATATTCCCATGTCTGCCTTATGTGGGTGGAGAAAGTCTTTTCTCCCCTGCCCTCACTCCAGGGTGATGTCTAGGGATGAAAGGAGCCAGCAGATGCAAAACGAGTCACCTGGAAGGCTTTGAGTGGGGCTCCGAAAACCCTGAGCTGGCTCCAAGCATTCACCCGTGAAAACCCCTTTCAGCCTTTAGAGAATCAAGGTCCTATTGACAAATGCAAAGACGTTGACATGTGCTTGGAGGCTGTGCTGCCTGCTCCAAGGTAAAAGGCATAGATCAGGCTGGTGAATGTGCTTCCTTGGAGTTCATCAGTCTTGCCTTTGTTTGGTACATAAGCAAGAATGATCACATCGAACATATCCATCATTAGGTTCTGTTCCTTTCCACAAGAATAGGAGCAGCAGGTAGAGGAGACGAGGGTGTGGCCCAGGGGTGCATTCAGAGCCCAGCTCCGTGGAGAATGGGGGCAGGTGTCAGAGCGAAGGCGCTCTGAAAACGCATCTGATTGCATCCACACCCATCCATCAGGCCTGGATTCGACACCTTGTCCTTTCTGCACCGACTATCAATCACGTGGCTTTTGAAAAGCCTGAGAAGATTGCACCTTTGGATGTGGTTTGCTGAGCTCGAGAATAGGGAACTGGGGCCGCTTTGTGAATGTATGTTTTCCTCTTTGAAATTTGCAATCAGACCATCTTTGAGCATTGGCCCTGAGCACCTTCACTGGCTCAGACTCATTCCTTAGTGATTGGCCAAGATTGGCCATTCTGTCCTTAGGGAATGGGATGAGTCAGTCACCTGGGAGTAGTGGCTTCTCTGAGAACTTGGGGAAACTTTGAGAAGACAATGAGCCGTTTGGCTGGTAGAACCTATGCTTGCTTGACCTCACGATGCCTGCTGGAGTGACAGGTGTAGGCACCCTGTCCCAACCCCCATGCTTACCATGCAGCACACACCCTTGATAAATAGTTGGGACTGTGGTCAATAGCCCCAAGACGTTTGGGGGTCATATTTGGTGACTCTCTTCATCTTGTGCATTCTTGGTATCGCTGATCTAGAGCAGAGGTTCTCAACTGCAGGCAGTTTTGCCCTTCTGGTCCCTGAGAACCCTTGGCAATGTTGGGAGACATTTTTGTTTGTCACAGCAGGGGAGCAGGGTGCTGCTGACATCTGGTGGGTAGAGACCAACGATGCTGCTGTGATGCCCAGGACAGCCCCCACAACAAAGAATCATCCAGCCCCGAATGTCAATTGTACCAAGGTCGAGGAACCCTGATCTAGAACATTCGTTCTCAACATGCAGTCCCCAAACCTCCAGCAGCCTCAGCATCACCCGGGAACTTGTTAGAAATGCAAATTCTGGTCCCCAGCCCAGACTTAGTGAATCAGCAACTCTGGGGTCAGAAACTACTATTTCACCTAGCCCTGACCGATTATGCCAGTCTGGGAGGCCAGAGCACTTTCTAGGTAAATTAAGACCTGCTAAACGACTATTGGAAGGGAAAGCAGACCTTGGGCTTTTGGGGATGGTGCCCTGTCCTGTGGGCTTGGTGGTTTAAACTGCTTCCAGGAAGGGCCCGCCTTTGACTTTTATGGGATATTGAATCTTGTTCACCGATATTGCCCCATTGCTTCAGGCCCCTAAGCAGATAAACAGATTGGGGGGGTTCCTATGGGAAATTCCTGATAAAGGAATTAGCAGGAAGCCCCCCACTCCTCAGTTCACTGGCCGTGTTGGGCAAATTACTGAACTTCTCTGATCCGCAGTTTTCTCTTCTGTGAAATGGGATGTGGTCCCGGTCTTTCTGGTTGCTGGAAGGATCCAGTCCCGGAGATGCCAGACATAGAGAAGGTTCATAAATGCCCATTTGCACTTTTTCTTTGAAGGACGAGCTGGGAGACACATGGCAACATTAGTTTCCTATGGTTAAAGTTTCCTATAATAAATTATCATAAACGTAGTGGCCCAAAACCACACGGAACTCATTCTCTTGCGGTTTTGAAAGACAGACATCCCAAAATGCTTCTACTGGGGCCAAAATCAAGGTGTCCACAGGGCTGGTTCCTCCCCACGGCTCCAAGGGATCTGTTTCCTTGCTTTTTCCAGCTTCTAGAAGCAAACAGCCCTCATTCCTTGGGTCACTGCCAGCATCACATCATCTTTTCTCCTCCAGGGGTCCGTGAGGTCACAGAGCCTTCTTCTTGGGACTTTGCTGGCTCTCTTTTATAAGGATCCTTTGTGATGACATGTAGGGCCCACTTGGATAATCTAGGATAGTCTCCCCATCTCAGGCTTCTTCATTAACCCCATCCTTAAAGGCCCTTTGCCATATAAAGTCACATGCACTGGTTCTGGGCATTAGAACATGGATGACTTCGGGGGGGGGGTGCCATTACTCAGCCCAGCACAGTCTCAGTTCTTCAGGCTGCTATAACAAAAATACTATAGATGGAGTGGCTTAAACAACAAATATTTTATTTCTCCCAGTTCTGGAGACTGGGGAAGTCTGAGATTAAAGGGCCAGCAGATTTGATGACTGGTGACAGCCTGCTGCCTGATTCGTAGATGGCCGTCTTCTTGCTGTGTCCTCCTACGGCACAAGGGACAAGGGGGCTCTCTGGGGTCTCTTTTATTAGGGCATGAATCTCATTCATGAGCGCTTCACTCTCATGCCCTAATCACTTCCCAAAGGCCATGCCTCCTCATACCATCACTTAGGGGTTGGGATTTCCACATGTGAACTTTGGAGGGACCCAGACATTCAGTCCATAACGCGCGAAGTCATTGTCAACTCTACATCAGTTCCGTTGTAGGAGACCCGCGGGTGAAAAGGCCCTTGCACTGAAGTTTGGTTGCAGGGTGATGTCTGGATACCACTGCTCCTCAGTTTATGGCAGGTGAAGAACAGCTCACACACCACCCTGGGGTTCTCAGCATCCAGTGGCACCGCGTCACCTGGGAACTTGTTAAAATGCATATTCTCAGGCCCTGCTCCGGCTTGAACTGAATCCGGTCTCCTGGCAGCCAAGCCCAGCCATCTGTATTTCAACAAGCTCCAGGTGATTGTGATGTATGCTTCAGGTTCTTAAAAGAAAGCTGTTACCCTTCTAAAACAATTCAGTGGTTTTTAGTATATTCACAGAGTTGTGCAACCATCCCTACTGTCTACTTCCAGAATGTTTTTATCACTCCCCCAAAGAAACCCCGTACCCATTAGTGGTCACTCCTATTGTGCCTCCCTCAAGCTCCTGGCAACCATTCATCTACTTTCTGTCTTTATGGATTTATCTATCCTGGACATCCATATAAATGGAATCTTACGCTATGTGGCCTTTTGTGTCTGGCTTCTTTCACTTAGCACGATGTTTCCAAGACGCATCTATGTTGTAGCATGAATCAGTATGGCCAAATAATATTCTGTTGTAGAGACACACCACATTTTCTTCTCCATTCATCAATTGATGGTCATTTGGGCTGTTTGTGCTTTTTGGCTCGTATAAATAATGCTGCCGTGAATGCTCAAGTTTGAAAACCACTGCTAAGGAGAATTCATCACAATCCAGAAATCTGGGTCTCGCTTTGCCCATTCAGAAGACAGAGTCCCTAAGAGTCTGATTGACATTAACCAGACTTTGGAGACTGATGTATAAACCCGGAATATCTGTTTATTAATGTACAATGAGAACTTGCTGTTACAAGCACTGCATTTCTCAAGGATCGGGTGATTATCCCATTTCCTCTCTGCAGTCCTCCCTTCCTGATGGCCGGATTTTTTTCAGGGGGTTTCCTGGGGCACGTAGAATAGGGAGAAGGGAAGTTTGTTGTAGGGAATATTTGAAGGCCTCAGGCTGGGACAGCCTGCTGTCTCTGGGCAGGGTAACTGAGAGTTCAGGCACATGGCCCGGCTTTAGATCCGGGCTCCACCGCTTGCTAGCTGTGTGACCTAGAGCAAGTTGTTCACACTCTCTGAACTACTTCCCTTTTTAAAATAATAATAACGAAGATGTCATTGGATTATTGTGCAGAATAAATGAGATAATGCCCATAAAGTGTTTGGTATCATGCCTAGTACCTGGCCCATAAATGGTGGGTACCACCACCTTTATAATGATGAGCCATCCCGTGGTTGCGGTGGGGGTGCCTTAGGGACTGTAGCTGTCGGAAATCTGCTCGTTCCATCTGTCTCCGTGACCTTGCATAAGGTCTACATTCTTCTGCTTGTAAGCGAAAGTACTCGAACTACTTTAAATGTTTAAAAATGAGGATTTGACAGTAACTGGAGAAGCTGCAGGGGCTCAAACGACATACCAGCTTTTGGGTTCTCTCCATCTTTCTACTCTGCTTTGTAAGTGTGTCGGCTTCCTTCTCAGGCAGGCCCTTCCCGCAGGTAGCCCCAGGGCCTCCGATGCGCAGCCCACCAGCTTAAGCTACTCCAGAGGATAGAGGAGATTTTAACCAAAAACCAAAACCAAAAACACAAAACAAAACAAAACAAAAAAACAACGGGGAGGTGGGCGGGGGGGGGCAGGGCATTTCGTGGACTCTGATTGGCCCGTCTTGGGTCACATGTCTACCCTTGACCCAATCATAGTGCTTTGGACTTCCCACACCTAGACTAAACACACTACACCCGGGGCTGGAAGGGAGGGTCAGCTCTAGGTTAGTTTTTCCCTGGAAAACCAGGCCGCTGTTACTAGAAGGAGCAGCTCCAGTGCCAAAGACCCCCGTCCTCCAGGTGGGCAGGGAGGGTCAAGCCAACACTCACCCCTGGGACTCTCCTTGTCTGTCATTTCATAGTTGACTGAACCCCTCTTTCAGTCTGTCTGTATACTTAATCCAGTTGTATCAGGCTCTCAATCTAGGTCCCTCCCAGCTCTTTGGGCAGGCATTCTCAACTGCAAAACGATTGCCATTTGAAGCTGGATAATTCTTGTGCCGGGGGCCTGTCCTGCTCATTGCAGGACGTTTTATAGCATCTCTGGCATCCACCCATTAGATACCAGTGGCACCATCGCCCCTGAGCAGGTACCCCCCCAAAATGTCTCCAGATATTGTCAAATGTCCCCTGGGGGCAACATCAGCCACTGCTGAGAACCACGGTTAATGTGTCTCTATCCAATGATCCATTAGGAGTCGGGCTGATTTCACTCTTGGAAGGTCAACTTCTCTGCTTATCTTCAAGTTTTCTCTGTACACCCCCCCCCCACTGGCAACAGTTCTCACCAAGAAACCATGGCCCCATTGCAGCTGAGGTCCCCTCCCTAGGTGGCCTCCGCTTCCACAGCTGCCACCACATCAGGACAAAGACCCGTCCCCTCTCTAGTACCTCAGTCCCACTTAGAGATGCTTTGGAGTGTGGACACCCCGTCTTGACCTTGGAATGTGACCCATTACAAGGCCGTCTCTACCATAGTCTGCAAACCACAGACAGTGTGACACGTCTCTTGATGGTGCTTTTAGCATCAGGGCACTGAGAGAGGGAGAAAATCTATTGTGTGAAGTCGACTGAGGGTGCCTGGTGTCTCGGGTTTCTTGAAGTCGGACCGGGGTCTCTCACACCAAGCTCGCCTGCTCTGTCCCTGCTGAGCCCACTCAGGCAGTAAATTCCGAGGAACGACTCTGTGTGGGGAACTTCTCCGCAGCCCTTTGTTCTATGGACAATTAACTTCCACTGAGCATTAACTACCGGGTGGCTGCATAATTAAAAAACATCACATTTCCACTGGGGGAGAATTTCAGCTCAAGCAACTCGGAATGGCTCTGATTTAAGATCCATAAACTCAGTTCAAGGCAATAAATATGTAAGTAATTGATGATGTAGTATGCAAGGAACTTAAGACCCATCCATCACACGCGGGCGAGCAGGGCTATGGACACGCTCTGAGAACAGGACGAGAGGAGGGGAATAAATGGCCAGAGGGACCTAGACAGTTCTGCCCTCCCCATAACTCACCGCTTTTCTCCACGGAGTCGTGGCCTTATTCCCTAAGAGCCTCGTCCCCGGGTTTTGTCTTCTCAGGCCAGGGAAAAGGGCTGCTAAGCAAAGCTGCAAACGAGCACGTGAGTTGTTCACGGGGAAAGTCCCTTTTTATTGCACACCTACTATGTGCCTGGCACTCGTTTCATATCCATGGATGGTCCTTAGGGAAACTGCAGGATGGGTTTGATCACACCCATTGGACAGAGGAGGAGGCCCGCAGAGGGGAAAGACAAAGCATCAACCACAAGGACAGACTCAGGATTTCAATTCAGGTCTGCCCCTGTAAATTCATTCCATTTTGTCCCCCTGCTTCTCAGGCAAAAGAGGGGGCTTGGGCCCCTGGGTGGCCTGCATTGCGGTCCACAAACGTGCCCTGTCATCCGTCTCTGGGTCCAGATGTCAAGCCCAACTTGTAGATTCCAGCCTCCGGTCTGCGTGTCCCCCGCCCCTCCCCACCCCGCGCCTGTCACCGATACTGCTGCTTCTGTTGGTTTATTTCAACGTGAGACCATTTACAATTGAAATTGATGGAGCACAGGGCTGGCTGTTTTTCTCCCTTCACAGGGACATTTGTGATGATGGCAGCGTGGGGCCTCTGTCTGTCAACTCTTGTTTTGTCCTCCTTTAAGCCTGAGCCTGGCACAGTAAGCCAACCTCTTCCAATTAGCATTTTCCTTCAGGTCAAAGAGACAGGTCCTATATCTCTGTGGTCTGAGATGGCTCTGCGTGGCTCTCCAGGTCTCCAGGCTGCCTCTCCTCAGGGCTCCTGTCCCAGGAAGGGTGCACAAGAAGACCCCCCTTACTGACTCTGCTAACGGGCTCTCTTCCTCATTATCTGAAGAGAGACCGTAATGCTCACAAAGGAGGCTCCCCAGTTAAGGAGATCTAGGTTCAAATCCCAGAAAGAACATTTTCCTTAGCTGACCCCCAGCCTCAGTTTCCCCATTTGCAAAATGAGATCGTTGGTACTTAACTCACAGGGCAGGCTGGTCATTCACTCACTCATCCATTCATTCATTCAGTAACTACGTGTGGAAGTGCCACTCTGCCCATCACTGTGCTGGCTACCGAGGATGCAGGAGGGAATGAAAGAGACATGGTTATTACAGTCAGTGAGCGAACTCATGTCAGACCTGTAGGTCAGGGGATCCCCAAACTTGACTGCACATTGATATTACCTGGACACCTTTTGAAATTTTCAAAGCCAGGCCATACCCCAGCACAGTGAAATCAAGGGTCAGCGAACTTCATGACAGAGCTAGATAGTAAATACTTGAGGCTTTGCAGGCCCTATGTCTCTGTCATGGCTACTCAACGCTGCTCTTACGGTGCAAAGGCAGCCATAGACACTGGGCGTGGCTGTGTGCCAATAAAACTTTATTTACAAAACAGGCCAGGGGGCCAGATGCATGGCCCAGGGGTCAGGATTTGCTGACCCCTGCACTAAACCACAATGTGGGGAGGAAGCACAGGTGTCAGATGATTCTAGCGCGCTGACAGTTTTGGGAAGTGACTTGGGCACTGCCCAGTCTGCATTAGCCCTTATCAGTTTTACTAATGCTGCAGCTCAGAGAAACAGGGACAGAAATGGGACAATAACCCTGGTCTCTAACTCCAAACCCCATTCTTTTGATCACTCTGCTTCTCTGTTTGAGGCTCCCAGAGCCTCAATTTCTTCATCTGTAAAATGGGATCAATACTAGACCTCCCTGACAGGGTGCCTAAGAGGACTGAGTGTATGAAGTGACATACATGGCAAGTCGCCCTCTGGAGGGACTGTGTCAGTGGTTCCCACTATAGGCAGGAGTCAGGAGTGAAAATGGTCCAGCAGTCCCAATCCTGGGGGAGCTGAGGAAACCCTGGGGCCCTGGACAGACAGGCAAGTGGGGAATGGTTTGAGAGAGGAAGTGCTGGGTTCCAGTTTTGGGCGGATGAGCTTGTTCGGTCCGCTGTCCTAGTTGAGGTCCCAGTCCCAGGTCAGAGCTTGAGGGCTGGGCAGAGTAGGGTTCCTCACTTCCCAGGACCCCTGACTGGCCCAGGCCCTGCAGGGTGTGAGGAAGTGAAGCCTTCATTCAGAGGACTGGGTTGCTGGCTTATTTTTGCTGGAATTAGCACGGAAAACGCTCACCTCTCAGCTCTACGCCAAACTCTGCATGGGACACTGGACACATAAAGATGAATCATTAGCTGTTCCTACTCTCCAGGAACTCGTGGTCAAGGGTGGTGGTAAGAACAGATTCCTAAGCAGAGGCTCTCCCTGTGATGAGCCAGCTGGCCCGGAGGGGTAAGCACAGGATGCTATGAGAGGGTCATGGCAGGGGCATTGCCCCCTTGTGCATTCAGGGAAGGCTTCCTGAAGGAGTCACGCCTGAGCTGGATCTTGGAAGAGCAGTTGGTTGAGTCAGGCTAAAGGAATTGGGGAGGGGATACAGAAGCATCTTTGAAGGTGGGAGGTGGAAAATAGCAGATCCATGATGTGAATGGGACTTGGGGAGGGCTGGGCGGGGGCTGGAGACAGCAATGGGGCCATGAGCAGTTTGGAGCCCACACTTGGCCCTTACCTCCGTCCTGCTGCCTTCCAGATGCATGGGGCATTTTTGTCCTCTTTGGCCGGGATGAGCGTATTCTTCCTTCCCACCTGAACTCTGTCACTTGAGTGGTATATATGACCTATAACAAAGGTCCTCGAGACAACGATTATGCATAGACCAAGCCCACTCTCAGGGTCATATTTAAGGAACCCACATCCTCCCCCCCAACACACACATACCAAACTCCACAGCATGTATTTCCTTATTGATAATTTATCTCCCAAATAAGCCAAGTTGGGTCTGTTACCTTAATGAAATTCTCCTGGATTTCTAAATAAGATTTTATTCCCTTTTTATATTTTACTTTTATTAGCTTATTATATAAGCTACTTTTGACATTTCAAGATGACCCCCCCCCTCCTCTTTCTACACCACAGCAGAAAAATTATATCAAGAGGAATTTCGAGGGGAGGGTTTGGGGTAGGGATGCAAGAAGAAAGACAGGTTTCCCGATACATCTTGTTTTTAGGATTGAGGGAAGACTGATCATTAATGCCACCCCCCTGCTCCAATCTGTGGGGTAATGGCTCATGGAGTTAGAGGCCCATTGCCCCACTTTCCCTGTCATGCCCCCCCCATAAGCCCCACGTCTCCCCGCACACATCCCCACCCTACTGTTAAGCTTGGATTCTCCATCCATCAACCCCAGAAGGAAGATAATTACTTGCGTGGCACCCGGGTCTCCCATTGTTTGGTTACAAGGTTAAAAATCCCTGATACACTTTAATAAATTCAGCAGTGAGCACATTATAAAATGTAATTAAATGCCTCAGCCATCCTCTCTTTCTTTACCGGCAGTGAAATTTAATTGAGGCCACCTGAGGGGGCTGAAATAAATCACACGTGATGACTCTGGGATTCACGTCCCTCTCCGGGAGACAGAGTGGTGGCGTCACCATCCACAGGCTGATTAGTAGGCAATTCAGGGGATCCCAGCTCGGCAGGGATCTGCCAGGATTCAGACCCAAGGTGGCGATGGCCTTCTTTAAAGGGGGAGAATGATTTTCGTTTGTCTACTAGATCTTGAAGGTGTTTCCAGTTTGGCTTCAATTATTTTAAGAAAATTTTGTAACCTGGGGCCAGGAAGAATGTGTGTAGAGAACTTTGGGATTCCCTGCCATGTCTTCCCCCTCCTACCCTGTGTCTGCACTTTCCTGCCTCCTGGCCCCACGTATCAGCCCTCTGTCTGCTGTGCTACCATTTGCTCAGTGCCCTGACTGCTCATCTGTCCTACTGAGCTGGATTCTACCTGCAGACACTCTCCAGAAGCCGCTTTTGTGGTCTCTCTCCCATTTGGCCATGACCAGGACCACCACCCCTCCGACTGTAACTTAGACATCCTCAGGGTCTTCTCTCTGCCTTGATAAAGTGACAACTGGATAATCATAGTAATAAGCCCGGTCAGAAGCGGGGAGAGGAGAGAGTTAATTTTCCTTCCCCTCTGATTTCACAAGCGGACATGGTTTTCAGCAGTGGCCGGTAATCAGAGCATTGCCTCCTCATGGATTATTCTACTGGAAGACAGGGACGGCTAGTCAGAACACAGGCTCGGGGCGAGGCTCGTGGGGGTTAGAATCTTAGCTGGACTGCTTACTAGTGCTACTGTGCCTCGCTCTTCTCTTCTGTAAAATGGGTGTTAAAATGACAGAGCGCACAGGGCGCTAGGATGAGGTGAGCAGAGGGATACCACCAAGCGCTCATGCACATTTTGGCTTGGAGGAGGGCAGGACATTCGTCCAAGGATTCACGCCATGTAAGTGGCAGAAATAGGTCTACAGTCCGGGTCTTCTGGGTGCAGAGAAAAAAAATCTTTCACAATGGATACATATATTGAATAATCACATGGTATACTTTAAATATCTTACAATTTTATTTGTCAGGTGCGCCTCAATAAAACCAGAGGGAGAAATGGGGGAGAAAATCTCTCTGGTCATCAGCCAAGGAAACGAGGTAGACAGCCCTAAATCAGGGGTTGACACACTTTTCCTATAAAGGGCCGGGTGATAATTATTTTTGGCTTTGTGGGCCATCCCCTCTCTGTCACAGTGACTTAACTCTGCTGTCCTAGTGGGGAAGCAGTCACAGACAATATGCAAATGAGTGGGTGCGACTGAGCGCTGATCAGGCTTTACCTACAAAAGCAGGTGATGGGCTGGATTGGGCCTGGGGGTCGTTCTAACTGGTGTGCGAATCCTAGAGGCGGTAGTAACAGTAATGCGTCGGGCACCCGGCTGAGCCCTTGTCCCACTACATCATTCCTACTCATCCTCCTAGCAAGCTTGTGAGGGAGATCTGACTCCCTATTCCCAGGAGACAAAAAGGAGACTCAGAGGTAAAATTGCCCAAGCCACCTAGCTAGGAAGCAGCAGAGCTGACGTCTGAACACAGGGTCTGCTTACCGCGGGGTCCCACACTCTCTCCCACACTCCAGTGGGCAAGCTGATGACAGAGAAGCCCTTCCCGTTCAGAAATAAAGTAGGCTCCTCTGTCTCCAAAGGAGGTCCACGTTCAGGGCCTTGTCACTAGTTTAAACACCGTACACGTGTGGATTGGTGTGGCCCTGATAACCTGCCCCCCTTTCCTGCAGTCCTCCTATTTCTAGACAGACAGCTTCGCCTTGCTCTTTGTTTTGACTCAATGCCATGGGAATCCCTGACTCTCCTCCGAATGGTCTCTTCCATCAGGAGCAAACAGCACTGTCCTTGCTCACCCCTCGCATCTCTAACCAATGTGAGTCCCCCCCCACAACACCTGTTTCTTCCCCTCTGACATGGCACCTGGGCCCATCTTATGTACACGCTGACCAGCGCCAGGTGGCTCCCTGGATGTCTCCATAGCCATCAAGCACCCTTAAAGATAATGAAATTTGGATCTTGGGAAAGGGCTTATAGTTGTCTCAGGGAGAGAATGATGTCCAAATACGCAAAGAAACCCAATTTGGCTTTGAAGCACCACGGAACCGTAACCTTTAGAGACAGCGCATAATTAAAAAAAACTTTTAGATCTGATATATTCGAATTGGATATTAAAGCAAATAGAGTTATTCCCTGCTATGTGAAGAATACCGTGAGCAGTTTTAGCTGAGGATTGGTTGGCCCCTTGGATAAATCCAGGGGGATTTTAGCTGGTGACTGGCCTGTGACCCCAAAAGAAAAGTTTCGTGGTCTAAGTTTTATTAGTTTCTGGTATCTTTGAGCCCAAAGAATTTGCTACTTGATCTGAATGCAGCACTGTTGTTAAGAACTCACTCAGGCTGGCAGTGCTCCTGGGCTGGAAGCTTAGGGCAGCTTGGAATTTCCATTTTATTTGTGGTGTTTCTGAGGATGAGCTCTCGGGGTTTGCCTGGCTCAAGCCCCAGCTCTCCCAGCGAAGAAGGAGTTATGAAGATTAAATGAAATAATACATCTACAGCACTTAATCTGAGTCCTGCCATACAGTAGGTGCTCAATTAATGTTAGCTGTGATTATTAATAGTTCTCTGTGCTCAGAGGTCTTTATCTCCATGGAAACCTTTAAGGCTAGTGTAGCTTCTATCCGAGAGGGTTGAGAGGCTGCAACAGAGGGCTTCTTGAGGTCTTTTAGCTCCAGGACTGCATCACTAAGCAGTAATTCTCCCACTCGCCTCAGAAGGAGACACGCTATCGGAAGATAGTGTGGGGTAGGGGTGCAGGGAGACTGAGTTCAATCCCGACGTACGCCAAATACGCGCTGTGGGACTTTGAACAATGAATGTTTTCATTTTCCTTACTTCTTCTTTTTTTTTTTTTAAGATTTTATTTATTTATTTGTCAGAGAGAGACAGCCAGCGAGAGAGGGAACACAAGCAGGGGGAGTGGGAGAGGGAGAAGCAGGCTCCCAGCGGAGGAGCCTGATGTGGGCCTCGATCCCAGAACACCGGGATCACGCCCTGAGCCGAAGGCAGACGCTTAACGACTGCGCTACCCAGGCGCCCCCATTTTCCTTACTTCTAAACTAGGAATACAGCCTCATAGGATTGTTTGGATTAAGTGAAGAAATGGCTCCAAGAGGCCTATCCCCACTTGGGATTCATATGGATAAATAAGACCAAGCATCGCTCCAGTGCCAGGCCGCGGACTGATTACTCTGGGGTGTGGATTTCTTACTGGGCCACTGCAACTGATCATGAAAGCTCAAATGGGAAAGCCCTGGGCTGGGAAAAGAATGGCCTTGTAAAGGTCAGGGTTGATGCTTTGGACCCTGCTGTGTGGGGAGTTGAAAGATGGTTGGGTTGGTGGGGGGGCGGGGGGCTCTTATTTTTGTCCCAGCCTGACGGGCCATTCTTTGCTTGGCCACCAGAGGGAGCTCTTCAATGAGTGAGATCACCCCCCACTCCCACCCCCAGCATCCGGCCTCTGTTCTAATATACTTGGGGGTTCCCCTCGCCTTAAAACAAATCCCAAAGTCCGTGTTTTATTTCCCTTATGAAATGTATCACTGTCTGAAATTACCTTGGGTTTTTATTTGTTTACTCACTCTCTGACTCTAGGCTCAGAAAATTTAATTATCCTGTTCACCATACACCTAGCTCCTAAAACCGTACCCAGCACAGCAAAGGTGCTGTATTGGTTTCCTACAGCTGCCGTGACAAATTACCACAAACCCAGTGGCTTCAAACAACACCAATTTATTACCTTACAATTTGGGGGATTAGACGTCCAAAATTAGTCTCACAAGGCTGAAGTCAAGGTGTGTCGAGAGAGCTGGTTCTTCTGGAAACTCCAGGGGAGAATCTTCCTTGCCTATTCTGGCTTCCTTGGCTGCTGGCCCTCTCCATCCTCAAAGCCCCCAACTGTCCCATCTCCTCCACTACCTCGACCCTCTTGCATACGTAAGGACTCATGATTACATCGGCCCGCCTAGATAATCCTTAGTTTAATCACATCTGCAATATCTCTTCTGCCAGTTAGGTGACTTACCTGCCGGTTCCAGGGATTAGGACGTCTTGGGGAGGGGTGTGGGCATGATTCTACTCATGAAAATCTTGCTGGCTAACTGCAGGGGTGACTGCTGAAATGAACAGCATACCATCACACCACCTGCCAGGCTTCTGGCAGCCCTTCCCTGAGCATATAAGGGTCAATGTTCAGCATTTCCTTTGCTCCTCCCAGACAGAGGTAGGAGGCAGGGACACTCCAGGATGGGTTGAACTCCCTGTATCTGGAGAGCCGTCTGGACTAGAAGCATCTGGTTCGTTCCTGTCTGTGGTTCAAATGCCAACTCAGTCACTAGCTATGGATGATTGTGTATTGCTTCTAAGCCTCAGTGTTCCCGTCTGTGAAATGGGGATGAAGGTGGCCGTCCTTTATCGAACCCAAGCTCTGTGACCTGAATGAAATACCCCAGTCCTGGCCTTTATTTGCTGTGTGACCTTGGGAAAATGGTGTCACGTCCTGATTTACTTGTTGGTGAGACAGGGCTAATCCTAACAGCTGCTATGCTCCATGCACCATAGCCTTCAGTGGATGGGTTACACGAGGTAAAGTACAGAAAGGGCTTATTTGGCAACAGCGCTCGGCACACCGTAGTGCTCCATAAGAGGCATATCTGTTATTATTTTTCTCATTTCTTTTCTTCTTCTTTGTCTTCGTCTTCGGCACCTTTTTTTCTCTTACTTTTTTCTCCTCCTCTTCCTTTGCTTTATTGTCCCCTGTTTTTGTTTTTTTTTTTAAGATTTTATTTATTTATTTGACAGAGACAGCCAGTGAGAGAGGGAACACAAGCAGGAGGAGT
This sequence comes from Ursus maritimus, assembly GCF_017311325.1. Taxonomy (NCBI): domain Eukaryota; kingdom Metazoa; phylum Chordata; class Mammalia; order Carnivora; family Ursidae; genus Ursus; species Ursus maritimus. The sequence continues at coordinate 16,516,437 of NW_024425897.1, forward strand.
GGGAGAGGAAGAAGCAGGCTCCTAGCGGAGAAGCCTGATGTGGGGCTCGATCCCATAACGCCAGGATCATGCCCTGAGCCGAAGGCAGACACTTAACCGCTGTGCCACCCAGGCACCCCTATTGTCCCCTGTTTTTACCTGGTGTCTCTGTGTTAAATGTTTTTAAATATTTTCCGCACACCTGACTCTTCTGTTAGCCTGAGTTCCTGCCTGCCACGTCAGAGCCCGAGCTTCTCATTTCAAAGCTCTACATAACACGGAGGCTTTATGAATGTCGATGCCTTGTGTTGGGGCTTCTGTCTGTCCATCTGGCTCCCCAGGGTGTTTTGAAGACCGAGGCTCCTGGCTTCTCCCCTTTCTGTATGGAGGAACGGCTGAGAGGGCATAGACAGGGACCTGCGGGAGGGGAGAAGAAAACCTCCTTCCCTCCAACACTCCCTTTCAGTACATTGGAAATGAAAACATCTGAGAAGAGATTTCTATTATTCTACCCCTAGGACTGAAGGCACCAGGGACGCGCACAATTCTGTCTCCGTGTCTGCATGACTTGTTATCAGAAAATTAGAGTAGAAAAGAAGCTTTTGTTCAGCTATGGAGACATCGTAATAGGCGCTTTGATTGTTAAACAGAAGTTTCTGTATCAGTTTAATTGCTATAAATGCTATTTGCCTTCTCTGTTATGATAAGGCCTGGATTTTCATAGATTTCCACACACCCCCCCTTCCCTTTAAATAGTTTTCCTTTGCTTTTAGGCTCGAGTTGGCAAGTGTAATGAAATACGCACGAGGAAAGGAAAGAGAGGCTCTCAAAGTTCAGGTCTGCACACCCACGTTCGGAGCCGTGTGCAGGTTATTAGTGCTTGCCACTAATGACGCTGTAGCTGTGCTGTGTGATTGACAGAATTCACCCCTTCCACCAGATACCGGGAAATGAAACCAAACGACTAAACTTAATTACTTCTACTTCTTGAGGAGGTGCCGTGATTGAGAAGAACAGCATAACTAGATATGAATCTAAAAGTCAGTTGTGCTTATAATAAGAGGATTTGTTCTCTGCTGACTTGAGCCTCGAAAGTACCATCTTGGTTTCTTGGGGTTGGGTGGGGGTGCGAGGTGGTTGAGGAAGTAGAAAATATTTAGATCAGGGCTTCTCAGCCTTGGCACTTTCGACATTTGGGGCTGGTTAATTCTTTGATGTCGGGGCTGGCCTGCCCAGTGTAGGATGGTGAGCCAAATCCTTGGCCTCTACCCACCGGGTGCCAATAACTCCTCCCAACCCCACTGTGACAACCAGAATTATCTCCAGATATTGTCCAATGTCCCCTGGGTAGCACAAGTCACCTTGGCTGAGAATACTGGTGAAGGGGCTTTTGCAGGACTTCTGAGCAGTGGCAGAATTGCTCCGTGAGGTTCTGCCGGAGTCTAGCAGAGTGACCTCGAGAATGTCACTGCATTTCTCTGAGTCCCCGAGTCTTCCTTTATAGGGAATAATGAGCACACTGACTGCACGGAGGCATAGTTTCCAGGTCTACACAGCACAGGCTAATGCCTAACACATATTAAGCGATCAATTAACTCAATGCCGCTATCCTAATACGCTTGGACTCAGCAAACCTATAGGAAGTACTTACTTTGCTCTTGGTGATGCAAAAATGAGGCTGGGGTCCCGGTCCGTGCAGGAGGGCCACATATACACACACTTGTTGGTTCTGCCTTATTCGTCACCCGTGGCAGACATTGCTGATCAGTCTTGGTGTTCTTTCCTATTGGGCTTCAGCATCTTTCTCAACACACTTTTCCCAACAGCTGCTACGAATGTCCCATGAGATGAAGCCTATTCGGCACTCCTAGTTTAACTAACGCTTTCTCTTCAGCCCAGCTGTCCCGTCTGCACCTGCCCCAGCGCTGGAGAAAGCATTTTAAGGAGTTAGCAAGTAGCGTCCATCTTCCCAAATCAGACTTAAGTCCCCAAAGGAGATAGAAATGGAAAGAATGCTCTCCTTTGCTCTTTTTTTAAAATTGTTTTTTCTTTTTTGTCTCTTTTGTTTCCCTTGGAAACTGAAACAAGGGGCAAAATGGCTTAGATTGGGTGACATTTAGCTTTTAGTTAAACTGGAGGAAATTCCACCGGCTATGATTCTGATTGATATATCATGCTGTTTCTAACATGGCTTTTCTCTGCCCTTTGGGCTTGGAAAATCACTAGCTCTCCCAGAAAGGGTCCCAGCTTTACAAGGGCAGAGTTGGGGTTTCTGGAAACAGCTTTCAGATGGCTGTCGACAGTGTCATTAGACAGAAGAGAGGAGTGAATGGGTTGGGGGTTAAATGCTCTCTGATTGGTTCAGACATGCCCAGCTCCCGGTGAGTGCACCACTCCAGAACAGTGGCTGTGAAAAATGGGGTAGGTGTGTGTTTGTAGCTCCAAAAACAGAGAACTGGCTCCATCTGTATGGCCTGAGAAAGGAAAGCTGGTGTGGGTTGGCCACTCGCTTTCTCTCTTGCTAGCTGGTGGAGAATTTCGCATGCAATGCAGCTTCATTTCTGCTGTTGTTTCACACCTCCCCAGGGCATTTGAGGTCCAGAAGGAGGGACGTGAGGGCAGCTAGGCAGTGGAGTGAAGGTGGGGGCTGGTGCCCAGCATCTGTGGGAGAAATCCCAGAACTCAGACAGAGGTGGAGTGATAGCGGAAGGTACTGGGATTTAGCTTAAGGCATGGAAGGAAACACCAGATGGGGACGGGCACCCAGTCTGAAGTCTGTGTGATTTATTGTTTCTTCCTCATTCCCATTCATCCATCAGTCTATTCATCTATCTATCCATCCATCCATACGTACATCTACCTACCTACCAATTCATCCACTCACCTAACCATCCATCCATCCATCCATCCATCCATCCATCCATCATCCATCCATCCACCTATCTACCATTCCAACCACCCACCTACCCACCTGTCCATCTGCCTACTCATCTGTCTTTCCACTTACCTATCCAACCACTTGTCCACCCAACTGTCCAAATATTGATCCACCCATCCATCCAACCATCCACCTACCAATCCATGTAACCACCCATCCATTCATTCGTCCGACCACCCACCTACCCATCTGTTCATCTGCCCACTCATCTGACCATCCACCCATCTATCCAAACATTCATCCATCTATCCCTCCATCCACTCACTGTTGCATTCACTCCGAAACCTATCCACTTATTTATTTATTTATTTTAGAGAGAAGGGGGGGAGGGGTAGAGGGAGAGGGAGAGAGAATCTTAAGCAGGCTCTACTCCTGGCACAGAGTCTGACGTGGGGCTCGATCTCACAACCCTGAGATCATGGCCTGAGCCGAAATCAAGAATCAGATGCTTAACCGACAAGCCACCCAGGCAGCCCTCCATCCACTTATTTTAACATGAGTTTAGATGGTACGTGGTTGGACATATTGTAAATAATTACTGACAATATAGAGAAAGTGATATTAGTTTTCAATATAGAGTGTTCTTTTAAAATAAGTGTATTTAAACAAACAAGAAGAGTTACCTTAAGATAGTGAGTAAAGCATTGTATGGGTTGTACGGGACAAAACTGGGAAAGGGGTACAAGCATGCCTGGCATTTGGAATCCACCGCATTAGAACTTGGCACACGAGCATGTGCTCTAGAGTCTCTCAAATCTGGATTCACAGCTGCTGTGCGGCCTCCAAGGTGTATGACCTTGCACCAGGAACTTCCCCGCCCCGAGTCTCAGTTGTGTTGTCTGTAGGGTGGGGAGGCTAACAACCCCTTTTTTCGGGGTCGTTTTGAGAATCTAACAGGCGGAAGCATGTGAGTCACTTACCGTGTGCCTGGCACACACTTAGCACTCTGTCAATGGGAGTGACGCTCATTTTTCTTCTTGCCACAGCTGGCTTCTTTCAGGGTGCTCCTTGGCTGCCCTGCCCAGGGGACCTTGCTCAAGTCAAAGCAACACATGTTAAACCAGTGTTCCATTTGGCTTTAGTTTAGCGAGTGACGGTGGTGGTCACGGAAGCCGGCGAGCTTCCCTCTTCCTTCCAGGGTTCGGCTGGAGCCCACCCCATCCTCTGACCCTCTGTGTAACTGGCTCTTCTCCTCCTCTCTTCTCTCCCTGCAGACACATTGTCCGTGCCGCGCTGGTCCCCGCAGATCCCTCGCAGAGACCTCGGCAACTCCATCAAGCACAGGTAGGCTGGATTCCCGTGGGCACTGGTGCTGGGCTTTCTGGCCACCAGAGTGGGGAAAGGCTGGGGAGATATTTTGCTCCAGCTCCTGTGTCGCCATGGCCCTCTGTCCTCTGCCAAGAGAAACCTCATTGTGTCATCTTATTAACCTGGCCTTTGCAAAATCAGCATGTAATGGTTAAAAGCCAGGCTTTGGAGTCCGACTTTCCTATGTTCCAATTCTGGCTAGTAAAGCTTTGCAACCTTGAGGAAGTTATTTAACCTCTCTGAGGCTCAGTTTTTTCATCAGATAATTCTGCCTACCCATAGGGTGTTATGAGGATCAAATGAGATATATATGTCAAGTGCCAAGCAAAGGATGCATAATAATCACTCAGTGAACAGTATCATTGTCAAGACCAATGCTTTACATTCCTAAATTTGGGTCTCCCCACCAAGAAGACGAGATTGGATACTGAACTCTGAGCTCACTCTCTGTTGAGATGTAGGTCAGTTCAGAGCTCCAGCCCTATTGGGTCCATGAAAATAAGCTCCCCAGGGGTACACCTGTCCCTTCAGGAAGGAGACTTGTATCTAGTAAACATCCCTTATAAGAAGTTCTTTAACTTTCCAGATTTAACTTTCTACATTTTATGTCATTATCCTCACAGTCTCCTCACAATCTCAGTGAGGTAAGTAGCGCAAGTGTGGTTCTATCCATTTGACAGATAGGGAAACTGAGGCCCTGCACGATTCAGCGATGGGCCTACAAGCTAAATGACCTCCCCACTCTGGGTTCTTTGGACACTGCTGCTCAGAGTTTTCTTTGTACTGAGGCCTCTGGGAAGCAGCGGAGGGACCTGTTCACTCGTTCATGGATTCTTAGCCCTAGTATTTGTCGAGCATTTCTGTGCCTGGGTAGCAGCACCGCGCAAGACCTAGGGCCTGTGCCCTTGGGGAGCTCGCGATCCGGTGGACGGTTAGAAGGCTAACAGGCCGCGACAGTACGTGGGAGCGGGGCTACAAGGGGCGGGGGGGGGGG
>NW_024425897.1:16521665-16553834 GCF_017311325.1 Ursus maritimus
GGGGACCCGAGGCAGGAATGAGCACCCTCTCCCAGAATGGCACCTCGTCAACAGTTTTTGAAAGAAACATGTTGACAGGATAGTTGTTAAGACTCAAATGAGGAAACGGTGGAGGAAGCAGTGAGAAATACGTGATAGACGCGTCAATGGTCAGGCGGGGAGATGCCGGGAGAAAAGCATCAAAAAGAAGGGCCTTTTCTGTTTGCTTCCCCACTGCCCCCCATCAGTTCCAGCCCTGAATTGGTCCCACCTCTAGATTGGCCTAACCCCTGACTCAGATGCTGGAACCTCTGGATTGGTCCTGCCCTGACTCAGCACCACCCCTGGATTGGCCACACCCCTGGCTCAGCTGCTCCCCTGGATTGGCCCCACCCCTAGCTCAGCTCCACCCCTGAATTGGTCCTGCTCCTGGCTTTGCTCTGCCCCTGGATTGGCCACACCCTTGACCCAGCGGCATCCCTGGATTGGCCACATCCCTGGCTCAACTGCACCCCTGGATTGGCCATACTCCTGACTCAGCTCCACCTCTGGATTGACCCCACGTCTGGCTCACCTCCACCCTGGGTTAGCTACGCCCCTGCTTAGCTCCATCCTGTATTGGCCACACCCCTGGCTCAGCTCCGCCCCTGGATTGGCCTCACCCCTGATCTGCTCCGCCTCCGGATTGGCCACACCCCTGGCCCCCTACACCCCTGGATTACCTCGCCCCTAGCTCAACCTTGCCCTCTGGCTCAGCCTCATCCCGAGGCTCTAGCAAGCTAGTGTTAGATCTGGTGGAACCTCATATTTCAAATACTGATTCCCAGAGGAAGGATGGTGGTTTGGGGCATCAGCAATGTCTTCTTGGAGGAGCCGGTACGTGCGATGCCCTGTTACTCTTTAGTCTCACCCTGCGTTTCTCCCCGGGCTCCAAGCCAGAAGGGGGAGACCTAGACTCACCCCAGCCTTGGTGAAGAAATGAAATTAGAATCCCATTCCATCCACCATCCTCAGAGTCACCTCAGCCAGAGCTCAGGAGGAGAGAGAGCTGATCCCAGAGATGGGAGAGGACTGGAAAGGAAAGAGAACTCTAGGCTACAAGGCTCGTGCTGCCTGCCCTCTGTCCCCACACTGCTGGCTGGTGGGGGGGAACCACAAGCCTATTCTGTCCATTCCCAAGAGCTGTTAAATCTCACAAGGCAAGCCCTGCCAAACTTGCTGGCCCCGTGGAAGGGGCCAGAACCTGAGAGGAAGTTTCCTTAGTCACCGGAGTCTCTGTTCCGAATATTGCTATTCGCTTCGATACGCAGGCTTTGGGCTGCGGCTCATTCCGCTTGGAGGGTGACTGACCCAAATCAAGCACATTGGTACAGCAGAGGGATGCAACCTTGCCCTCCAAACTCTCAAGCACCGAGTTACATAATCACTTCTGATTTTCATTTTGACCCTCGGAGGCAGTGGAGATTAGATACGATTCCTGCGGAAGGTGGCAAAAATTGAAAATGAAAATTAACTCTGACCCGGCAGCCTTCAATACTTTTCTGGGGCCAGCCCCGTGGCCGCCTGGTATCTCTTGGGGGCAGAAAGCACCCCAGCAGCAGCGGGAGCCCCGGGAAGTTAATGTAATGCACCTCGGATCCCCTGGCTCCTGCTTCCTAGCTGTCTGTCGGAGCCCTCCAAACTGCCTTGCGTTTGCAGCAAGCGGTGGTGACTGGGGAGGACGATGAGCTCACCGTCTGCAAGGACTTTCACCTTAGGGACTCTTCTTCTCAAGTCGGAGGCCCCAGCTCTTTTGGGGGGGAGGCTCCCATCAAAGCTCCCCAGGTGATGTGAGGGGCAGTGAGGAGGGATGGGTCTGCCTGACTTGCAGGAGGCTTCACCCTGCTTTGTGGTTCCGAGGACAGTTCTAGCCCCATCCATCACTCCGACCCAGAACTGAACTCGGTATAAAGCCGGCCACCAGGCAAGACTTGCTGAACTAATGAAGGACTGTCACGAATGTCCAGGTAATTATCAAGTCACAACCCAATTGAGTGAGCCTTTACGACTCGCCAGGCACTGTGCGAGGCCCTTGACGTGCATGGCCTGTTGGGTCCTCCCAGCAACCTGTGACGTTGGTTATCATCCCCACTCTACAGACAGGAAGACTGAGGCTCCGGTGGTCTGAACAACTTGATGAAGTCACACACTTGGAAGAAGCAAGACGAGAATCCAGGGCCTGTGTGCTTACCCTTTAAGTGGCTCATCCTTCTAGAGATAGCCCGGTCACTACCACCTTGCCCTTGAACGTTTTCTGTTTCTTTCCCACAGGTTTTCCACCAAGTACTGGATGTCTCAGACCTGCACAGTCTGTGGGAAAGGAATGCTTTTTGGCCTCAAGTGTAAAAATTGCAAGTAAGTGGCTGCATCCGGAAGTGTTTTCATGGTGCCTGATGTCTTCAAGAGCCGTGCTGGGCTTTGATGGAGCTTACAGAGTTTGGTTTCTTGGTTCTCAGGAGGAATGCTTGCTCCATTTTCCAGAACTGTCTTAAGTGAACCTCTGCCTTTGGGCAAGGGGTCAAGGAGAGCGATTGGCAGTAAGAACCAGAGCCGATGGATGGTGTGGGGAACGTATAACGCTGTCTGCTGAGGCACAGGGATATTTGCACACTCATAGCATCTAAGATTAAGAGTTGGCACACTTTTTGTCTCATTGACCAGATGGTAAATACTTTAGGCTCTGCGGACCTGAGGGTCTCTGTAAAAACTACTCAACTCTACCACGTGGCTGAAGAGACAATATGTTAACAAATGGGTGTGACGCATTTATTTATTCCAATAACATCTTATTTACAAAAATACACTGCGGGCTGCCTTTGGCTCCTCAGATGTAGTTTGCCAATTCCTGAGTTAGAATTTGTGAAGTCCTTTTCTCCTTTATTTTTTTCTCCTCCAAGGGCAGAGGGGTATTCTGATTCTCCCCATTTTACAAATGTGAAAACTGAGTCTCAGCCAGGATCAGCCACCCACCTGAGGTCACACAGCCCTGACCCCTAACTCCTCTCCCCTCTGTGGCATCATGTTGGTCTCAAGCTCTGGTTAAGAAGGCTCAACCACACAGACCAATCCCCCTGCCCCACTTGCACCCACCCATGCCAGCTCATGGCTGACAAAAGGCGGGGAAGGAGGAGAAAAAATGTGATGTCCAGTGTAGACTCTGGAGTCCACCTAAGATGGGTTCAAATCCTGGTTCTGTTCTTCTCTAGCTGTGTGACCTTGGGCAAGTCACCTCACATTTCCGTTCCTCGTTGTTGTGGTTGTTCTAACCTGCATGAGAGGAATAATCGTCACACGTGGCTGATGTGGTGTTAGCATCCAGTAAAGCAGCACTCAAGGACACAGCGCCGTGCCAGGCTCAGAGCTCTGTCCTCTGTCAGAGGTCACCAACGCCTTTCTGCCTGGCCTCCCTCACTCCTCCATCAACGTGTGTGAAACGCCTCTCTGGTCTGATTCCTGTAAGATTGTCAATAACATTTAACTATATCTAAGAGTGACACATGGAAGTACCTCTCTCGGCTTTATAGGAGCCATTCCGTTTAAAAGAATGTAGGAATCCCTCTTTCCTTGCCCAGCCCAGGCAGGCAACCCCCCTTTGGGCTCCTTCCGGCCTCCCCACATCCCTGCCCCTTGGTGGAGGGGACAGCAGCGGTGGCGAGCGCTCACTCTCCCTCCTGCCTGGGTGTCTCACCTGAGTCATGGAGGTAAGGCTGAGCTCCCTCTCCCTCCTGGAGTTGGGGAGGATTAATTAGTTCCAACCCCTAAGGGGTCATAAGCTGCCCGGGCATAGGGGGCGGTGGGGAGAAATGACGCAGCATTACCGTGTGGAGGCCCGCATCCCCGCCGTGGCCTTTCCTAGACCCTGGCTCTCAGGTGAGCTCTCAGGACGGTGACCCCTGGTCTTTTTGACTCCGAGAGGCTCGAGGCCAGGCCCTCAGGGCCACGGTGAAGGCTGTCTGATAGTCCTCATACACCAGCTGCTCCGGGGGTCTGTCTCATCCACGTTTAGTCACACCATGTTCTGAGGGGAAGCGGCAGCTCTCACATCCTCACACCTGGCTAGTGGAGGCTTTGAAGTCAGGTAATTAGGTGACAGGGACGCAGCCAGGAGTCAGTGAGGCTGAACACTTCCTGAGCCGTTTTAATTTTCAGCCCTAGAGGCGGAACTCTGAGGTGGCCTTTGCTCCTGCTCTCTGTTCTAGACGGAATGAACAACTCAGACCCTGCCATGGGCATGGGGGAGGAGGCCGGGGGAGGGATGGGGACCTGGGGGAGAAGCACAGGCTTTGGAAGCAGCCAGAAGTGAGTGCGAGTCCCAGCTCCACTGCCTCACTCTCTGTGTGAGCTTGAGCCAGTGGCTTGTCCATCATTTCGGGGCTCAATTTTCTGATCTGCAAAGCGGGTGTGTTGCTGGCCCCCTCCATAGGGCTGTGGGAAGGAGCCAATGAAATGTTCTCACCCCAGACGACCATGTCCTGTCAAAGAACATTCTTCCTCACTCCACCTTGTGCAGAAATGGCTCCTGGTGTGTAAGAAGTAGAGTTCAGGCCATGGTTGGATTGCAGGGTTGATCTTACCAATTCGCTCAGCTCTTAGAGAAACTGCCAGGACGGTGAAAGCGTCTGTAGTTGCTATGAAGGTCCCACCTGCTTCTGATTTTTTGACACTTGTGCAGCTACAACAGAGCCTGGAGAAGACGCACGTATAGAGAAATGAATTTCAGTGCAACTGAAGTGCGTCCATAAAGAGTCGTGACAGATGACATCGCACAGTGGTGGCACCAAGAACCGGGAAGCAGCTTTTTAGGGGGAAAAAAATGTATTTATTTGCTTAGCTGTTTAGTGAGCACCTACTATGTGCCAGGCATGGTTCTAGGCAGAAGGGAAATCACAGTGACTAAAACACACAAAACCCCTGCGCTCGTGGAGCTTACATGCCAGGGGAGGGGAGGAACAGGAAACAAACCAGGGAGATAGACCCATTTATCTGCTCCGAGGGTGCTAAGTGCGAAAGGAGGACAAAGCAGTGAAGGGAGAGAGGGGGCCAGGGTATGGGCTGGGATTTGAATTAAAGTGCTCAGGGAAGTGCTCACACTTGAAAAGAACTTAGGAAAAGTAATAGTCTGTGACACAAGTCATTTCCTTTTGTCCTAAAGCATCCCAGAGGCTTGAGTTTGAATCTGCCCTGAAGACGATGAGTTGGTTTTTTTTGTTTTGGGGGGGGGTGGGTTTTTTTGAAACCTAAAGCATTGCTGGTTCTGTTATTGCCAGAAACTCCCTGGGTGGAAAGGATTGGATTGGACCCATGCGACACCACGGGTGGTCCCTGCACAAGCAGCATCAGCATGACCTGGGAGCTGGTTAGAAATGCGGACTCTCAGACCCTGCCCACACCTGCTGTATCAGAATCTGCATTTTAAGATTGTCCTGGTGATTCTCGCACAACATTAAGGTTTGAGAAGCATTGCTCTGAGTGATCAAATTCCCTTTTAGAGCTGATTTTCTTTGTCTAGATCATGGGTCTCAGACTCAAGTGTGCATCAGAATCCCCTGGAGGGTTTATTAAAAGACAGATTCCTGGGCCTGCCCCAGAGTCTCTGATGCAGCAGGTCTGGGGTGGAGCCCCAGAATTTGCATTTCTGATAAGTTCCCAGGTGACGCTGATCCTGGGACCACATTTTGAGAACCACTGGTCTACATAGAAGTAGGTAGTTTGACAAAATCAAGCTTTATTTTCCAGCCCGACATTTCAGTATATGAGGTTTGTTTTTTGGGTTTTTGTGGGGTTTTTTGTTTGCTGTTGTTGGTGGTGGTTTTTTGTTTTTTGGGGGTTTGGGGTTTTTGTTTTTTGGGGGTTTTTTTTTTTTTTTTTTGGCTTTTGTTTTTATTTTTTGGTTTTTATAGACTGGCCAATCTTTGCTAACTATTTTTTAGGCTTTTGTGTTATTTCATCTCTTGGCCGCATTCCGTAAACTTGAGTCTTGTTCATCATCATCACTCCAGTACATCCATCCAGTAAATATTTGTGTGATATGCCAAAGAGATAAGGCATGATTGGAACCCAGGGTTGTAGGTCAGACACACACACCTGCATTTGAATCCTGACTCTGCTACGAACAGCCTTGTGACCACTTCTGAGCCCCATTTCTTCTTCTGTCGAAAGAGGAAAATAATATCTACTTCACTAGTTTGTCAAAAAAATAAAAACGTAAACACAAACAAACAAAAACCTAAGTGAGGGAAGTAAGGTAAAATGCTCAGCCCAGTACCTGGCGCATTATGAGAACGTCATACACGAAAGCTAATACTGTACTAACTTTATGGATTAATTTTGGGGTACCCCCCCCACCCAGGAAGCCAGGATACTCGCGAATGTCTAACCCCCTTTCCTCCTCCGTCGGCTTAATGACCACTTCCTCCGGAATTATCATCAGCTGTCTTGTTGGCGTTCTGAATAGAGAGATTAGCGAACTAATAGGAAATTATGCTCAGAAAGCAATTTGCAGTTATCTAAATTGAGGACTTTTCATCTAATAGGTTCATGAGCGCGGAATGGAGTTTCGTTCTAAGTGGTCGGATGTCAGCACAATCCACGTATTGTCTGATGACTGTGGATTCAGCTGCAGGAAGATGCTGATGGGTTTCCCAGCTATCGGTCCTGCGTTATCTGCATCTTCCCTCCTTCTTGGGGGTCTTTCCACAGGTTTCTGCAGAGCTGAGGTCTGGGTCCTTGGAAACCTGTCCACCCCATCAGCATTTCTTGCAGGAAAGTGCACGGTGGTAAAATCGTGTGGATTGTGCTCTAGGAAACGAGAGTTGAACCGAGGGGTTTTTTTGTTTCGTTTTGTTTTTTAACTGCAGGGACTGGGTGTGGAAGGGAGGAGACGTCTTCCAAGGTGAAGCATTTGAATTGTCTGTCTCTCCTGTGCGTTTTATCCCCCCTGCCCCCACTCTCCTTTTATTGTGCGCTATGGTTCTGGTTAGGTCTGCATCCCGGGAGATACGGGAGATACGGTTGCTTAAAATTGTCCCGTCTGAGCCCCTCCCAAGACTTCCTGGCCCAGAAGCTGGGGACAGGGCCTAGAAACCTGCATTTTTAATAAGCTTCCCAGAGGATTCAGATTTGCACTGAAGCGTAAGTGAGGAACACGGATCTAGAACGGGGGTGAACTAGGTAGGTTAATTATTACTGTAAGGGGAGGTGCCCGGGCTACACGGGGCTGGGCGGGGGGTGGGGGGGCGGGATACGTGGTGCACAACAGGGGAGGCCATCCTGGAAGCCTTCGAAGTCTCGGGGGAGGAGAGGGAATTAACCAAGTGGAACAGGAGGAAGGGTGTTCTGGGCGAGCACACGGCATGGGCGAAGCTTGGATCAGGACTTAGAAGGACGTGAGCATATTTTGCAGATGCTTGTAGGGGCAGGGCGTGGGTTCCGGAGAATGCCCATGCTACCCTGCGGCTGCAGTACCAGGCCCTGCCGCTGTGACTCGTGGGCGCTGCTACCTGTGGCTCCCCGCCTGGGTGGTAGGGACGGCTCACGCCCCCCCTCCAGCCCTCTTCCTTGGACACTAGAGCTTTCGTCTTGCTGGAGGGTGTCGCTTTCCAAGAACAAGGCCTTGGGGAGGACAATGCTGGTATCAGGGTGGCCTTTCCTTCTGGCAGTCAAGTAGGAGGCAGAAGACAGGGGTTCTGATGTTCTCTGGGTTACCTGCTCTTACGGCCTGAGGTGGGAGCGGCTTGGGTGTCAGAATGCCTTGCCAACGCTAAGACTCATTTTTCTCGAAGATGGGGAGGAGTACTCACTTCCCTACTTTGAAGACAGAGTAATGCAGTTAGTGCCACAGAGCACCGCCCTCCCCCACCCATATATGTCTGGATGTCCTGCTCATATTCCCAGTGACCTTATTTACCAGTGGCTGTGGGCACCGCTGCTAGCAGCTCAAACCTGAGACCTCCCCTGGAGGTTTGCTCTTGGGTGATTGCAGCCGCCTCACCCCCCTCCCCCACTGGCTCAGAGCCAGGCACTCACTGGGGCAAGTGTACAGAAGGCCAGCTCGCTTGCCTCAGGGCAGACACGCTCTGTGGTCCAATTCAGAGTCCAGAGCCCCAGAGGGATCAGTCTGAGACTAGAGTCACGTGAAACCACGTCTTTGCTTAGCTTCTCCCCCATGTCCTATCCTGCTCTGCCTACAATGGAATCAGTCTCTCCTGGAGAACTCCCTCTATATATCGCTCACGAGAACACCCATCTCAGGATCTGCATCTAGGAAAGCCAACTTTGTTGTTTTACCATAAAATGACAGCAGGATCCACACCCTGGAGCCAGAAAGAGCTGAGTTCAGGTCCTGGCTCTGCCACTTCCCAGCTGTGTGATTCTGGGGAAGTTTCTAAACCTCTCTGAAGTAAAAGGAGGCTGAATCATTAACGTGATGTGATAAGACATGGGAGTGCACCGATCACATTAATGGCTTGGGGATTCCCTCAATCAGAATCTTTCAATAAGTCGTTCAGCATTTATTTAGTTGTGGAAATTGATTTTCTATTAATGCAAAGTAGGAAGAGAAACCTACTCACTAAATCACCTCCCTGGGTTGACATGAGGTCAAAGTTCGGAAAATTTAGTACATTCCCTCTTTTTCTGTAGCACATATCCCCCATTTGTCTTTTGGGATTTTCTGAATCTTCCCACTTCTTGGGGGACACATTCAAGCATTTATATCCGGGTTTCTCAACCTCTGCACTGTTGAAATTTGGGATAATTCTTTGTCTGGGCAGCTGTCCTAGGCATTGCAGGATGTTCAACAGTATGGCTGGCCTCCACCTACCAGAAGCCAGGAGCACCCCCCCACACACACACACACCTACTCAGATGCATAGCCCATCCACAGTTGTGACAACTAAAATTGTCTCGAGACATTTCCAGACCTTCCCAGGGGGAGCAAATTTGCCCTTGGTGGAGAACAGCTGGTTTATATAACGAATCAGTCATTGCCAGCCAGTGGGACCGAGGTATACATTATTCAAGTTCTAGAGTGCCAGTGTTAGAATGCCATCACTGAGATATTCAACAGTGATCAAACAACTCGGTTTGCCTGGGACTTTCTGGGGCTTCGCACTGAAAGTCCCATGTCCCAGGCGACCCAGGTGGGTCCGGGCAGATCTCTGCAAGTAGAAACATTTCATAAGTTCCAATCTAGGTCACTACCCGCTTCTGGAGGGGTGAGACCCATAATTATTTCCTTGGAAAGGTAAAGAGTGAGCTTGGAAAACTGAGTTATGCAGCACCGGATTTCCAGTTTATTCCAGTGTTTCCATGCCCTGGATGTACATCCCTTCTCCTCCTACCTTCAGTAGCCGGGCTGGACATGCTTGCACTCACTTCTTTTTATGTAAGCTGTCACTTTGCTAATTTTCATTTAAATGAGCCATGCGTGCCTTTATCCAGTGTTGCTCCGTATCGGATCTTTTCACTTGGATTTTCTGCACGTCTTGGTTCCTTTCTTGCCCTGTATGTTCTCCTAACCTGTGTTTCTGCCTCAAAACACAATGTCTTATCTGAAAATGTCAGGGCTTTGTACAGTGCCTCCGGCCGCAGGTGATGAGCTAGCTAGGAGTGCGAAGTAAGCCACGGTTGGTTTGAGCCACTGGCTGCACTGATTTTCCCCAGCTGCCGCAAAGCTCCTGGAAGCTTCAGGAATTTATACAACACACAGGATATTGGCAGGATATAATTATGAGCATGCATTTCAGAGATCACCAGCTTGAAGCCTGAACTCACTTTTCCATTAATAGAAACATTTCTGTTTTTGCAGCAGTCATAATGGGAATTCATGCTCCCTTATATGAGTTTTTATCTATTATATGCAAAACTTTGGGCCCAGTTACAGTTGTATGGGAGGGGGATTATAATTCTACTGGATGCCGAGGTGGGCATTGAATGTGATGATGATGGTGCCGAGGATATCATGTATTGAGGGCTTACTATGTGCTGGACATTTTGCTAAACGCTTTTCATGCATGATCTCATGTAATCTTTGCAACAACCATGGAAGGTAGGGTCTGTTCACCCCCATTTTACAGATGAGGAAACAGAGGCCTTCAGGAGTAAATCCAAAGTCTCCCAGTAGGTAGATCTGCTCATCAGACTACCAGTATCTCTGATTCAAAATCCCAGACTCTTAACCACTTTACGAAGGGCCCGTCGCATAGTAGGCCAGCCACAAAGTCTGGCCCCCACTCTGCTTCTCCTTGAATTAAACAGGTAGAATGGAAGATGAGAGTCTGTTCTCAACCTGACCCTGGACCAGAGCTGGTCATCTTTCCCTCCTCCTTCCCCCAGCCTGCTATCTTGTCCCCTATTTCTTGAATTGAAAGGTGGCCAACTGGTCTTTGTGTTTTGATGAGTACGTCCGGGTCCTGGGAGCCAAGAGGACCCTGTGGTCACTCTCTCCTCTCTTGGGGGAGGTTGCGGGGATGTGAAGGGGGACATCTCCAACAGCTAATAATGCACGGCTTTCCTGTACTATATCCTCTTAGAGAGAGAAGGGCCGGGTTTTCCCAATCGTTGTTCATTATTTTGCTGAAGCTTGCAGTATGATTTATATGTTAATACTCCCCACCAACCTTGCTCGTTTCTGTTGTTGGTTTTGTGTGTGTGTGTGTGTGTGTGTGTGTGTGTGTGTGTGTGTTTAACCCAGTCATAGGCCAAAGAGCTCAGCCTCACTGAGTTGTCAGCAGGGAGGGGAAGAAGTGTTTTGATATCCTCCACTGAGAGCATATGGGGGCATTTCCAGAAGCATTGGCTCAAATGAGAGACCACAGGGGAACCAAGATGAGACAAAACTGCTCAGTTGTGGTATTCAATGAAATAAGCCCCATGGCAGAGGGGGCAATGATTTGGTTTAGTGATTTTTCGAGAAGCCTTGAGGAGCACTTAATGCCGTGACCTGGGATAAAGAAAGCAGAGGCAGGAAGTCAGAGAGATAGTGAGTGAGGGATGCCCTTTAATTGTAGCTATCTGCTGCAGACGGGGGCTTTCCAAAATGCTTATCTAGCCTTCCCCTCCCTGTTTAAAATCCTTCCTTGGTTCTCTCTTGCTCTGAGAGCAAATCCAGGCTCACAGTGATACTCGGCACCATCCCTTGCTCATCTGTCCTTCCAGCCCTCTCACTATCTCCCTCCTCATACCCAGAGCTCCAGCTTCATTGAGCTGTCCACCCCTGTGGCAGGCCACGTGCCCACCAATCAACACATCTTTGAACTTCCTTTTATTGCTCCTGCCTGGATCTCTCTTGCACACTTCGGCTAGCTCCCATTTATCCTTCAGGCTCAGCTCCGTCACCACTTCCTGCAGGAAGCCCTCCTGGATTTCCCTCAGGCCCAAAGAGCCACACCTGTCCTCCACCGTCATTCCATATAACATAACTATGTTGTGTTGGCCTACGTACCTGCCTGCCTCTCTGACTGGACTTTATAAACGAGCTGAAGGTAGGGCTGTGTCCGTGTTGTTCACTCTTTGTACCTCCAGAGCTGGCACGTATGTACTTAGCACATAGAAAGTGCTCAGTACACGTCTGTTGGTGGCATAGATCTCCAAAGGAACTTCGGAGGGAAAGTGGCTCTTGCCAACCCAAGGCCCCAAGAACCCAGTTCCAATCCACCAGGGATCCTTTCTAAGAGGCAGCTCTGAGGCAGTGGGATGAGTAGAGAGATGTTCATGCTTGAAATAGTAAGAGACGGGTTCACAGCACCTGGCACAGAGGAGGAAGGCAATCATATTTTGGGTGTGTGAATGAATGAATGATTCTCACTCTGCCCTTTACTGTCTGTATGATTGGGCCACTTACCAAGCCTCAGTCTTCCTGACTTTGAAATGGGCACGATGGTATCCACCCTTCACGGCAGTGTTGTTCAGATCAAACAAGTTATGTAAGAGCACCTGGCCCAGAGTTGGCATTTCTTTAACGTTCCCGCCATCAGACGTTGGGGGCTGGTTTTTTTTTTAATTATGTTATATTATGTTAGTTACCATACAGTACATCCCTAGTTTTTTATGTAAAGTTCCATGATTCATTACTTGCATATAACACCCAGTGCACCGTGCAATACGTGCCCTCCTTACTACCCATCACCAGCCTATCCCATTCCCCCACCCCCCTCCCCTCTGAAGCCCTCAGTCTGTGCCGGGTTTTTAAAATATACCACTTGCCCTAGGGAAGGAAAGGCTGTGCTCTGCCGAGATGAATTGCAAAGCAAGCTGGTGTGGACGAGAGAAAGGCGGGCTTGGGGAGTTGGGCTGCTTGTAGCCAACTTCTCATAAATTGATTACAGTAGCTCAATGAACCATTTGAAGTGGATGGGGGACGGTGTTCACCAGCAGGAGTCTTGCCTGCCCCTCTTCGGGAAAGACTAGCGTTCTGATCCCAGTGCCACGCCAGGCCCTGGGCTCACATCTGCCCCACAGAGCTGCTGGGGGACATGACAAATCCATTAAGGAAATAGCAAAACTGCTCCGAAAGGGGCCATTTGTCCCCCACAGTTCCTGGGTGAGGGCCATGCGAGTCCGGTGTGCTTCTGGCCCAGCCCCTGTCCTGCCCTCACGGAGGGAGGGCAACGAGAAGGGGATGCAGACAGGGACACTCCTACATTCCACAAACGGCAGGGAAACCATTTGTAAGAAACAGGAATCATTTCCAGAAGCCTTTTGCTACAGACTATTCACTTCCATACACCAGTGGCGTGGGATCGCTTTCCCTTCTGCCCCTCTTTGTCCGTCATTTTCTGTCCCTCCCTGTCTGTAGTATTTACTCTGCATTTTTATGCACCAGCCCCCAGACCAGGCACTGAAAGGGGTGCAGGAACGGGAGCTTCAAAGATGAGGAAGACCCAGATCTTGCCCTCAGGATAAATTCACATATTTAATTTTCAGATGGAGAGGATGTCTCATTTAGCCAGCAGCTCCTTTGGGAAACAAGATAGTCCATGTAAGCAACTTTTCTCGATAGCTGAAGCTTATCCTATTAGCTCTGAAAGTTAAAAAAAAAAAAAAAAAGGAAGAAAGAAAAGTTTAACCCCTTTCGATGAAAAGTTTTTAAATAAGTCCTTTCCAAGTTTCCAGGCTGTAGGAGGTTCACGTGGCATTCTCTGTGTCCACTCAAGAGTGTTTCGGCCCTGCCTAGAGAGACGTTGACCTATTTGCTGCCTCTGTGGACCCCACTCGGGCATTTTCTCGTTAGATCCTCATCATAGTTTGCCCATGAGGAGCCTGGAGCTCAGCGATGGAGAGGGAGGTCCCCTGCGTGTGGGAAGGGCAGAACTGAGATTCAGGCTCAGGTGGGAAGGGCAGAACTGTGATTCAGGCTCAGGTTGGCTTGACTCAGAAGCCCAGGCTTCTCACCACTTCTGGAACCACATCTGACCTTTGCCCGGTGCCTGGCGTTCTTTGGAGCTACTCGGCTAATTCACGGTGCTCCTCCTGGCCACGTTTGATGGGGGAACTTCGTCCTGGGCGCCCCACCCCTCTCTTTCCTCTGTGTGGAACAGAGCATCTGGAGTAAGAGAAAGGGTCTTAGGGGCTTGAGCGGAAGCTCCTGCACAAAGCCGCAACAATAAGAACATAGCCTAATAAAAATGACAGTACCTGCTACCTCAAGTAATTTTCCTAGGCACCCCGCTTGCCTCATGTGATTAGTTTTCTCTCCAACTCTGCAACTACAGATACTATGTTTCTCTGTAAATACAGATACTATGATTACCCCCATTTTACAGATGAAGAAACTGGCTCAGAGAGGGTCAGCGACTTCCCCAAGTTGTCACGGCCAGGAAGAGGGAGTGTCAGGCTTTGAACCCAAGTTCCTTCTGCATGCTCTCCTGACCCCATTTCTCTCTCTCTCTCTCTCTTTTTTTTTTTTTTTTTTTTTTTTTTTTTTTTTTTTTTGCGGGGGAGAGTGCTGGATTCCAGAAAATCTGGGCTTCTAGACGTCTCTCATTTGGGAAGTAGAATGTGTCCTCCTCATAGACAGGTTCTGGAGCACCCTCATGCACTTGCCGAAAACCCACATTCCAGCACAGACCAAATCAGCACCTCGGGGGGGTAAGCCTGGGGGGGGATCTGATTCAGAAGCAGGTGGCCGATCTTTACAGTGTGTGGTCCTAGCTTGCTCTTCCATAAGTAGTGAAAGGAGAAGTCTAATTTGAGTGGAATCCTGTGTATTTCCAGCTGGAAAAACGATCCTCCGTAAGTGGGGCATGGTGTGTCTGCATCTTGCAAAAAGCCTCATCTCGGTCCCTCTTCCCCGCCCCTCCAGGGTCTGTGTGATTTCAGCGCTAGGCTAATCCTGCCAACTCAATTAGCAGATCCTCGACACGCGGGGGCTAGTTCTTGACGGACGAGCCTCCCTGCAAAGGGTCAAGTGTCTTAGTGTGAAAGATAGTTCTGCTTTTCTGCATGAGCAGGGCTGTGGTCCCATTCCCAGGGCTGCCCTTTGAAATGCTGCCTGGAAGGACAGGCGTTCCATCTCCCATCCTTTGGCCAGAGATGAAGGAAGGCTTTTCCATAACTGCAAAAGATAGGCAACAAGGGATCCTGGAAAGGAAAATGGCAGGGGGAGGCAGGAGATGACCGAGGTCCCGGGAAGCTTTGCCTGCCCCATCCTGGTTCGGGAAAGGTCCAGAGGTTGCGCGAAACTGCTTGCCCCCACTTCAGAGTGCTGCCCACGAGAGCGAACAGGCTTCTTCACATCTGCACGTCACCCTTCCAGCTGGGCTTGTTAGAGAAGACTCGTAAGCAGGAGCAGCAGAAAGGAAGAATTTCTTTCTGGAAGCTTCCAGGGTGGAATCAAGCTATTTCAAACAGGAATGAGTGCAGACACTTCTCAGTGCCATTCTCACTCGGTATCAGCAGATTGCCCAACTCAGGGCTTCCCAAGCATCGGTCTGACCTGTCACAGCTGTTGCAAGCATTCCGGGGCGTCCCAGTGCCTGGGGACCTCTCTGTGCCCTCCCTACCTTCCTCCCGTCTTTATCACTTTGTTGTTCTCTTTACTCAGCCTCTTCAGCCTTGAACCTCTGACCCCTGAACCCACCAAGCTTGTTCCTGCCCCCACACTTTTGCTCTGCCTGGAAGCTCTTCCCCTCCCACTCTCACCCTCTCCATCCGCTTTCCCTGTATGATGTTTTTCTCTGTCTCACCACATCGGCAATGATCTGATCTTTGTTGTGTGTTTCGTTCCTCCCCATAAACATAGCGGCTTCATCTGCCCTGTCCCGGAACCCAGTTAAGTGTTTTGCAGAATGATTGAGAGTCTAGTTGTACATTCAGCAGAGCTTCCCGTCGGGGTTTGGATGCAATACCCATGACCTCCATGGGGGCTGGGACCTTCCCTGTAGGTCCAAGAGTCTGTGGGCTTTAGACAAGAAAAAGGCAGGGGCGCCTGGGTGGCTCAGTCGGTTGAGCGTCTGCCTTTAGCTCAGATCCTGATCCCAGGGTCCTGGGATTGAGCCCCTGCATCGGGCTCCCTGCTCCGCGGGGAGTCTGCTTCTCCCTCACCCTCTCTCCAGCCCCTCCCTCTCCCCCTTCCCCTGTTTGTGCTCTCCTCTCTCTCTCTCTCAAATAAATAAATAAAATCTTAAAAAAAAAAAAAAGACAAAGAAATTTGCAGTAAGGTGGGATTTTTATTATCTTCCTGAAATCAGGCAGTTGTAGGGGGAAGACAAAGGGTGACATCTTAGGTTATCTCAAGGAGGACCTTTTGCTTTTGCTGGTTACAGATCCCAGGAAGCCTCCCGTTTATTCACCGCCAGCCCCAAGATGTACAGGAAGAAGAGTGGAGGTTTTGAAGGCATCTGCATGCTGGTTAGAGCTGGGCTTGGGGTCTCTGTCTCTTACTGGTTATTTGATCTTTGGCAAGTTACCCAAATTTGCCAAGCCTCAGTTTTTCACTCTGTAAAGTGGGGATAACAATAGTTGCTACTGTTTAGGGTTGTTACAAGGATTGTATAAATTGTGTAAAGCCCCAGGGGGCATTGCCTGGTACTTCACAAGCACTGTATACGTGAACGCTTTTGTTCTTCTCCGAGTCACAGCGTCCTTGTGACATTCATGACCGATAGCACCTCTTACTGTTTTTCAACCGTCTTAGACTCTCAGATGCCAAGAGCTGCCACCTCTTTCTGACAATTCCAAATTATGTAAGACAGCTTGTCCCCGTCTAATTCAGTCATTCGCTCACCACCGTGTCATGATTTTGTCCTATTTGTGTAACAGCCTTACTTTTATTTATTTACTACTTATAGCCTTTTTAGCTTAAATACGTTTATTTAAAGATGAAAATGTATCTTATTACCATGAGTGGAAAATCAGCATCACTTTCCATTAATATGAGACAACCAGGAAAAAAAAAAAGAGAGACGTTCAGATGGAAAAATAAATTCATTAAATTTCCTGTCGATAATGTCACCTTTCCAAATCTGGGACCGTGGTTAGCATGTGGTAGAGAAACGTAAAGACGTGTTAGCACCAGAAACCTTCTCCCGGACGGAGTTAAAGTGAAGGAGAATTGGAGGCGGGCTAATCAGGTTCTTGCGGGGCGATTCAACATTGTTTCCTGCAGCCCGCATCCCTCCTTCCCCTCTGCACTCCCGGGGGCCCCAGGTCTAACTTTCCCATCTCACTGTTCTACCAGGGCCACAAAAGACTGAAGACCAGAAAAATTGGGGAGACATGCATAGACATTCAAAACAATCAACGAGACCAGTGGTTCTCACGCCCGAGCACGTATCAGACTCAGGGAGAGAGGGCTTGTTAAAACAGGTGACTGCATTTCAGCTCCAAGTCTCAGCTTCATCAGATCTGGGCTGGGGACCCAGAAGGTGCATTCCTGAAAAGTTCCGAGACCAGCCGTGCCGATGCTGTCGGTCTTGGGACTCCACTTTGAGAACCACTGAGCGAGACGAATGGGGGGGGTCAAAGTTGAGTCTATGACATCATTCTGTTAGACAGAACTATCCAATCCCCGGAGGGCAAGAAGGTTGAGGGCAAATCTAAAGCTCGCACCTCTCTGTATAAGGTTTTTTTTTTTTTTTTACATGAAACCTCTAAGCAGACTTCGGGTGCCTTCTGGCAAGAATGTCGGCTGTCGGAAGTTAGACTGGCATGCACGAAAATGATAAGGGAATCCACAGGGGAGCAAACAGGGCACCAATGGCATCTGCTACAGTGTGTATTCTTCCGACCCACATAAACTCTAAAAGAAAAAGACAAAGCCAGGTGACAATTAGTTGGGGTTTTTATTACCTTTTGGAAGCCTGGCAAATCTTTGGGGAAGAGCAAGGTGACATTGTCTCAAAGGAGGACACTTTGACTCTAAACTCTTTCTACCTCTAAAACTGAATACCTGTCATTAGTTTCACCCTAAATGGAAGCCTTGGTTAACTTTCTCCTGTTGCTTGAGCCTTGAAGAAAAATGAGAGGCCGCCTTTGGCACCACCGACCCAAGTTCGCACCAAGAAAGCTCAGTTAATCTGTTTCTCCATCTGTAAAATGGGAAGGATACTAATATCCATTGTGTAAGGTTGTTATGAAGATCCAATAACATAACATCTGTATATGCTTAGTACAATGGCTGGCAGATGAGTCTGCAAGTAAACAGTGGATGGTTATGTGGATTGGATGATGAGGCCGGTAAAGATAAAAAATACAGACTGTGGAGGGCCTGGGTGGCTCAGTCGGTTAAGTGTCCAACTCTTGATTTTGGCTCAGGTCATGATCTCAGGGTCGTGAGATCAAACCCTGTGTCAGGCTCGGAGCTGGGCTTGGAGCCTGCTTAAGATTCTCTCTCTCCCTCTCCCTCTCCCTTTGCCCCTTCCCCACCATCCCCTCACTCTTGCACACTCTCATTCTCTCTAAAACAAAAAAGAAAAAAATACAAACTGAAACATGAAAATATCTTTCAAAGCATAAAGTCTAAGTGGACACTGTTGGTGAGGAGTTGCTACCCAACCTGGACCACCCAGTTGTGACCTGGGAGGGTGGAATGACAACAGACTTTCTCCAGAGTTAATTCCCTAGGTGCCCAGGAGATTCTTCAGCTGTCCCATCTCATCTCATATTTTGGTATCCACAGCTTCCAGAGCTTTGTGAACCACCAGGGCAGCCCATCCACCCATCCACCCACCCATCCACCCACCCATCCACCCAACCACCCATTCACCCACCCACCCACCCAACCACCCACCCATCCACCCACCCACCCATCCACCCACCCACCCATCCATCCACCCATCCATCCACCCACCCAGCTCTCCATCCTTCTCTCTCTTTCTCTCTCTCAGGTTAAAGTGCCACAACAAATGCACCAAAGAAGCCCCTCCCTGTCATCTCCTGATCATCCACCGAGGAGGTAAGTATTTAACACTCGCTGCCCTAGGGGTAGGCTGGGGTGGGGGCTCCTGCAGACCCTCAGAGATAGCTGTCCCACTCAGGCCATTTCTGGGTACCTCTTAATCCCCTGATACTTGCCTAATTTTTTCCCCTCTGACACTTTTCTTCCTGACATCTCTCTCCTTCATCCATCTCCGGTGCCTCTTCTCCCTCTTCCTTGCCCCTCTGCTGGTCTCTCTGATACTTTAGCCCCCAGATTCGTTTCCCCCTTCCTAAGTCTTTTTCTCTTATTCTTGTCTGCTCTCCGAATTTCCACTCTCCTCTCTTTCCCCCCGGTCTCATTGCTTTTCTTTCACACTTGGAAAGAGTGCTGGCTGAGTGTTCCCCGTGATGTGCTCCTTAGATTCAGTCATTTGGCCTTGCAGAGGTGGGTGTGGGGAGGGGTCGGGCTTGGGTTGGATTTAGGCCATCTGTGTTCTGTCCCCTGGGGCCCTGGGAGTGTCTGGGCCAACCTGTCCAAGCCAGCTACCCTTGGGAGAGCCACGGCCAGCCTTTTACCTTGGGGGAAAAAAAAAAAGCGAGACCAGTTGAGTGCAAAGGAAAGACTAAGGAAAGGCTTTGCCCTGCCTGCCAAGGACTCAACAGGAAGCATCTCCTAGGGAAAACTTGCAGGCCAGCTTCAAAATAGTTCCCCTGACTCTTGTCTCATGGCATAGTTATCTCTGACTTCTATTATCTACATTGCAATTCATTCACCGGGGAACCCTCTAGGCCCGTGTTCTTCAATACAATAGCTGCTAGCCACATCTGAATTTAAATTTGGATTAATTTAAATGAAATGAAAGTAAGGATTCAATAACTCTGCCACACTAGCCACATTTCAAGGGCTCGGCAGCCACCGATGGCTACCATATTGGATAGTGCAGATAACCAACACTTTCCTCACGGCTGAAAGTTCTGTTGGGTATCACTGGTCCCGACCTTTGTTACTCAAAGTGCAGTCCGTGGTTTGGCAACATTGGAATGCCCTGGGAGTGCGTTGGAAATGCACAGTTTCTGGCCCCATCCCAGACCTACTGAAGCAGAATCTGCATCTTTCACCGCATCTGCGGACAGGTCCTCTGCCCCTTAAAGTTAAGATGTTGCCAACTCAGGTGCCACCAGGGCCAAGCAAGGATCCGAAATGAGAGAAGGCGGCCAGATGAGGCCATGAAAGTGGAGAGGGAGTGGAGGCACCATCTAGAGAGGACAGTAGTTGCAGCAGCCACAGAGGCAGTGTGGACCTGGTCTGCATTTTTCTCGCGGTTCAAAGAAAAGCCCAAAAGGTTGTATTAAGACGCTAGCAACTCATTAACAGTTTTAAAATTCTTGCTGGCCAATTCCCAGTCACCCTCCATCTATAGGGTGGAGCCTTGGAGCCCTACACAACCCGCTGATCTGGGACGGCCCCTCCTAGTCCCTGCTGTGTCCCTCCCAGCTCCCCTGGCCTTAGCCGGTGTAGGCCCTGGGGAATCCGCCCTGTTTTAGAATGAACCCAAGGGAAATGTAAAGAAGGAAGCAAATTGCTGCCAAAAGTCCTGGGATGTGTTCCAAAGCCCGTGGGCTGTTGGTCTCCGATGATCTTTGCATTGCTTACCTCCGCGAGGAGAGGAAATTGCAAGTAAAGGAATAGTCTTCGGCCCTTTTGCCCCTTTCCACCCACATCCTTAATTAAGAATCATCTGTTCCTTGCACAACTGTATACACTCAACGAGGCTATTTTGAAACCTGAATTGTCACATCTCTTGAGCCCTTGTCTTGGGTCAGTGTCATTGGAGAAATCTCTCTCCTTAGTGGACTCTGTTGGAGCCTGACTCCCATGTGAAGACCAGAACCAGCCTGCTGCACGGCAACCCGCTTTCAGAGGCTGACATCTGAAGAAGGGCTCCCTCCCCCCACCCGCCTTCATGGCCATGCCCCCTTTGCTCAAAGGCAGCAGGTGCCTGTACATGCAAAAGCATTGGATCTTTCCAGAAGTCCGCCAGCTTCTTGCTTCACCCTCGCCACCCCCCACCCTTGTTGATAGGAAGTTTAAAATATAGTTGGTTTCCATGGAGATGGCAGCTCAGGCTAAGCAGAGAAAAATCCCCGGGGTCAGTGCAAAGCTTTAACTTCTCCACCAATGCCCCACACCCCGTGCAATAAAAACAGCTAACAAGTAACACTGCCAGGCATCCAATTTGAATTTGAGCTTCTCAATTTGCCCCTCTCTGTGGTCCCTATAAGAAGTAGTGATAACAGAGGAGTAACTGGGACAGGAGCGTGGACTGTGTGGTTTGGATCAGGAAGCGTTTATTTAGCATTCTGTGAGTCCAACTTTATGTGTGGCTTCAAGGATGACACTGAGGGGAGGTCTGGATATACTAAGCCTTCCGTTCAGGGATCCCAGTGGCCTTGTTTAGGACAGATGTGTTTTGACATGCAACGGGCCTGAGAAATCCCACAAGTAGCGAAGGAGGATCTCAACACAAAACTTAGATGGGGGCAGGGACAGGTGATCATTCAGAGCTTGTCCATTGATGGCAGACCCTCAGGAATCAGGAACCTCTTGTATTTCAAAGGAGGGTAAAGTCTGAAATGAACCCCAGTGTGAAACAATTATGGTATTGAAAACAACCTGATAGCTTCAGTTTTATTATTAAAATTTCTAATCGACAAGTCATTTATTGACAATATAAAAATTTTAGAAACCAGAGAACACCTGCTCTTCCTACCATGGCATGACGACTATCATTTTTAGAGAATTCCCTCTTGCTCCTGCGGGGCGGGCCTTCAGGGAGGGGGGGGGGGTCCGAGCTATGCTCTCCTGGCCTAACCGTATAAAACCAAAGTGGTACTTAAATTCCCAAATTGCTGTTTTTACCCCTACGGATCCAGCAAGGTTAGTCCGAACAGAGTCCGTCCCGTGTGACATCAACAACCCTCTACGAAAGCCACCCCGGTATTCGGACCTGCACATCAGCCAGACGCTCCCTAAAACCAACAAAATCAGCAAGGTGAGGCTGGGTTCCTGCTGGATTGGGGCATGCTGGGCCCCCCTCCCCTGCCAGGGAGGGGTGGGGATGGGGCTTGAGGACGGCTCTGGAAACCATCACCTCCTAGCCCACTGGGTTCTCCACCTTCCGTGTGGTTTGTGTCAAGTAAAGCTTGGGGGGCATCCAGCCATCAGTGGAGAGTCAGTGTGCCGGAAATCTGTCTGATTTAGAGAGAGGCGCACAAGTGAGAATGAATGAGTCTGTCATGGAGGGGGCAGTAGGGAGCGCAGGAGAGCCTGAGCTGGGTCCTTAGTGGTCCAGACCTGCCCTCTTCGCTCTGTGAGATGTTCCACCATCTGCCAGGATTAACTTCCCAGATGGTTCTGGGCTGACACATCTGTTGAATCAGACCACCGAGAGATGGGGGCGTCCATTTCTGAGCTCCTGCTGGAGACTCATGGACGGATACGTGGAGGCCCAAAGCTCTGAGCCTCAGCCAGTTTGGCTGGCTTCTAGCTGGTCCTCACATGGCGGTCAGCAGTGAGCCTCTCTGTGCATCTTTCTCTCCACTGTGGGGTGGAAATTTCCAGTGTGATTGCCACATCCTGTATTTGGTCTTTTGGTCGGACTGCACCAGAACTATCCCAGGGAGACTTGCAGGCTTACGGTGGGAGGCAAAGGCTGCACATGCCAGCAGGTGATCTCTCAAGCTCCCCAGTGCGTTGTGCGTTGTGTTGAAGGTACATAAGTATAGATCAACCCAAGCATGTGGGAAGTCACCACCTGTGTTCAGCACCCTGAGGAGCGTCAAGATGGAGGAGTGACCTCTCACTGGCAAGGCGCAGTCCACTTCTCTGCATCTGCTGGAGAGAGCATTCCCCCCTCCCCAGCCCACCCTCCACACAGCAGCCAGAGTAATTCCTAATGAGCATAATTTGAATCCTGCCCCCCTCTGTTTCAAACCCAGCCAGTGGCTTTCTACTGCATTTAGAAAACAAATCAAGCTCCTTTCTGGGGCCTGCGAGGCCATGCGTAATTTGGTGCCTTGCTCCGTCTCTGACCTCCCTCAGCATGCCTCCCCACCAAAGCCCATATGTTCTTTCTCGAGCGCGCTGTCACCCACCGTTTTTACTACCAGCTCTCAGCCATTCACCATCTGGCTCCTTGTGGCCTCATCTAAGCGGTTGAGAGCTTGGCCTCTGAAGTCAGGCAAACCTTGCAGTCAACCTTGGCTTCCCCCACTTACTAGCTGTGAGACTCTGGGCAAGCCACTAATCTTTCTTGGCCTCAGTTTTCCTGTATGTGAAATAGGTGTGTTCTGGTTATTGACCCCTGCACAACGAAGCGCCTCAAGCTTACCAGTGTACCACAGCCTTTGAATGACGCTCACGGAGTCTATGGGTCAGGAATTAGGACAGGGTACAGTGGGGATGGTTGGGCTCTGCTCCATGATGTTCAGAGACTCACCTGGGAAAACCCACACAGCGGGGGCCTGGAATCTTCTAGAACAGAGATCGGCAAACTATGGCTTACAGGCCAAACCAGCCCAGCACCTGCACCCATGCTTCTGAATAGAGTTATGTTGGAATGAGCCACACCCATATCATCTGTGGGGGCTTTCACACTACAGTCGGGAGCTGAGTGGTTCTAACAGAGACCACATGACGCACAAAGCCTAAAATATTTACCATTTGGCCATTTCAAGGAGAAGTTTGCCAGCCCCTGTTCTAGAGCCTTCTTCACTCAGCTGCCCAGTGTCTGGACTGGGATGCATCAGAGGCGGGGTTCCACAGAGACTCAGTGGGAGCATCTACTAGAGCCTTCTTCACTCAGCTGTCCAGTGTCTGGACTGGGATGCATCAGAGGTGGGGTTCCGCAGAGACTCAGTGGGAGCATCTACATGTGGACTTGCCTTATGTTTAAGCTTCCTCGCAGTGTAGCGGCTTCAGGGTAGCGGGCTGCCTACCTGGCAGGTGAGGGCGCAAAGAGCAAGTGTTTTAGCCAACCAGGGCTTTTATAACCCAGCGTTATAGAAGCCGCGCACCGTCTTGATGTGTCACTAGCCAAGGGTTGGTATATATATACACCAGACTGATGGAGACTGTCATGGTCTTACTCAGATTCAAAGGGAAGAGGCATAGATTCCACCCATCAATGGGAGGACTCCAGGGAATTTGAGGCCATGTTTTAAAGTGTCCATGGTGGGAGGCGCCTGGGTGGCTCATTCAGTTAAGCATCTGCCTTCAGCTCAGGTCATGATCTCAGGTCCTGGGATCGAGTCTCGCGTCGGGCTCCCTACTCAGTGGGGAGTCTGCTTCTCTCTCTTTCTCTTCCTCTGCCCTTCCCCCTGCTCATACTCGCTCGGCCTCTCTCAAATAAATAAATACAATCTTTAAAAAATAAAAAATAAAGTGACCATGGTGGCTAGTAAGAGCACCAAACTCAGAGAGTGCTTTGGGACTGAAATGGGAAATCAACATAAAAGCATTTAGTATGGTTCCTGGCACGTAGTAAGCGCCCAGGAAATTCTAGATACCATTAACAGATTCCATCTTGGGCTTCCAATCCATATGTCAGGCGGGGTCCACTTCTTCCTTGTTATTTGCAAAGGATACATATAGGTCTCTAGAAGAAGGGATCCCAACCTCTGGGGGTGCTCAGGGAGCTCAAATGGTATGGCTCCTGAGAAGTAACTGTTCATGTCTGTAACCCATCCTTTTCTTTGTGACATCTCAGGGGGCAGGTTGCTCAGAGCCATCCCGAGACCTTCCCGTCTCCATCGAGGCCTCCCGATCAGATGGGACAGAAACACAGGTCAGATAGATCAGTGACTGTGACATCGTTCTGCTTGTCTGCCAGCAGGAGAATTTGATAAGAGAAATAAATTAACCTCTATTTAGAAAGCAGCTTTGACTTGAAGGTGGACAGGATCTATCACAGGGCTGGGTTATTTTTTCCTCTCTCTCTTCTCACTGGCTTCACACAGATTCTTTTTGTCAGGCAATGATGTGGTTAGTGCAATAGATTTCTGAGCCAATTTAGTCTGAAGACTTCCTTTTCATTGCTCTGTCTCCTCTCCTGTCTGGCTCAGTCAATCCAGGTTCACAAAAAGCCTAGTTTTTTCTCCCAACAGAATAGTTAGAGTGTGTATTTTGGATTCAGAAGGCCTGGGCTTGAAACTTTGTTCCTTCACTGACTAAGCGGTCATAGTAAGCTCTCTCTGCCTTGGTTCCTGCCCCCCCCCCCAATCCCTGTAAAAGAGGCAGGATGATCGCAGATGTGATTGGGATCGTGGAAAGGATTAGATGCAATGATATGCATAAAGGAGTTAGTCCGACACTGGATACTCAGGGCCTGGAATGGCTTGACGACAAAGAGGACAGAATGAGGAGGGGAAAGAGGGACAGAAGGAGGAGGAGGAGGAAGAAAGAGGAAGAGGGAGGAAGAGAGGAAGAGGAGGAGGAGAAACAGCAGCATGCCAGCTGCTGCCAGCTGCCAGCTCCTTGGGGGACCCCAGTCTACAACACTTCCGCTTCCCCAGCAAGCCGTCAAAACCCCATCTGCAGTGGTGTCCAAGGCTGCAGACCTGCCTGCTGTCGTGCCGCTCTTTGAAGCACCTGCATGCTGGCTTGCCCTTTTCAGTGAGACTTGCACTCAGGCCAGCTCCTTGGACATGCAGCAAGACCATGAATCGTTGTTCTGTTCTTCCATCGTGATCTTGACTCAGCTACTCTTTGTGGGTCTGCTCCAGGCTGTTACTGTTGACTGGTTTCCTCGTCCTCTACCTTCCTCTCTCCTTGTCATTGCTTCTGCCTCCATATAGTTCCTACTTCTCACAACCTTGGCTAATTCGTTTTCTGGCCTATTGTGGCTCTTCTCCTCGTCTCCTATCTGCCTGTGCTCCTAATGCTGTTTGCTATTCTTCCTGTTGGCCAGCTCGTGTTTTCATTCCATACCATTGTCATGGGCCAACTGCCATCTTGTTCTGACCTGTGGTCCTGTGTTGGGGGTGGGCTCTGGAGGTCACAAGACAAGCATGGCTGCTTAAGACTGTCTATTCAGCACCATCTATTGGGTTGGAGCATAGAGACAGTTTCATTAGAAGTCCATGAGAGAGGCAGTTACCATCACCACCATGTCCAGACCAGTGCACAACTGGGTGGAATGGGAACCTGGGAGATGAGCATGCTTCTGTTTGATTCCCAGAGTCAGATGTGAATTTCTTGTGACTTGGCACAAGCTTGTGTTTCTGCTGCTGGCATGGAGGTTAAGACCGGGGCCACCAACTCTCTGTATGACTCCAGCAAGTCACTCCCTGCTCTCCGAGCCTCAGTGTCCCCATTTACAGAATAAGGGGTTGGACTGGGAGGTCTCTCTAAAGGACGTTTCTGCATCTTAACTGTGCTCAGAAAGAGGAATTATGCCACTAGCCCTTCCAGAATGATCTAGTAGAGTTTGGAATGCAACCTCTAGTTGCTGGTCCCATTGGGCCATAGATCTGGGTCTGACCCAAAGAAGGAACTTCCCCTCCTGTTGTAGCAATTCAGTCAAGGAATGTGGGCACCATATCCAGTGCTCTCTTGGGATGATTCTGTGTATTTACAACAGCGCTGAACTACAAAGATGAGAAAGACCTAATTCTTACCCTCGAGGAGGTAGAGATAATTCCTTTCTCTATAAACACAATTCCTCCTCCCCTCCCTCCCTTGATCTGTCCTTCCAGTTCTCCTTCTTTTCCTTTTCCATTAATTTACTCATTCATATAACACTTATTGCTACCTCTTACATTTTTATTCCTGTGCTAAGTTCTCCAGATTCCAAGATGAATAAGACACAATCTAGGAGATAGGAGGAGATAGATCTTTTTCCTCCCTCCCTCTCTCCTTTTCTTCATCCCTCCAGCCCTCCCTCCCTTCATCTCTTTCTTGTTTTCCTTCATCTTGGTTTCATCATTTCCTTCGTTGTTGGTCCTTCCAACCGGTGGAAGGACCACGCTGTGCCTGGCGTATTTCTAAGTGCTGAGAATAGGGAGCTCCCAGCCTAGAGGATGAGACAAACACGTAGGCTGGGAAGTGACCGGGTAGAAGCAACAGCTGAAGCCAAGAGAGTAATGCCAAGCTAGCACTAGGAGTGAATGATGTGCTCTACCTGGTGGAGCAGGGGTCGGGGGAGCTCCGCAGAGGACGGGAGTGGTGAGCTGTGTCTTCTAGGTAGACTAGGGCTAGACAGATATTCCAAGTAGAAATTACAGCATATCCCAAGCCTTGAAGATGTGAAGTGGCCTGGTTTGTGTTGGGAACTGTGAACCCCCTCATCCAGCAATAATGCAGCACCCCTTCTTGATGAGGCAGGGTCAGTGGAGGCCTGATGGAGAGTCAGGACTTTTCCCACTACCCATCATTAATGAAGCTAGTCCCCTGTCCTTGGTGTCGGTGGATTGCATGGGGAGTAGTAATGAGGCACTCCTAATTCTCCCAAAAAGAGTGTATCAGTGGAGGCCTATGAAGAGGCTGGAATTCCCACCCCCACCCAGCAACAATTAGGAACCCTCTTGCCCTCAGGTGCCAACAGAGGCAGAGAGCCTAGGATCTGCCCCTACCCAGCAATAACAAGACAGCACACGCCCTCTTCCCTGCTAGGGTGGTGTCACAGGAAGCCAGCTACAGCCAAAGTTTTTAGTAAGACCCAGAGTCTCACAACCTAATACCCAGATGTCCAGGCTTCAGTGAAAAATCGCTTGTCACACCAAGAGCCAGGAAGATCTCAAACTGAATGAAAAAAGACAAACAATAGATGAGACAAGTGAGATTTTGGAATTATCTGACAAAAATTGTTAGAGCAGTCATCATAAAAATGTTTCAATAAGTGATTATGAACAATTTTGAAACAAATGAAAAAACAGGAAATTGCTGCAAAGAAGTAGAAAGTCTCAGCAAATAAATAGAAGATACAAAGGAGAACCGTATGAAAAAATTGAGAACATGTAACTAGGAAATACAGTAATTAAAAACTCAGTGGAGGGACTCGGCGACAGAATGGAGGGGCAGAGGAAAGAATATGTGAGCTTGACAACAGAGGAGTAGAAATTATAGAGTCTGGTAACAGAAAGACAGTGAACTAAAAAAATATATGAGTAGAGCCTCAGGGACCCTTGGGACAACGATAAAAGGTATTGCATTGGTGTCATCAGAGTCCTGGAAGGAGAGGAGAAAGAGGTCAGGGCTGAAAAAGTTCTCCAAGAAATAATGGGCAAAAACTTCTCAAAGTGGGCAAAAGACATAAGCCCTTGTTCCTATTTTTCTGATTCGGAAGCTAATACACATACTATGTTCATGGATCGGAAGACGCACCATAGTTAAGATGTCAGTTCTCCTTAAAATTGATACCCAATTCCTATCAAAATCCCAGCAAGATTTTTTAATAGATAAAGACAAGATTATTCTAAAAGTTCTATGAAAAAGCAAAGGAACTTGAATAGCTAAAAACAATTTTGGAAAAGAATGAAGTGGGAGGAATCAGTTTGCCTGATTTCAAAGCTTATTATATAGTTAACAGTAATCAAGACCAAAGAGGATATACAGATGGCAAGTAAACACATGAAAAGATGTTCAATATCATTAGCCATTAGGAAAATGCAAATTAAATCCACAGTGAAATATCATGACACTCCTATCAGAATGGCTAAAATAAAACATAGCGATAACACACTGGCTAGGATGCAGAGAAAATCAGTCACTCATACATTGTTGGTATAAAATGGTGTAGCCCCTCCAAAGAACGATTTTTGCATTTTCTTTAAAAATTAAACGTGCAATTACTCTGCTGTCCAGAAATTGCACTCCTGGGTATTCATCCCAGAGAAATAAACACTTTTGTTTGTACAAAAACTGTACATGAATGTTAATAGCAGCTTTATACACAGTAGCCACGGAAGGGAAACAACCTAGCTGTCCTTCAGCGAGTGAATGGTCACGCAACAGCTTGGCTGAAGCTCCAGAGAATTCTTTTGGGTGAAAAAAAAAAAATCAATCCAGAAAGGTTGCCTACTGTATGATTCCATTTGTATCGCATTCTTGAAATGACAAAGTTGCAGAAATTAATAGATGAGTGGTGTCTAGGGTTCAAGATGGGAGGGAGAGAGGTGAGGAGAGAGAGGGAAGTAGGAATAGCGATAAAAGGGCAGTGTGAGGGATCCCCGTGGTGGTGGGAATGTTCTGTATCTTGGCTGTATCCACTCAATGGCTGCGTTGTGATATTGTGCTGTGATTTTGCAAGACGTAATCATCAGAGAAAACTGGGTAAGGATGCGCGAGATCTCTGTGACTTCTTAAAACTGCGTGTGAATCTGCAGTTACCTCAGACAAAGAGTTTAATTGCAAATTGTGTCACCGACATAATTGCTACCATTTATTGACAACCAAGTGCCTCAGCCCAGTGCTCGGGGTGTAGGTGCCTGCGAAACCTCTTCGAAACTTCACAGCAGACCCAGCAGGTGGGTGTTCTGAGCCCACATGAGGGACGAGGAGGGACTAAAGCTCACAGAAGTGAACTCACTTGCTGGGAGGCGGTGGGAGTGAGCGCGTTCTGGGAGGGTGATACGCACAGCACGGGTATGGACAATGTCCGCCGCCCATTCCCCCGGCCCTCCCATGCTGGTTGGTGTTTGTTATGCTGACTCTGGAGCTTGGCAGGTAAACATACCTGTTGTCGAATAACCGGCTTGCACAAAACCACCCTCAGGCACCCACAGCCAGTCGGAGTGACGGACCTCAGTAATGCAGGGACCAAGTGACCAGTGTCCTGTGAGAGGACAGATTAAGGTGCCCTCGAGAACACTCGGCTCTGCTGGCTTGCAGAGGCAGGAATCCCTTTTATAGCACGTTGAGGTTGGCTGGTATTATTCTCATTTTACAGTGCACAAAACTGAGGCCTGAAGAGGTTAAGCATTTGGTCCCGGATGTAGTGGGGAGGGGCAGCTGCAGGATCTGAGTCTGGGTTTGCCTGACTCCGGCTTCTGCTGGGGTCAGGCTCCTGGGGTTGCCATAACAACTGACCACACACTGGGGAGCTAGAACAACAGATATTTCTTCTCTCCGGGTTCTGGAGGCCAGGCGTCTGAAATCAAGGTGTTAGTGGGATTGGTTCCTTTTGGAGGCTCTGAGAGAGAATCCATTCCATGCTTCTCTCCCAACCTCGGGTGGCCCTGGGCTTCCTAGTCGTTGCTTGGCTTAGAGACGTGGCAGTCCAGTCTCTATCTCAGTCCTCACATGGCCTTTCCCTCTGTGCATGTCTCTCATTTTCCATTTCTCATAGGGCCACTTGATATTGGATTTAGGGCCCACCTTAATCCAGAACAATCTCCTCCTGAGATCTTTAATTACATCGCAAAGACCTTTTTCCAAAGAAGGTCACATTCTGAGTTTCCCAAGGGGTGGGTCTTTTGGGGGGCACTCTTGTCCTGATCCCCCCGCCACCAGGGCCATTCTGAGGGTGCACACGTGGATTCCATCCTCGTGTTCGCTTAGAGCAGGTTCGGGTCCAGGAGAGGCAATGCCGCCTCCGAATGAGATGTGAGGGAAGAAGCTGAAGGCTCGCCCTCGCGCTCTCTCTAGAGCTGTCAGGCTGTGGATTCTTTAATAAACACTCGGGAGGAGAGGTGTTAGGATGGGAAGAGCACTCTGAGCACCTCGGCGTGGGACTTTCCAAAATCAAAAGGCACGGGGACCAAGGCTGTCACCTATGTGGCTTTCATTACGTGGTAACCTTTCGCTCTGGAGTCCAGACAGCAGGCGGGAAATTGATGCCAGAGACTGTTCCTTCCACAGCTGGAGGCAAACCAGCTGGCGGGCGGGGATGAGGAAGCAGGTGGGGCGTGGGAAGGGTCTGGTGGCTGCGGGAAGGGGGGCTAAGGATGCCGGGGTGGGGTTCCTTCCTGCTTGCTCACTCTCACTGCTCTGTCCCTGCTTCTCTGCCTCCCCCTGGCCCCTGCCCTGTTTTCTTTCTGCAGGACCACATCCCCGTCCCTTACCAGCCAGACTCCAGCAGCAATCCCTCCTCCACAACGTCCTCCACGCCCTCCTCGCCAGCACCCCCCCTCCCTCCCAGCGCCACGCCGCCTTCTCCCCTGCACCCTTCCCCGCAGTGCACGAGGCAGCAGAAGAACTTCAACCTGCCAGGTACCTCTGCATTTGGGGCGTCGTGGTGGGGGGAGGGGTTGGGCTTGAACCAGAGCCGGGTCCAGGTCAGTCTGCGCTTAAAGGCAATGGGTTGAAGGCATGCGGTTGAGTCTTCCCATAGGCAGGGCGATCACCACATATTACCTTATTTGATCTTTAGGGTAGCCATGAAGTAAGTCTTCTCAGCTCCATTTTACAGGTGAGAACACTGAGGCTCAGAGAGGTAAAGGGACTTTTGGTCAACAGCAACCCGGTGTCTCCAACTAAGTGGCAGTCACAGGGGGAGCCATCTACTCGAACTGGCAGTTGTCTCATGAGCTGAATAGCTTGGAATTTGCATCAGGATCCTGGGGCCACAGCTGACCAGGGCTGCATTCAGATGGAGTCTTACTCCAGATGTCAGGATAGGGCTCGGAATGAACAGCTGGAGTCCTGGATTCAGTATCCAGTTCTGTCCTGTTCATGCCATGTGACCTCTGACTTCAACTTTCCCACCCCTGAAAGGCTACAGATGGGTGAGAGGATCCAGAAGGGTCTCCCAGCTCATGAATTCCAGGGCACCTGGCTGCTGACCTGAGACCATGCACTGGGCTATGAGATGCTGGAGAAGCCACTCATGAGCTGTTTGGCTTCTTGGCCTCCTTTGTCATTAGGCTTAAGAAAGAGATATCTCTCTGCTCAGGTGGGCCAGATCTAAGAGTGTTCCCACCTCTTCTGAGGTCCAGCCCAGTTCACTTCCTCTTCTAGGGCCCTAGGACTTCCCATCTTGGCCATATTTTCAACACCACAGCTGTTGTCAGGAAGGAGGCTGGTGGGATGAGGTCTGGCTTGGCCAATGGGAGCCAGATTCTAGATCTGTGTTGTTCCATATGGTACCCACTAGCCACATGTGGCTATTTAAATTAAAATGAATTAAAATTAAATATAATTAAAATTTTAATTCCTCAGCCACATTAGCCACATTTTGATTACTCAGTAGCCACGTGGGGGCTGGTGGCTGCCATATTGGACAGTGCAGAGTATAGACCATTTTTAGCATCCCGGAAAGTACCACTGGATGGTGCTAATCTAGGGGCTGATTTCCACCTGAGCCAGTGAGCTTCATGCAGGGGGAAGAAATCCAGGTCCTCAGCCACAGGTCACACTTCCAAACCTAATCGGCCACGAGTGAGTGGCGTATAGGCAAAGGGGGGCCCACTCCCAGACCTAGGCAGCACTCAGATACAACTACTGATTTAAGGACAAGCTGTCGCCTGCCCACACTGTTTTGAGCTGGGGCTATGTCCATGCGAATAGGGCACATTTTGAAGTCTTGGCAATATGGGGATTTTTTGTGAAGTTCAAGCCTGAGGCCGTCTTGTATCTGTCTGGTGTGAAGGCCACTCACTTGGCAGCCACCAAGGATCATAATGTGAGTCAGCAGCTAGAAGCTGCTGGAAGCTTCCCCAAGTCAATTAGGCCAAAATTGCCCACTATGTCCACAGGTTGGGGGCTCCCACTGCCGCCTCTGGGGTGGTCCATTTCTACTTCCCTGGAAGGACGTGAATGGAAGAAGGGCCCTTTGACCTTTCATGACCCCCCCCCCC
>NW_024425897.1:16553844-16641813 GCF_017311325.1 Ursus maritimus
CCCCCCCCCCCAAATCTGGGGGGAAGTGGGTCTGGGTGCTTTCTTAGAGCTGCTCCACCCCACCCCCAGACACTGACTTTGGGGTACTGTCCCTAAAACTGTGTGCTGCTTGCTTAATGGCCAGGGGCTGAGAAAGGACCTCTTCAGGGAGAACCACAGAGTGCCACAGCTCTTTCCCTCAAAGACTCTGCTGGCATCTTTAGACAAGACACCTGGCTAACCAGGGGTGGTGACTGTTTCCCTGAGCTTCTTCGTTCCTTCGGTCGGGTCCCCGAGGCAGGATCCTTGCTGATTTGCAACTAGCCTGCCGGTAAATCCGCACCTAACCGGGACATCTCATGACAATGACATTTGGGGAGTGGGTTGAGGGGTCCCCTGAGCGAAGGTATTTCACGACAGCAGTTGAGAGAATGAGCTCTGGAGCTGGGCTGCTTGGGTTCCAATGACAGCTCTGCTACTTAATACCTGCATTATACTGAGCAAATCAGTTACCGCTCTGTGCCTCTGTTTCCTCCTCTGTAAAATGGGGATAATAATAGTATCTACTTGGGGGCGCCTGGGTGGCACAGCGGTTAAGCATCTGCCTTCGGCTCAGGGCGTGATCCCAGCATTGTGGGATCGAGCCCCATATCAGGCTCCTCCGCTATGAGCCTGCTTCTTCCTCTCCCACTCCCCCTGCTTGTGTTCCCTCTCTCGCTGGCTGTCTCTATCTCTGTCAAATAAATAAATAAATAAATAAATAAATAATCTTAAAATAATAATAATAATAATAGTATCTACTTTATAGAATCACTGCAGGACTAAACCTCGTCATACACGTACAGACCTGAGCAGAGTGCCTATCTCATTGACGATCTTTACAAATGCTGGGGCACCTCGGTGGCTCAGTTAGTTGAGCATTTGACTCTTGATTTCAGCTCAGGTTGTGATCTCAGG
The DNA here is from genome assembly GCF_017311325.1 of Ursus maritimus. Classification (NCBI taxonomy): domain Eukaryota; kingdom Metazoa; phylum Chordata; class Mammalia; order Carnivora; family Ursidae; genus Ursus; species Ursus maritimus. The sequence goes on from NW_024425897.1 coordinate 16,554,781, forward strand.
GTCATGAGATTGAGCCCCACATCGGGCTTCTCATGCTGAGTGTGGAGCCTGCTTGAAATTCTCTCTCTCCTTCTCCCTCTACCCCTGCTCTCTCTCTCTAAAAAAAAGAAAAGAAAAGACAAAACAAAAAAACTACCATGGCTACTATTTTTGGCATTTCTCACCATCACTGCTAATTTACATGGGCCTAATCAGAATTCTGGAAATAAAGATGAAATCCTCGTATACCCTGGTGTTAGGAGTAGGAATTGAATTCAACCTTCTGAGAAGGTAATTTTGCATTGTCTATCAAAGTTTTATATGTACATTCCTTGAACCAGCAATATCACTTCTAAGACTTTATATACAGATATGCTTGCATAGGGCCCAGGGATCTGTATGTAAGGATTTCATTGCAATAGTGGAAAACCTGGAATCAACCCAAGTGGGGAATGGTTGATTACAATCAAGAGGGGAATGGTTGATACACTGTAATGTATCTGCATAACCAAATATTCAGCCTCCCTTAAAAAGAATGGAGTGGCTCCTTGTAGATATCCTGACATGAAAGCTATCCACAATGTCATTTAAGTGGGAAAATAAGTGATTTGCAAAGCAGTTGGTATAATAACATCCTACGTACTCTCAAATAATTACATATAGTTGTATATGTATGTTTATATGTGTGTATATATATACTTGTATATTTGCATATGTACAAAAAAAGTCTGTAAGAACTTCAAGGCAGCTGTTTCTAAAGAATTTTATTTTATTTTATGCATTGCTACAATGTATAGAGTACCAAGGAGCATGCACCAGGTTTATAACTGAATACTAATAATAAAATGCAATATTGAAGTGGAAAGCAAATAGGAAAGCAAAATAGGATCTTCCAGAAAAGCAGCCAGACCTTCTCCCTTGAGCAAAATTCCCTCAGAATGACAAGTGCTTGTCCTGTTCATATAAGGCCCTAGTCACTGTCACACTCTTGACTGTGAGCCTTTGCTGATGGGAAAGGTGGCTTTGACCATGGTTCCCTGCCAGCTGTTGAATTTTCTAAAGACTATTCTGGCTAATGCTTGACGTAACCAGTGCCCAGCATTGACTGATCTAGAACATTCTTTTCCAAAAGATCCGTGGGGTTAATAGGCATTTGGCTCACCTGTTAACCTCATGACATATGAAAGAAGAGTTTTTAGTTGGAAAACCAAATGCATCAGGCACAGACTTTGTCAGATTTGTGATTGACTTCCTTGTTCTCCTGCCACTCGCTTCCAAATCCCGGGGCTGTATTTGACCTGGCAAGTGGCTCATGGGTGTTTCCTCCCTTCCAGAACCTCCCACCTCCCCTTACTCTGCCCTGATTCCCTCCTTATGCTCAACAGTGCTCCTTCTTCCCTGCCATGATCTTGTTCATTTATTAACTTACATAGTGTCCGTGTCCTGTGATTGTCAGAATTGTCAGCCCCATGAGACTAAGACACATGTCTGCTTCATTCACCCGTCTATACCTGAAACCCAACACATTGCATACTGCGGAAGGCACTAATTAAGTGTTGTTGGCTTTATTTTTAATGAGGGAGTGACTGAATGAATGAATGACTTGAAATTCTTGCTCTGCCCAGGGCTGCAGTTTTCTCTCTTCAAGTCGTCTTCTGGCCCTCAGACTGCATTCATCCATCTATTTCCATAACACATATTTCTTGAGCATCTACTATGTACCAGTCCTATACGAGGCACTAGGTATGGGCAGTACGCAAACCAGCCAGCCCTGTATGAGTTTCCAGGGGCTTGGTAACAAATCACCACAAGCTTAGGGGCTTCAAACAGCCCCAGTGTGTTATCTTACAGTGATGGAGGTCCCAAGTCCAAAGTCAGTTGCCCCAGGCTAAACATCAAGGTGTCCACAGGGCTGGTTTCTCCTGGGGCGTCTAGGAGAGAATCCACCTCCTTGCCTTTTCCCAGCCTTTAGTGGCTGCCTGCATCGCTTTGCACATGGCTCCATACCACTCCCACCCCTGTTTCCATCATCACGTCTCTGACTCTCTGTCCCTGACTTGGGTCCATCTGCCTCCCTCTTGTAAGGATCCATGTGATTACATTTAGGGCCCACCCAGAGGATCCTGGGTAACCTGCCCATCTCATGATCCTTCACTTAATCATACCTGCAAAGGCCCTTTTGTCATGGAAGAGGACGTAGTCACGGTTTCCAGGGATTAGGATGTGGACCTCTTGGGCAGATTGGTATTATACTGGCTGCCACAGTCCCTGTCCTCGTGGAGTCTACAACTTCATGGGAGAGATGGGTTAGCCATGCAGACATACACCTGAGATAAGCTGCAACAAGGGCTTTGAAGGGAAAGAACAGCGTTACAACAGCCCTACAGCAGATTCAAGAGGAGAACAAGTTTAGGTTGTAGGGTCAGAGGTGACTGGGTTCCGAAGATGGGGGAAAGTTGATTGGACAGAGGGAGCAGAGCATGTGCAAAGGCCCTGCCCCAGGAAAGAGCTGAAAAAATGTCCCCATGACCTGACTGCCATAAATAAGGGGAAAATAACACTAAGTACGACTCAGAGCTGCAGGGAGGAGGCCTGGCAGGGCCTTTCAAGGCATGGATTTTATTTAAATCTGAATTTTATTTAAAAGATGTTGGCAGGAGATGACTTATCCTCCAACCTTCCTTCTAGATCCTTCCTTCTCAAAAACTTTTCAGGCTGTTTTTGGGGAGGCCTTAGGGAAGGAGGGAAGGAAGGAGGACTTCGGAGTAGAAGTGCCTTCAAAGTGGTCTGCTTATGTTTCTGGCCTCCAGCCACCTGAAGCCTCCAGTTCCCAAGTCGTCTTCCATTCCAGAGAAAGAGGTGCCCCTCAGCTTTCCTGAACAGGCCACTTGGGTTCATCAGCTTCCCGTTGGAGCTGCTCCTCACTGGTGTCTGTTGTCGGCAAGGACAGGCTCACGGCCACGCCTTGACTCCTCTCTGACCACTCTCTCCTTGTCGGTCATCAGGAACGAGCTGTTCTCCAGCACAGAGGGGTCAGGGAGGGGGCTGGCTCTGCACATGGAGGCATTTGCCAGCGTCCCTTTGCCTGACACCTGTCCCTTTTCAGAGCAGTGTTTCCTCTCCCTCCCACAGCTGCTGCTCTTTGAAAGAATGTCACTCCAGCTAGCCATTTCTGCAGACACTGAATCCCCTGTCCCAGCTGGTGAAGGAAAAGATCAGCTAAGCCTCTTGAGAACCCCGGGTAGTTTTTCCTTTTTAATTTTAGCCCCTTGTTGACTGCATGCAATGAAAAAAACAAAAAAACAAAAAACAAAAAAGCCTAAGTTATCTAACAGAAGAAAGTCCTTGAAATCACGGAGGTTAGTTTTCTTTTAAAGTTCTGCTCTTGACTTCGAATGAGTTGCTTCTTGTCCCAGGCACCTCATCTTCCAGATTCAGAAAATGCATCCGTTTGGATTGCAATTATCTGGGATATTTGGGGATCACTGTGCTAGAAGAGAGTTGATTAATTCCACAAACAGGAGTCGTGCACCCATGGGTGCAAGGGCCCTTGGGATCCTGAGATACCCACACTTGCTTTCCGTCCTTGGGGAGTTTATAAATCAGTTCCAACCTCAGGGGCAGCTAATGACTTTCCTCTTTGAAATTGATTTTCTCTTAATTATAAGTCATTCTTGTCTGTTTATTAAGAGAGCTGAGGAAGATATTGGCTTAACCGTTACAGCTAATGCTTATTCAGCACTGCTACGCACTCTGACCTCATGTAACGATGATCTCAGCTCTGGGAGGGAAAGACTGTTATTATCCCCATTTTACACACTTGGAAACTGAGACTTTGGACAGAGTTGCTCCAGCTTTTACAAACAGCCAAAGGAAGAGTGAGGATTCGACCCTCTAGGATCAGCCTCCTACTCCTGCTGTCCAGCTCATCTTTGCTTTAAACTTGAAGTCAGTGTGCTTTTTCTATAATGAGCCTAACGGTAATATTTTAGACTTTGTGGGCCATATAGTCTCAAATATTCAACTCTGATGTTGTAGCATGGCGGTAGCCAGAGACCACATGCAGATGAATGAACGTGAGACTGTGTTCCAATAAAACTTTGTGAACCAAAACAGGTGATGGTCCAGACTTGGCCTGCTGGCCATGGTTTGTCAACCCCTGGCCCCAGCCTCTGATCTACTCCATGAATTCTTGGTGAGTCAACAGAGGTAATAAAATTGTGTCCAGAAGCATATTCACCAATTCAGACTCCTATCTGACCCCATTCCTGCTCAATTCCTCTGCTTGGGGAGATGAAACTCTGTGTGACCTCCCCACTGTCCATGATACCCTTGTCCGGCTGCTCCAGACCCTCCAGTGGAGTAACTGGTAACATCAGAAACCTCGGGGATATCCAGAACAGGTGGCCCCTGGTGAGTGAACCGGAAATAAAGTGAATGGTAGGCAAATCAGCAAAGTTGAGGAAATTTCTTTCATCCCTAATATAGAGATAACTCATGCTCATGGTACTCCAAAGATGGCTGTGCTCTAATTCCAGAATCTGTGAATATGTTACTTTCTAAATGACTTGTCTTTGCCAATGTGATTAGGTTAAGGATCCTGAGGTGGGAAGATTACCCTGGAGTATCGAGATGGATCCTAAATGTAATCACAGGGGTCCTTATAAGAGGGAGACAAGGTCAGAGATGGTAGGAGGTGATGTCAGGACCGGAGCAGAGACGGGAGTGATGGGCTCTGCGCCAAGAAATGCAGGCTCTAATAGCTGGAAAAGGCAAGGGATGGATGCCCCTCTGGAGCTTCTAGAAAGAACCAGCTCTGCTGACACCTTGATTTTACCCCTTATGACTTATTGCACACTTCTCGTTCCTCTAGAATTATCAGAAGGTGAACATGTTGTTTTAAGCCACCAAGGGTTTGGCAATTTGTTCGGCAGCTGCAAGAACACTAATTCAATGCTCAGTGCAGAAAATTTGGAAAACATAGGAAATGTATGTTTTCCCCTAATTTTATTGAAATATACTTGACCTATAACATCATATAAGTTGAAGGCGCACAACAGAATGATTTGATACATGTGTGAAGTTGTGAAATGATCACTGCTCTAAGTTTAGTTACCATCCGTCACCACACACAGCTACGAATTTTTTTCCTCACAATGAGAACTTTTAAGATCTACGCTCTCAGCAGCTTCCAAATATTTGTTACGGTATTGTTAACTGTAGTCACTATGAGGCACATTACATCCCCAGGACTTATTAGTCTTATCACTTGAAGTTTGTACTTTTTGACTGCCTTCAGCCAGTCCCTAACCCATCTGGTTCTGTTTCTATGAATATGGGGATTTTTTTTTTCAAATTCCACATATTAAGTGACAGCATACAGTATTTGTCTTTCTTTGTTTGACTTATTTCACTTAGCACAGTGCCCTCGAGGTCCATCCATGTTGTAGCAAATGCAAGATTTCTTTCTTTTTTATAGCCCAATAATATTCTATTGTATGTACATATATAAATATAGGGTGTGTGTGTGTGTGTGTGTGTGTGTGTGTGTGTGTGAACCATTGGTTTTTCCATTCATCCATCAGTGGACCCTTGGGTTCCTTCCATGTCTTGGCTCCTACAAATAATGCTGCAATGAACATGGGAGTGCAGCTATCTCTCCAGGATAGCGATTTCGGTTCCTTCAGATATATTCCAAGAAGTGGGTTTGCTGGATCCTGTGGTAGTTCTATTTTTAATTGTTTGAGGACCTTCCAGACTGTTCTCCACAGTAGCTGCACCAGTTTGCATTCCCACCAATGGTGCCCCACACTCTTCCCTTTCTCCACACCCTCGCCAGCACCTCTCTCTGATCTTTTTGATAGTAGACATCTTAATGGGGTGAGATGATATCTTATTGTGTCATAAAGGATTTTTTTAAAGCCTCTCTGATCATTCTGGCAAAGGGAAAAAATTCATATTTTAGATTATGGCTTGACAAAGACTTTCTATGTGTGTGTGTCCCAATGCAGTTAACAAAAATGGGATTGTGCTCTGGGTGCCCCTCCAAGTGGAGATGTTCTGTTTTCAGGGAGCTGCAGGGGAGAGGGTTGGCTTGAATGTGTAGAGCTCCGGTTCCGTTACACATGCCTCAGTCCCTTATAATTTAGGGTGTCTGCAGAATTCTAGAAACCCTCAAGGGTGGGCAGAGAACCACACGGTGGCGGTGGGAGCCCGATTTGTTATTTGAAGGAACAGCCGTGGGGCAGCACTGACTTGGGTATTTTCATTCTTTTGCAAGCGTCCCACTACTACAAATACAAGCAGCAGTTCATCTTCCCAGGTGAGTCTGTGTGCGCTCAGGCCCCCCTGAGCAAGCCTGCAGAGGGGCACGAATGGACAAAGGCAAGGTTTATTGGGGTGAGCAAGCTCAAAGAGGGAGGCCATGGAACCACCAGCCCCCAGGACCATGGCGGGACGTGGAGGCGGAAGAGGAGAGGCTGGGGGGTCACAAGAGCACCATGGTACCAAGGAGATCCTGAGGCATGACAAAAAGGCCTGAGAAGGTGGTCTGCAGTAGAAGGCCGGGCCAGGGTGAGGAGGGGTCCAGAGCCATGTGGCAGGAGAGAGGTGCTCAGAGGGGCTGAGCTGGGCACTGGGAGACATGAAACCAAGTGGCCTCACCAGCCCAAAGAGAACTCAGGAATAGGGGGTGATTCGGAGGTGACCAGTGGGTGCTTCAGGTCAGAGGCTCGGGCTCTGGCAGCCCCCTTGTCCACAGTGGGGCATTTTGTTCAGGGTGCCATCTTACAACATGGGCGCATCTGAGCAGGAAAAGTTCAAGTGATCAAGGAGGGGAAAGAAGGCATTGGCCAGCCCCAGAGACCCATGATCTGGTGAGAAGTTACTAGCTGCCCCATCTCCCAGGAATCAGGTTTTTGGGGGAGACTGTGGACTCCATGTTGGGTTTCTGACTGTCTCATGTCTGCTTCTCAGATGTGGTGCCGGTGCCAGAGACGCCAACCCGGGCGCCCCAGGTCATCCTGCATCCAGTGACCTCGAATCCAATGTAAGTGGAACAGAGACCTCCTTCCCCTGTCCTGCGTCTTCAGTCTGCTCAGGGCTGCTGTCTTCTGTCTTCCTCTTCCTGGAATTGATGGGGTGGAAGACTGGGGGAGAGAGGGCTTAGGGAATGACTGAGGTAAAGAGAGGGAGAGTGTGACAGCATCTCTCAGCCTGCGCTCGACAGACAAGTCATCTCTGCTTAGTGTCCTGGCCCTGCTTGTCAAGGGTGATTTCCAGGGGCTGGACCATTTCCTTAGGCTGCCAGACTCTTCTATGATCGGAAGGATAACTTCCTGCAATAGCTGGAGCTTAATGAAAGAACAGTTATCCTATATCATTGTTCCCCGCCTTTATAAAAAGCATAATAGAGGTTCATCTTGCACAAATTGTGCAAGCATTAAAAAGCACAATTTAGGGTTATACTAGGGATCGACAAACTACGGTCTATGGGACAAATCCAATTTGCCACCTGTTTTTATAAATAAAGTTTTATTGGAACAGAGCCACGCCCACTTGTTTACAACATACTCTCTATGTGGCTTTCACATTACAACAGGAGAGCTGAGTAGTGGCAACAGAGACTGTAGGGTCTGCAAAGTCCAAAATATTTACTATCTGGCCCTTTACGGACCAAGTTTGCTGACCTCTAGTTTATACCATTCTAAGAATACTCTAAGCTAATTTTGGAAAACGTGGACTGTTCTGTAAAAAAAGAAAGGAAAAATCATCACTCATAATCGTACCACTCTTAGAACTTTGACGTGTGCTCTTTCTATTCATATTTTACATACTCGTGATTCATGGTCTATGCAGTTTCCAGCCGGCTTTGTCATTCCGTAATCCTAGAGCGTTGCATTTTTTCGTATTATTCCAGATTCTTTATAGGCACTGTTTTTAATGACTGTAAAAATATCACTATTGATGTAGAAGAACGTCCTTAACCATTTCCCCGTGGCCAGATCTCCTGTCTTCCCATATTTCACTGTTGAAAACAACACTGCAGTGAACGTCTTTGCATGTGGCCCCTTGAGCACCCTTGGGACACAGACTGTCTTTCCAGGTGCTCTGTTGTTGGTGCAGCCCAAGTGAAACCACTTCCTTGACTTAACGTCTTTGATTGTGGTCAAAGTGTGGGGCATACTAGGGGGCCTGATTTCAATTTGACCGGCTTCCCAACTCACATTTTTGCCTCCTTGGCTGTTCTCCCGACTCCCCTAACTCCTCCATCCTTTCTGACCTGGGTCATGGGCTTTGTTAGAGACCCAAAGGGTACGTCTCTGACATCAAAGGAGCAGCAATTTGCCGGGGACATTGTGCTGACATCTAGCTCCGGATCGTTTCTCTGCTGCACGTAAACCAATTCCACAATTTGTGCAAGACGAACCCCGGGTTCTTAACTGGTGGTCGGGGAGCGCCAGCGAAATACAGAGTCAATAGCTGCTTGCGATCTGCTTAAACGTGCGTGGAGTGATGGGCACTAACTCTTCACAGAAGGAAATCATTGCATCGCCGCGCTGCCGTAATCATGCCTTGATGCCTGTTTTGTTGTTGGGTGTGAGGAGGGACTCCAGCTGCACTGTTCCACCCAGATCTCCCCAAGGCGTCAAGTTCCCGGCATTTCAGCTGTCGCTGGGTGGTTTCATTCCGCCTTCCCAGCCCTACTGTAAATAACTCGTTAATATGAAAGCACACAGCACTTTGTGACCCGCCCTTCTTTCCCCTTCTTTTAATTCCTCCAGCCTCTCAGGCTTCCTCTCGCCCGGAGTCCCTCCAGCAAGTGAACTGGCTCTGTCTGCAGGGTCGGCAGCTTCTTGGGGTCTCAGGGCAGGAGAGCAGTGGCCTCTCAATTGAGGGGGTAGGGGGATCTGCTAAGCTTCCCCAGGGGAAATGGGAAGGCGGCAGGGTGTTCACTGTGATTTTTTTCCTGCCACTGGTTCCAGCTTTTCTGTGCCTTCAGCAGCCCGGTTACTATCTCCCCACTGCACTACACACCCACACCCACACACACACACACACACACACACACACACCCTCTTCTCTGAAAACACACCCCCAGAATCACCTGACATCCCCATCACACACCATGTGCTCTGGCAATCCCCTGACACCCCAGTACATACCCAGCTATGCTGTCAACATACGACGTGCCCCCAGCATCCCTAGGAGGTACACCCAACTCACACGCACCCAGAACCACCCCTGCACGGAGCACATCCCGTCGTACCCAAGTGGTACCCGGTATATGCTTAGTACTCACACATGCAAGCACAGTGTGTCCCCAGCACCCACACACAGCATGCGCCCACACTTAGCACAGCTGCAGCTCAGGAGCTCATGACTACATCACCCTTGTGCACGGACACATATATGTGTATGTACACACGCACATGCACGTGTGCACACACACACACCTGTGTCTTCCAGTCCAATAGGGTTTCTCTCATTCTCATTCCTCACTTCCTGATTCAATGTGATTGACAACATCCAGCTAACTCAGACACTGAGGATTTTTCAAATACATCCAGTGATCTCTCCGGGGCATTTCCATCGTACTCCATTAACTCGATTCATACCTAAATTTTGGCCCTTGTCACTTTTAGCCTCTCTGCACAATATCTCTGCGCTTGCTTTAGTCCCTTCAGTAGCAACGTAATATTCCTCAAAGCCAGGAGCCATGCCGGTTTCAACGCCGTATCCCTCTGACAGCCTCACACCGGTCCCAGCACACGCAGGTTTTCCCCGCTATCCGAAAGTAGAGCATTCCTATGAAACCTTTCATGAGCCAAAACAGTGTCGTGCAAAGAAGCAGTTATCATTCATTTATATGGAAAAATTGGGAGTGTCCCCCAACCCCCAAAATTACTTGTCTTAGGCTTTTCTGATACCTTAGGGCATGTCTTGCTAATGGATGCACAAAATACATGGAGAGGAAGCCCAGCTGCTCGTAGACACAGGTCAAAGCTCTGGCGGCTGGATGCTGAGATGCCGAGGGTAGCTCCCAGGGAAGGAGCTTGGAGGCAGCCCTCAGGTTGCTCGCTCAGTCGCTGCACTGCTCAGGGTACCCGCTGCCTCCATTTTGCTGCAAAACAGAAGCTGAATGCAACGTTCACTTTTGCCCTTTTTCATAAAAGCAAAAACTCTTCGAATTTCTTTTGGTAGATACCAACGTAGATCTTTCATAAAAGCAAAGTGGCATGGCGCCAATTTTCAGAAAGAGGGGGGAGGGGGTACCTGTAATCCCGAGCCCTAAGGTTCTCCCATAAGATTCCGAACCCAAGTGAACTTTAGCGATCTCATTAATTCCTTCCTAGCACACACCCAGAGCTTTGAAAATTCTTCCACCCATGGCATTTAGGCCAATGTATAAGGAAGCTGCTAGATTAGTGGAAACCAAAGCAATAAAGAAAAATGAGCCCCAAGCAGCCCAGAAATCTATTTAAAACAATGTCCTTGTCATTGTTTCTTCATGGCGAGGTTATGGATTATTTTAGACACAAGTGTTAAAGTGAATGTTGAGATAAAGCCTTGATGGTGAGGGCTTCTCATTCCAAGACTCTTCATACATGGATAAACAAAGCACTGACCTCCCTTTTCACCTGAGGGTCACATTTATTTTTCTTTCTTTAAAGCTTGGAAGGAAATCCATTACTTCAAATTGAAGTGGAGCCAACCTCAGAGGTGAGATTCGAAGAGGGAGAAGCACCTTTTTCCTGGGGCTGCCCAGCACTTGGCAGAGTCGACCGCCAACTTTAATGACGCAGAGGGCTTGGGGCAGGTGGGGGCAGGGGGACCCTATTTGATGGATGTTCTAACTCCTGGACAACCAACAAGTGGGGGCGGGGCGGCGGGCCTCCCGGCACCAAGCCTAATGGGCCATTATATGGTGTGCATCATGGAAAAGCTAGTTGTGCAGGAGATGGCAAGAGATTTGCCTTCTTAGTTGAAAAATCAGCTTAGGGCCAGGTGAATGCCAAGGGGAATGTGCCCCGCTACCTTCCAAAGAATACAATGGGGGAGGCGGGGTCCCCGGGAACCCTGAACTGGGAGGGCTTTTGAGAATGTTCTGGGCCTTCTTCCCATTTGCCAAAACTACTAGAGGAATAAATGGAGTGTCCTCGGTAAGAACCATGGACTCCTTAGCCCTGTCACTGTGTTCTGAAGCAAAGAGAGTAGAGCCAGGGTGTCCTGAGAAAATCGTGTCCTTTCTGTAATTACTGGGCTAGTTGAAAAATTATCCTGGGGGAAGCCGATGGAAACTGTGTCATTTCTCCTGAGTGTGCCACGAGAGACAGCTTGCTTAGGTTTGGGGTCAGGAAGACCTCAGGCTGCCCTGTCAGGCCCCAAGCCTCTGGGAATCCCCACGGGCAGCTCCTGCTGCCCCCTCACTCCAGCAAAAGAACCCTAAGAGCCTGAGCACTCCCAACCACCACGCTGGAAAGGCGGGTCCCTGGACCTTTGAAGTCTAAGGATTGCCATGGTCACACCTAAGCGTTCCTGGGCCGTATGGGTGTGCAGGGATAAAAATGCAGAGTTCTGGCCCTGGCCTGCTCTTTTCTGATTCAGGAGCTCTGGGTAGGGCCCAGGAATCTGCATTTTCTCCAGAAGCCCAGGGGCTGTTGGATACAGGTGGTCAGGGGTGTGCAAGGGACTTCAGAGGCTTTTACCTCATTGAAAACCTCACACCATTCCCCGGGAGGGTAGATTTTATTAGCTCTACTTTATGAAGAGAGGAGGACATCTCAGGTCAAGCAGTTTGCCCAAGGTCACACAGAGGCCAGGTTCCAGCTCATTTTGTCCGATTGGTAAGCGCATCCTAGGAGCCTCCCTTCTACGCCCTCACAGCTGCTGAGGAAACCCGGGCATCTGGCCTGTGCAGCTCTGACCTCTCCTCGTTTCTGACCATCAGTTCCAGATCCCCTGGGGGAAACAAAAGGTCCTCCATATTGAGGGTTGTCACGTGTTCTGTGCAGACACCTGGTAGACCCCCAGTTCAGCCCTGTTGTCTTTCTTACACTCACAGGAGTAGGCAGGTGAAAACATTGGGGTGGAATAGGAGGGCGTTGGAGATTAGGAGTCGAGACACCTGCATCTTAGCCCTAGCTCTGCCTGGCTGTGTGATGTACAGCTGGGCAGCCTCCCGAGGTGACCAACCATGCTCGTTTGCCGGGACCGAAGGGATTCCCGAGGGGACTTCCATTTTTAAGTCATCTCTACACCCAATGTGGCGCTCAAACTTACAACCCCAAGATCAAGAGTCGTACATTCTACTGACTGAGGCAGCCAGGCACCCCCTCCCCAAGGAGCCTTCCAGTGCCCAAACCAGGAACATCCAGCACGCCAGCATGGGTGGTCTCCTAACGTTTCTCCTTTATGAGCCTCAGGTTCCCCCTTGGCAAAAGAGCACTGGATTATCATGATCTCCCTTGCAGCTCGTTCATCTTGTACGATTCTAGACAAGAATGCCCCGGGCAACTAGATACATGTCTCCACCAGCCAAAAACGCACATGGAGACGTGTCCAGACCCAGGGGAGCTCGTGGAAGGCAGGGCAGTGGCCAGAGCCACTCTGACCGCTCTCCCCTTTCCGGCCACAGAATGAAGAGGGCCACGATGAGGCCGAGGAGTCGGAGGACGACTTCGAGGAGATGAACCTGTCCCTGCTCTCAGCCCGGAGCTTCCCGCGCAAGGCCAGCCAGACCAGCATCTTCCTGCAGGAGTGGGACATCCCTTTCGAGCAGCTGGAGATTGACGAGCTCATCGGCAGGGGCCGCTTCGGGCAGGTGTACCACGGCCGCTGGCACGGCGAGGTGGCCATCCGGCTGATCGACATCGAGAGGGATAACGAGGAGCAGCTGAAGGCCTTCAAGCGGGAGGTGATGGCCTACAGGCAGACGCGGCATGAGAACGTGGTGCTCTTCATGGGTGCCTGCATGAGCCCACCCCACCTGGCCATCATCACCAGGTCAGTCCTGCCCGGGGCGCCCCACCCATGGACCCGTTCCCAGAGTTCTGCCTCTGAGAAGGGGGGGGCGGTGTTCTGGTTAACACGTCATTCTGGTGAATGGAGCCTCTCTAGCTCTACCAGTCACAATTGTGTGGTTTGACGGTTTGAGATTCCAGAAAATACTTTCGATGCTAAAACTCTTCGGCAGAGCAGTGCCATGGGGAGAGTACTGTAAGTGGGAAGTTAGGAAAGTTGGTTCGGCTCCCCCTGTGCTCCAAGTATTCATGAAACCACATTGCTGAGACTCACTGTCTCCATATGTAGATTGAACTGATTGGGTCCAATCAGGAGTTGGCAGACTTTTTCTGTAAAGGGCCCAGTAGTGAATATTTGTGGCTTTATGGGCCTTACAGTTTTCCATAGCAACTGCTCAACTCTGTTCACTGGGATGTGAAAGCAGCCACAGACAAGATGTAAATGGATGTACGTGGCCGGGTGCCAATAAAACTTTATTTATAAAAGCAGGTGATGTGGTGGATTTGCCTCGGGCCCGAGTTTTGCCAACCATGGGCTAAGATCGTGATGACTGTTATTCTGGTTTTCGTTAAAGCAGCAGATAACATTTGAAGGACTTTACCATTGCTATTTCAAATATCCAGGCTCCCTGATCTCTGGCTGCACAGGAGGGGAAGTGAGAACTGACATTCAGAAAATGTGAGATGATAGCGACTTTCCTGAACTTGCTCTCTAACCTTACCCAGTGACATGGAGCATTAGAAAAAAATAGCTTTCGTTTCAGTTGAAGTTGTGAAACAATCCTTTGATGTGTTTTTAAACTCTGGCTGTTGCTTCCCTGTTGTATTAGGACTGGCCACATCCTGGAGGGGCCTGGGATGCCAAGAGTCAGTTAGGAGCTCTCTCCTTCCTTCCCATTCTCCACTCAAGCGATAAGACCCCAAATACACAAGCCTCTCATCTTGGCAGGTGCCACGGCAGGAGCCGTGAGCTCAGGGAAGAGCTAGCATGTCTTTGGTCTGTTCCCTTGTGATACAAAGCATCCTCGAGCCCATTTATAAGATCTCAGTGGACAGAAGAAGGGGTGTTACTGTCTGTCAGCATCATTATGCAGACGGTGGATTGACTGGAATCCATGTGTCAAATGGTAAATGTTTTCAAAGGATTGGAGATAGAGAGATGGCCCTTCAATCGTCCCTAAACCAGGGTAAAAATGGTGGTTCTCAACCCTGAACAGGACAGAAGAGGCTCTCAGATACCCAGCTCAGATCATAATCAGGGGCTGAGCTATTTTCATGAGGTGAGTGTATCAGTAAGCTTGTGCTGAGTAACAAACTACCCCCCACACTTCAGAGTTTTCCTCTATTCTGTGGACAGTTCTGTGCGGAGCCAGTCCCTGTAGCTGGGCTCTTGGACATGTCCGTGGTCAGCTGGCAGGTCAAACTGAGGGCTGGTCACTCTTGGATGCCCTCATTCACGTGTCTTCTGGTTGGCAGGTTATCAGCAGGGATGCCCCAATTCTCCTTCTCATGGTCTCTTATCCCCCAACAGCCTCTTTCGGGCTCATTCCCAGGGTGGTCTCAGGGTTCCAAGGGCAGCAAGAGGTCAAGCGCTGATGGGCAAGGGCCTTTCACACCTCTGTCCATGTTGCACTGACCAATGGACATTGGCCAAACCAAGTTGCATGGTCAACCTAGATTCAAGGCATGGAGAAACAGAGTCGACCTCTGCATGGGAGGGTTTGCAATGTCACATTGCAGGGGCATAGATGCAGGGAGAAGGACAATTTGTGGCCAATTGTACAACATACCACAGCTCCTTTCCTCCTCTGTTATCTAGAATGTATTGTCCTCATGCCTAGCCCTTTATTTGGGGTACACACATCTGGTTGGAAGGTTGGGTCTTCCCCCTGACACACACACACTGGTCTTCTGCCTACTGCTCTCACCAGTCTGTCACCCCAAATTTCTCTCTGGTCAGCTCCTCACCTTCTGGCCCTCTAACCCCTCTTTTTGACATCCCCAAACTAGAAATTTGAAACCCATCATCTCCTGCCCTTTGCCTGATCCTTCTAAGGACCTCTCGCTGCCGCCCCTCACCCACCTTCCGACTTCCTCAGTGTTATTGGTGGGGCCCAGGACCCCAAGCCTCCCTCCCCCTCTCCCAAGGGCTGGCTAATTGGAAGTGGACAGATTCAGTTAGCAGCCATTCTTGAGAAACGAGTGGCCATTGTGAAAATGTGTCACTCATCCTGTAAGCCAGCTGCGTTTGTGGCCCCTCTCTATTATGTGCAAACTCTGTGCACCCCCCTCCCCGAGCACCATAACTGCCTGCAGATTTCACAAATAGCACAGCCTTTTCCTGGCACCATGATAAAGACTCTGCAGCTTTGGGACATGTAATTGGTCTCTGAAGTGTTTTGGTATTTTGTGTGAAGAAGCCAGATGAGCCCCAAAGAAGTAGCATTTATTCCATATTATTGTGTCATTTATCTTGGGGGGGGCTCTGTGCACCCCCTTCTCCCATTTAGCACTGCCCACTTGTTGACCGTCAGATCTCTTATCTGAATGCTCGGTTTGAAACCCGATATTTGAGTAATTTGATTAATCACCTGCATCCGCCTGATTGGCTGGCCGAGGTCGATGATTGGACAATAGCCAATCAACTGGAACAATTTTTTTGGACCCTGGACTTATTTTACAGGGAACATAAGACCAGATAATTACCTGGCATATTCCAGCTAAATTCACAATGGCGTGTTCTAGCCAATTACTTAGTAATTATCATCGGAGTTAACAAGTATTTCTAAGATTAGCTTCCTTGTAATGCAATGTGTATGGCTCTTGGGGAATGAGTAATAACCAACTAGTTACCCAATTGCTATATCCACAAATACAATTAGCAGCAGGATTGCTAAATCGTTTCACGATTGGGTCATTATGAGATTATTGCAAAGCTATTGGCAGTCTGCACAATCGCTCATTTTAAAAACTCCAAGTGGAATTTGAAAGCCGATAGAGCTGAATGAAAACATCTCTCATCCTTCCACCTTGCTGCAGAGTTCCCTAGGCCTCAGTGTCCCCATCTGCAAAATGAGGAGGTGGAAGTAGGTGCTTGTAACAGAGTCCCTCCAACGCTGACAAAAATGCCCTGGTTCTCTGGGAATGGGCTGGTTGGAAAAGCAGCCCCAAAGAGCTCTGGAGTGGTGCTCCCCGAAGTATGGCCCACCTGGGCCTCCTGCGTCAGAGCCAGCAGAGGGAGAGAGGCCGTTCAAATGCAGATGCTGAGTGCTACCAGTCTCAGTTTCCTGGGGACATGGTGATGGGCACACACTGGGTGGCTTACTATGACACACATTTACTGTTCTGTGGTTCTGGGGGTCGGAAGTCCGGAGTCCAGAGTGGGTCTCACTGGGCTAAAGTCAAGGGTTGCTCTTTTCTGGAAGCTCTAGAGCAGAATGTTTCCTTGTCTTTTCTTCTGCGTTCCTTGCATCCTTTGGCTTGTGGCCCCTTCCTCCATCATCAAGGCCAGCAGCATCATCTCTCCCTTCCGTGGTCACAAGGCCTTCTTCTGTAGTCAGATCTCACTTGTACAAGGATACGTGTGATTGCACCTAGGACCCAGCCATCCAGAAACATCTCCCATTTCAACACACTCATCTTCTACAAAGGCCTTTTTGCAATATTGAAGGAACTTTCATGGTTTCCAGGGATTAGAACCTGGATATCTTTGGGCTCCAGTTTTTAGTCTATCACATCACTTTGGACTTAATGAACCAAGTCTGTCTGTAGGTTACGACTTTCTAACCAAGCTCCCCAGCCCATTCTAATCCAATTAATACTTGGGAACCACACCCCAGGGCATACTACCGGGGAGTTCCTACTGTGTGCCTAGCACTGATGCTGGATGTGTCCAGCTAGTGCAGAGGGAAACAGAAATAGGAAAGTTTAAAAAAAAAAAGACCAGACAAAATGACAAAATAATTAGGATCTCAGTGGGAAGAAATTTGTTATTTATCTGGTGACAGGAGCATGGGCCAACCTACCTTAGCTGGGTGCCATGGAGACAAGACCAAAGCAAAATGCTACAATTGATGTCTCCAAGAAAGCCTGTTAGGAGGAGCCTGATCCCATTGAACTCACTTGGGCCATATTACAGATGTGGAAACTGAGTCTGGGAGAGGAAAGTGGGGCCGGGACAGGAGCCCAGGTCTCTAGCAATGCACCTGATCCTCCGACAGCTTGAAAACCCCTTTCTCCCCCAATGCTTGTCCATTCATTCATCCGGTCATCAGATATTTAGTAAGCATGCTGAGTACCAGGCACTTTGCTGGATGCTAGGGGAAGGTGTTGAGCCAGACAGACATGGACCCTGTTGTCAGAGTGCTGTCATTCTAGTGGGGGAGACAGACTAGTGCTGAGTAGTAATGAGATCATTTGAGTAGGTCCCAGCATGTTGAAGGAATCAAACCAGAGCAGTGCTACAGGGGGACTTGGGGACTGGAGTTATTTTAGGTGTGCATTGTGGGAGGAAGGATCCAGGCAGGAGAGACCTGGGTGTGAGGAGCCAGCTATGCAGACATGGCACAGGGCACACTCAGCAGAGGGAGTAGCAGATGCAAAGGCCCGGGGGTAGGAATGAGCAGGGTGTGCTTTGGACCAGGAAGAAGACTGTAGTGGCAGAACGTGGTGGGTGAGGACAAGAGGGTGGGAGGTGAGGAATGAAGCCAGCAGGAGCCAGACTGGGGGAGGGGAGGGGTGCTCGTGCCTGATTGACACCTACAGCAGCCCCTCGGCCTCAGCACTCTATTTAAGGCCAGATCATTCATTATAGGGTCTGGCCTATGCCTCGCAGGATGGTTAGCAGAATCCTGCTCCCTACCCACTAGATGCCAATAGTACCAAGTCCCTAGTTGTGAGA
Source organism: Ursus maritimus (assembly GCF_017311325.1). Taxonomy (NCBI): domain Eukaryota; kingdom Metazoa; phylum Chordata; class Mammalia; order Carnivora; family Ursidae; genus Ursus; species Ursus maritimus. The sequence continues at coordinate 16,572,682 of NW_024425897.1, forward strand.
ACCAGATATATCTTCAGATATTGTCAAATGTCCCCTGGGGCAAAGTCACCTCCAGTCGAGAACCGTTGCCCGAGAGTCTCTGATTTAATTAGTCTGTATAGGTCTCAGGCTTCTGTACAAACCTCCCTACACGACTCTCGTAGGCAGCTGGGAGACCCCTGAGACCCTCTGCTGTAGGATCTGGAAGGCTGGCGAGAGGTCTGGATTTTATGCTCAGGGGAGCAGGCAGCCCTTGGGGGGTTGTGGGCCGGGGCCGGAACTGGTGTCTTCAAGGACAAAAATGGAGAAACTCCCAAAATAGACGGTGGGGGTCCAAGGAGGGTATTTTGACAGCTGCAGAGGCAGCCAGAGTTCAAGGAGATGTCAGTTTTTCTGCCCTAACTTCCCATTATGGTCAGAGCCGACGACTTCCCCAGGCCCAGCATCCTTTTACCCCGTCCCAGCCTGCTGCCCTTGGCCGGACCGGGAAGCGCTGTGTTGGGAGGACTGCCCCACTGTGGTTAGCATCCTGCCTGAGGGTCTGCCTCGGCACCCGAGAGGCAAGCTGCTCTCCATCCTTGTCGTCACCAAGGGTGAGTCTAGGGAGGGAGAAGCTGCCCCATTCTTCCCAGAAAGGTTTATCACAATGTCCCAACACCCTCATTGGCTTCTGCTCCAGCCCTGTCTCTCCGGAAAGGCAGACACAGTGAGCTTCAGGGCCAGGTGGAGACTAGAGTTCCTTCACATGGTTTCTTTTCTTGAAGCTGAAGGAGGCACAGCTGATCCTCATGTCTGAAACCATTTCCCTGCTTGAGGGGCATTTCTTTAATGTTCATAAATCCAGAGCCCCGAAACACACCAAAACAGCAACAGATTCCACCAACCTTCACCAAGTACTTGGCTCAGGCCAGACACAGTGATCTCCCATTTATTAATGTGCCTATTTTACAAATGGGAAAACTGAGGTCAGATAAGGCAAAGGGAGACCTTGCCCAGGTCAAAAACAAATAACTGGCAGAACCCGGAATTGAGCAAATGTATATCTGATATTAGTCTAGTGGTTTCCTTCTTTGCCCTGGCAGCACCAGCCAGGTCAAGGGGAGTAGGCAAGACTATATCATGGGATTTCACCACCACTGATCACATCAGACTCACCTGGAGGACTTGGTAACAATACAAGAGCCAAGCCCATCTTGGTTCAGTGAGATAAGCCTCTGTCTTTTCTATTAAGTTCTGGAGGATTTGGTATACCACAGTTCGCAAGCCACTGGCTTATTAAACTGGTTTCATTTTTCATAGCTTTGATTCTGTTTATGTACTAAAATGCCCTGTAAGTTACTATGGGGCCAGCGAGCGCGCACACACACACACACACACACACCCATAAACACACTCCTCTTCCGTATATACTGCACATTACACACTTTCTCTTCTCTTTCTCTGTCCTACTCTTTATCTTATAAAATACACAGTTTCTCTTTCCCTGCAGGAGACTTGTATTATTGATATTAGCAATTAACAAAGTTCCCATGGCCCACAAACCCTCTGCCTTCCTCCCCCAATTTTTTCCTAGAATCCCCAGATTATTTAAAGCCACGCTTCATTGCTTCATCAGACCCCTGGCCAGCATCACCTGGGAACTTTTTAGAAAAGCAAATGTAAGATCAAGAATCCCCTCCCTCCCAAACAAAAGCTCTGGGGGTGGGCCCACTCTCTGGGTTGTAAGACGTCTTCCAGGAAGTCTCTCATGTGCACTCAAGCTCAGAGCCATTGCACAAAAGAAACCAGTTCTCACGTCCTACCCTGAGCGAGCAGACTTTTCTGCTGCCAAGAGCTGCACACCCTGGAACCCCCCCTGCGCCCTCACCGAGCAACTCTGCCAGGCAGCCCTGGGAGGTGAGTGCTGGGTCCAAGAGGAGTAAGGGCCCAGAATGCCCCAAAGTGAAGGCCAGGGGCCTGAGAGCCACCTGTTAGCTTCAGGGCTAATGTGAGTTTATGGACATGCCTTCCGCAGACATGTCTGGGACCCTGCCTGAGTGCCCCACTGTGTGCTAGGTTCTCAGAACACAGTTCCTACGGTTCATAACAAAGACTTTCCATTCCAGGAGAAGAGATGGTCAGTAACAAATTAGACAAGTAAGATCATTAAAGCATTGCGTTAAGTGCTGTGAAGGCCACAAACGGGGGATGGGTCAGTGACAGGAGGGCTGCTTTGAGAAGGAGCTGAGAAGAGGTGTCTTAGGGGAGGTAACATTTGAGCTGAGACCTAATGATGAACAGCAGGGAAAGAGCGGTTCAGGCAGTGGCACAGCAGGTGCAAAGGCCCTGAGGTGGGAATTAGCTGGGCACATTTGAAGACCAGAAGGAAGCATGTGAGTGCCAGAAGGGTAGTAGGGGAGGGGCTGCAGGGCCTTGAAGATGTGGATAAAGGTGTAGAGTTTATTCTACGGCAGTGGGAAGCCAGTGAAAGATTCTAAACAGGTGCTAACTCGCACCACTCTGGAACTTTCCTGATGGCCTGGCTGCTTGCTGCCTCCTCTTGCACTTGGCTAGTTGGTTCAGTGTGTGAAAAATCTCATTTAGTTGAGAGCAGTGACAGGATCAGCCTAGCCCAGCCAGAAGGGCACAAGCAGAGGCAACAGGATTCTGGGGTGTCCTGGCTGTCACTGTGGTGTTTCCACCCATGTGGGAGATTCCTGAGTGGTTTCTCTGTATTTGGGAACACCATGATCTTTCTCACGGATGGGAGTAGAAGGAAGCAGGACAATAGGGGCATTCCATAAACACCTTGTTGTGATAGAGGGGCCTGGGATGTGCGCCCCAGGAAAGAGAAGGAAGAACAGGACTTCCCCACTGCTTTCAGGAAGTTGTTGTTTTTTAAATTTCTCGTTGGGTGAGTGTCCTCAGTCCCACCCAGTCACTGGGTGCCCAGAGTCTGAATGCAGCCGTGAAGTCATGTGAGGTTGGATGGATTTCCCCCCTCCCACCCCACCCTACACACCCGGCATCCAGTCCCACCCGCCTCCCAGGAACAGGGTAGTAATGAAATCCCGCGGGGCCTCGTTTGCACAGCATTCTAAATCTGGTAAATATCAGGAGCTATTTAATAGACTACTTCCAACTCCAAATCAGTTCTTGTTTCTCATGCTTTCGAATATAATAGCGCCAAGCTGCCCTGCTTGACAGACAAATGGAGGACCCTGCCTTCTGCTAAGACCGTAGTAACTCCGTGCCCGAATGAGATCTTGACTTGCTTTTCCGCTAAGTCTGTGCTTGTGGGCTTTCTGGTTTTTTTTCCCCCTTCAGGCCAGTTTGATTGTCCTAAATATAACATACAAGAGTGGGGGTGGGGGGCGCTGAGCACAGGAAGATTTCATCCCCCGTCATCTAGTGGAATCGTCTTCCTTTTAATGTTCAAAAAGCTGAATTGCTTTCCCTTTATAAAGCACAGCTGAAAAGGTTTTTTGTCTGTGGCTGCCTTTAATTGTGCTGGAGTGTGAAGCACCCCGGGACTTTTGTGAAGGGAGTGCTGTAAATGCCCTGCGTCATTATCATCATTATTATTAACATCATTTCATGTACATTGCATATGCCTGTCCGTAATCGATCATATGGCCAGCAGACCTGCCTGGGTGAAGACTTCGCCACCGGCCACCACGTTCCTCGAATCTCAAAGATTCTCAATTAACGTGTGGGCCATCTGTTATCACTTAAAAAGTAACTTGTGTGTCTTATTAGGCAAGTGATAACTTGTTATTGAAAATGCGGAGCAGCAAAAAAGAAAACGAAATGCACCTGCACTGCCTACGGCCAGAGGCAGTCACATGAACATTTTGGTGTATATCCTTCCAGGCAGTTTTCTCAATATACACGCAACCTTACAGTTTATATTTGTAACAATAGCTGGGGTAACAGTAGGTGCTATAACAAATAAGTCTTAAAGCATTTGATGGCTTTATACGATAGAAGTCCCATTTCTTGCTCACATAATAGTCCAAGAGGGGTGTTCCTGGATGGTAGGTGGCTCTTCCTCAGGTGTGGAGGCATCTTAGACCAATCCCACCTTTTGGATCCATCCCTGGGGCTCAGAGTCCTCCGCTTCTAGCTGGGGAAAGAAGAAAGTACATAGAGGTTGTGTGGGATGTTTCTGTGAGCCACACTTAGAAGTGGTGCACATCATTCCACCCCTGTGTCATGGGCTGGCACAGTCCCTCGACCACACCTGACTGCAAGGGAGGCTGAGGAATAGCCAACTATATTCCCAGGAGGAAAATGACATGGGTTTTGGTGAAGAGCCAGCAGCTCTCTGACACACACACACACACACACACACACACATACACATTGATGGATAGATCTTCTAGCCCACTGAAGATAGACTCATCTGCAGTCCTGTTCTATGACTTGCCACTTTCACCAAATATGTACAAACGCCCCCATTTTTTTGGATTTGGGTCTATTGCAAATTTCTTCACTTTTGTGTACCCGTTTCCTCATCTATAAAATGGGATGACCTTTTTCTCTCTCGCAAGGTAATAATGAGAATTAGAGATCAGGCTATAGCTTAATGCCTCCTATGACCAGAGGTGCTCACTACCGTGTATCTCCCAGTTGCTATAGTAATAATGATGCTATCCTAACCACAATGATGGCAATAATGATAGTGATAGCAGTTAACAGTAGGAGTGTATTTCCTCCCAGGTGCCCAGGCCTCCTTGACTCTACAAGTAGCAGGTGTTCTGTGTATATTATGATATCAAATGATATGAGGTGATGGCTGTGGTTTGACCCCTTGGACTCATGGCTTGTCCCTCTCTGAGCTTCAGGCCGTCCACAAGGAGATGTTGAGAAAGGAGCTGGATACACCAGTCTCCAGCTCAGATGGGAGGTTGAGGCTGGAAATAACTATGTGTGAGTCATCAGCAGAGAAGTGGTGATTGAAGCTGTGGCCTTCTGTGGAAGCTGAGGTTATCCAGGGAACAGCAGGAGGTCGCCCAAGGACGGAGCCTGGAGCACCTCTGGCACGGGGTATCTTGGTGGGGAAGGGTCACCGGGCATAGGGGACTGGGAAGAAGCAGGCAGGGCTAGAGGAGCCCAGAAAAGCATGGGGTCCTGGAGCCAAGCCAAAGTGGGACCCCTGCCCCCTTCTCCCCCCCATTCCCTTGTATGACATCGCTGTTTTATTTTCATTAGAGCACCTCTCACCATAGGATATTATCTTGTTCCTCAATTTGTCTGCTTGCTTTTTGTCTCTTTTCCCTACCTCCCTTCCCCCACCCTAGAACATAAGCCCCGGGAAAGCAGGACCTCAGCTACTTGGCTCACCTCTGAACCCCCGGCCTCTAAAACCCTGGGTTCCCCTTAAATACTTGTCGAATGAATGAATAACCATTTCCAAAAATATATGCACACGCATTATCACAGCCTGCTCCTCTAGGCAAGTGTAGCAGCAGACAATGAATGGTACTGTTTACTCAGAATCACTGAGCAATGAGTGGGACATAAGTAAAATATAGTACAAACTGGGTGGGGGGGTGGCTATAGGATGTGGGAGAACTAACAGGGGATCAAAAGAAAAAGATGCCAAGTGTGTGATGTAAATTACAATCATACAATAGACACTGAGGGATTTGGGGGTATTGGCCCCAAACACTCCTCATGTATAAGGTCCTGGGTGGGATGGTGGGAGTGAGGAACGGAAGGCATGACCTCTGCCCCCTGGAGCTCACAGACGGGTAACTGGGATGATTCTCAGTGTTTGATCTCTGCAATAGAATCCTAGGGAACTATGGGGACCCAGATGTGGCCCCTTACCCAACCAAGGAACTAGCCAGATGGACAAGAAGGTATTGGCAATCTTTAATATTTCATTTATTTATTAGAGAGAGAGAGAGCACGCGCGAACAGGGGGAAGGGCAGAGGGAGAAGGAGAAGCCCGACATGGGGCCCCATCCCAGGACCCCGGGATCAAGACCTGAGCCAAAGACAGACGCTTAACCGACTGAGCCACCCAGGCACCCCAGTATTGGCATTCTTAACATCAAGAACCGTCATGCAAGGGGCCGGGGGTGGGAGGGAACAAGACGGGGAGGAGGCAGAAGGGTCAGCAGCTGGAGTATAGCATCCCTATGGGTACCAGTAAGAGCTAAGAAGCTGGAGACAGTCTGAAAGGATCTTGTGAGCCAAGCTAAGGAATCTGGGCTTTTCTTGCAGAGGCAGGGGGAGCCACCCAGAGTTTTAGCCAGAGGGGCGACACCGTTCCATTTGCATTTTAGAAAGACCACTTTGGGCAATCCCTTTCCTTAGAGGAGCTTGCAGCAGGATCGTTGATCTATTCCCTCCCCCGCTCCCCTCACGGCTTCCGGGAATGGTGCGGACAGTGTGGATTCTCATCAGACATCAGTGGGAACAAATGCAGGTCTTCATGCCCTCGGTTCTAAAAGATCCTTGGGCCAACTGCCTGGGGGGAGAGCGACAGCAAGCTGGCGGTCCTATGGAAACAAAGGCATTTTCAACAGCTTTCACTATTTACCCAAGTTAAAAATAGCTGCGCTCCCATGTTTTGAAGGCAAGTGTGGGCAACATCAGGTCCTTAACATGTGTACCAGAAACCAGAGGGATGGTTTGCTCAGCTTTGCTGGCAGGCCGTGGTTAAACAAATTCAGGAGCACGGGGGTTGCTTCACGGAGGAAGACAAGGTTGTAATTAAAAGCTGGTTCCCTGCAATTCTGGCCTGCATGTGAATTCTGTTTTTTCTGTCTTTTGAATGGGTTTAATGACCCTCTGAAGTAGGTACCATTCCACTCCTCCATTTATGGACAAGGGTGCCAATGAAGCAAGGTGCCTAAGGTTATATAGAAAGCTGAGGGGAGCAGGATTTGAACTCAGGGCTGTCTAATTCCGACAAAAGTTCCTATCAAAACCCCCCTTCCTTTTCTTTCCCTTTCCAGCTGTGCCTAAGTCCGTCCCTCTTTTGAATGCCCCTGGGGCCTCTTAGGACCCTGCCCTGCTGGTCCCACCCCCGCCCCGCCTGGTCCCGGAGGAGGGACCTACTTCCAAGTCCCGCTCATTGTCCAAACCACCAAGCTTACCTGGTTTATGACTTGCTGCGTTGGCAGGTGCACATTGGAACCCTGGCATGTGTCCCTTCCCTTCCCACTCCTTGTGGCGGCCTCCAGGGTGGCGTGGGTGGGCAGCGAGTGGGAAGTGTCAGATCAGTGTGTTTTCACTGCTCTGGGAACTTGCCAGGCCCTGGGCTGTGGTTCGATGTATTCCCAAACCGGCCACGGTTGCTTGGGCACTGCTCAACTTCTGCTTTGTCCCTGCCTGGTCGTGTTTAAGATAATTAAGCCCATAAATCAAATAATAAATAGATATTGACTCTTTGTCATGGACTCTATCAGGATTGATTGACCAGTGGGAATACTGCTTTCCTCAATCAATGGAGAGCCAGGGGGATAAATAAATCTTGATAATGACTGGCAAGAGGAAAATCAATAGGTATATTAATATATGCGTTGGGAGCCTCTATCGTTGAATGAGAACTAAGAGCTTGTTTTGGCAGAAGAGGGGAACCGGGGAGGCAGGGAGCGTAGAAAGACAGGTAATCAGGATCCCTAGATTCAGGCATGGTGCCTGGCATACCTTAGGTACTCTTTGATTTTTTTTTTTTTCTTTTTCTTTTTCTTTCTTTTTTTTTTTTTTTTTTTTTTTGGTGAACTACAGAAATCCAAGGAAAGGTCTGCTTTAAAGAAAAACTGTATTTAGTGTCTACTTTTCTCCATTCTCTGGATGTTGAGTGCCCAGAAATCCCGTCTGCCCGTGGACTGCACCCTCCCCTCTGTTCTGGGAGGAAAGAGAGGAGGGAAAGACTGGAAATGATGGGGAACAGAGACCAGGCTGCTCAGGGGCAGGCAGCACCCGTTGCAAAAGAGATTGCTGAACTCAGTCAGGGACAGGGAGCAACCTCAAAAGAGTTTGGTTGGCACGTGGAGGGTAAGGTGCCTCTGAGCCTTTCAAGAGGCAATGTCAAGTAGGCATTTAGACCGATCGCTGTTCAGACTGCAGGTCTGGACATGAGGTCCAGAGCGGGCAGCCATCTGTACTATGAGAAAGGAGGAGCCAGGGGCCTGGGGAGAGGGCCTGGGGCAGCGCTTCTCAAAGTGGAACTCCTGGGTGGGGCCTGAGAATTTGCATTTTTCACCGGTTCCCAGGTGATGCTGCTGCTGCAAGCATCGGGGTGGGGGAGGGAGCTGTAGGTGAGAAGAAGGCAGAGTGTGCCTGTAAGGAAGCCTGATCAGGAGGGGCCAGAGAGTGGAGGACAACCAGGATGGGTGTGTGATCATGGAAGCCTGGGGCAGACAGTATCTCAGCGAGGCAGAGAGCGGTCAGCAGTTTCAGAAGCTAGTATGGAAAGGCCAGGCGAGATGCAGCTGGAAAAGTGTCCCCTGGAGCCTTAACGTTTTGTCGGCCTGTGGTTTTATACCTATTCTCAGACTTCCCTGTTTACCTGTCCAGTGATATTTGACAACCCTACAGTGTACCTACATGCATACCATGTGAATTTCCAGGATAGGGCTGGGGTTCAGGTGGGAATGGAGCTCTTTCCCCCCTGAACCGGAAGGATGGTGACTGTTTCGGTGATGCTAGTGACAGTTTCGGAGGGGGAGGGGGCACAGCTGGAAGATCCATTCCCAGGAACAGTTCCCAGCAGGATAGAGCTGAAATTCATCAGAATGACTGTATGGATTTGCTGAGGCTGGAGATGAATCCACTCCTGGGAGATGTTCTCTCTGGGCATGGCACAGTGTTGTTTCCGAAACCAAACCTTGGTGTTCAGCCATAACTAAAAGTAAGGAAGGGAAGTTGGTTGCTTGGTTGACTCCTTGGTTTTTGTTTGTTTTGTTTTTAAGACTTTACTTATTTGACAGAGAGAGAGAAAGAGAGAGCACAAGCAGGGGGAGCAGCAGAGGGAGAAGCAGGCTCCTCGCTGAGCAGGAGCCTAAGGTGAGGCTCCATCCCAGGACCCTGGGATCATGACCTGAGCCGCAGGCAGACGCTTAACCGATGGAGCCACTCAGGCGCCCTTGGTTGACTCCTTGTTAAAATCAAAGAGGGCTTTGCTGTGAAATGGCACACTCTATATTAAGGAGAACTTTGTTTAGCTTCTATGAAAGCTAAGTTCTGTGCTAAGGACTTTAGAGCTATTGCTTCATTTAATTGTCCTCCCCATTTTACAGATGAGGAGGCTGGGACTTAGGAAGATGAGGGGGCTCACCAAAGACGTGCAGCTAGTGTGAGGCTGAGTCAGGCTCTACCATTGACCTCTCTGATCCCAGAGCTTGAGCCTCTACCCCACCAGGCTCTATTGTGTCATCTTCAGAACGGAATTAATTTTTTTGTTCGAATGTTCTTTGTGGCTGTTCTCCAAGGCTCTCTGGGTGAGTTTCATAGATCACTGTCATGGTCTGATCACTTCTCTCATCCTTGGGTACGGAATAAAATGTATAGGAATTTTCCTCATATAGAAATTTTAAACAGAAAAAAAAAAAAGTTCTTGTATGTCAAAGTCAAGCTTCTGTGTATCTCCCAGTGCCTGGCCTTGCAAGTCATCAGAAAATACAAGCTGATGGTCACCAAAATAATCTCCAGAATTGTTGGTTTACCAGTTGTCTGGATCTGAGTAATTAGACTCTCATACAGGTTTGTCAATGTAAGTTTTTCATTTGTACTGGTAATTAGTTAGCCTTGCTGAGCTTCAGTTTCTGTGTCTATACAATGGAGATAATATCCCCTGCCTTGTGGGGTTGGGGAGGATGAAGTAGGTTTCTACATAGAAGGCACTGAGCCTGTTACACATTGTGGAAATCGATCAAGGAAAGGCCGGCTAGACTGGACTCAGGATTCTAGCAGGGAAGGCTGCAAGGGGGAGCTGTACCACTCAGTGCCAGTGGCAGGAAGAATTGTCAATTACAGCCCTAACAGAAGAATCTCCAAGGGAGAGAATCATCAATTCCGGGCCCCAGCAGGGAAAGATGTACATTGCGTCTCCTACAAGAATCGACTACCCCTGGAACTCAGCCAATGATAAACTCCTCACCCTGAACTCTTGCTTCTCTGCTGTGGACTTCCCTTTCAAAACAACCCCTCCCAGCTTCCTCTTCCTTCACCATAAAATAATGTTCTCTTTGTTTGTTGGACTTGCCTATGGCTTTGCCATAGCTTGCTTATCCTGGGTTGCAATTCTCTGCTGTTCTCAGATAAACCCATTTTTGCTGGTAAAACAGCTGGCAGTTTTATGCTTAAGGCTAACAACATCAAGTGCTATTTAAGTATTGGCAAGTCCCGTTGTTGCAGTGATTATCACTAGTAGCCCTGCATCGTGGGTGCCCAAGGGACAGGATGCAAATACAACTCTTGTCCTATGCTGCAATAGGAAGAACTTTGGACGTGGAGTTAGGAGTCCTAGCTCTGTCACGTGCTGGCTGTGTGACCTTGGATAAATCACTTCCCCTCTCTGAGCCTCTGTGTTTTCATCCATAAAGTGGGGATAACAGTATATGTTTCCCTGGGTGGCCAGGAGGAGCAAATGGGAATGGCAAGACCATAAACTCAACATGGAATGGCCAGGACTAGAGAAATGTGGAATAATTTTATAAAAATCATATAATGATAACAGTTTACAAAGCATTAACTGCTTGTCTGGTGTTGTTCTAAGCACTGAGTTTTCCCAACTACCAGGCGAGGTTGGTACTTTTGTACTGGTGGAGCCGGGATCGGAACTCCTGTCTGCCATTGTCAAAGCAGGTATACGTAAGCACTGTATTGGTGAGGAGAATTTTCTTGTTGAACTGACAGGTGGCAGTGACCCAAGTTTAAAGTTAGGACTGCAGCTGAGGGGAGGGGCAATCGGTTTCCCCTTCTTGGGGCTCCAGCCCTTCAGTGGTCTCCTAGGCAGTGACCGTCCCTATAGTGACTGACAGATGACAGCTGGGGACAGGTGTCCCTGCTTCTTATCTCTTTTTGACAGCAACTCAAGAGTCTTGGGACTGAGAAGTTGTTCTTGCCTTTAATCAAAAGGCTTGTCTCCGAGTCCCCTTCAAAAGTGGATTCCGTTTCTTCTAGGTGTTCAAAAGACCCAAAGGAGCACCGAGCAGGGAACAGACCAAGTATCTTCAAAGGCAAGGAAGGGGTCCCAGCCAACTTCAGACTTTCCCCAGCTGAGGCCCAGTCCCTCCAAGGCAGTTATTAGTGCAGCCTTTTGGGACTTAGGAGGCACAGATCAAGGATTCTCGGTGGACTTGTTTGCAATTTTTGTAGACCACTGAGGCGTGTCCTGGCATGTCCATCACCGGGGTCTGATCTCTCTCCAAGAAACAAGGGCTGCCTTTGACAGGCTCTCAGAACCGGAGATGCTGTGCCTTAGCCCAATGGATTATTATTCTATCTTGTTAATAATCTGCAATTTCTTGGGCTCAGCTGGCCTTGCAGCCCTTCCTCCTGCAGGAACTCTGCCTTCTCTGGCTTCCCTGCCCCACCCCCCTCTTCCTCTCCAGCTTTCAGCCTTGGTGCTGGGACATCCCTGGGGCTTATCTCACTCACCCAGCTACAGAATATAGAGGTGGAAAACGGGTGCTGTTGACATGGCATCTTGGAGGGATGGGCCTTCCATCATGTACTGAATTTGGCAAGGAAAAGGCATGGAAAGAAAGGAACCAAGAGTTCAGGTACTAGTTTCTGCCGTGACCTTAGACAAACTTTTAACCTTTCCGGCTCTTGTTTGTGGAATGATTCGAACATTACCTACTTCATCTTTATCTGGGTCATTTACCTCCTTGACTGGGGCTGGTTGGCCTAAGCTGAGCCCTTAGGAGTGAATGACTACTCATGCATCCATCTATCCACCCATCCATCCATCTACCCACCCATCCATCAATCCATCTATCTGTCCATCTTCTCATCAATTCATCCATCCATCCATCCATCCATCCATCCATCCACCAATCCATCTATCCATCCATCTTCTCATCAATTCATCCATCCAGCCATCCATCCATCTTCTAATCAATTCATCCACCCATATCATACCCCCACTCCAATTTACAGATGTACCCATCCAACATCCGCCACCCTTCCTTCCCTCTTCCCTATCCATCCATCTATCCATCCATCCAACGTCCACCTGCTCAAGTACCCCTCTTCCTACCAACTCATCCTCCCACCTATCTATTCATGTGCCTGTCTACCCACTCATGTAATGATCAAGCCATCTAGCCATTCAGCTAATGGTTGTTGAGAGCCCATTAGGAACTGGTAGGTGCTGGGAATGAGTGTTTGGAGCTTTCCTTCTGAGACCTGATGGAGTCAGACAGTGTGTCATAATAAAAGCCAGCTCCTTGGAGCAAAGCATGATGACAGGGTAGGGTGGGGAAACATCCATAGACAGGAATTATAGCAGACTGCACGCCCATGGAAATGAACTGTGGGTGGCACATTCCCAGATATGAAAAGAAAACAGACCATCCAAACAAAAAAACAGGCAGTGAGGCTGAAAGACTCAGAATCATCTCTGCCTCCTGTTTCCTTGCCTTTGGTTCTCATTTTTATGGAATTCTGTGCAGTGAGCATGGAAGCCGAGACCCTGGAAAAACATGGAGGAAGAGAGGGTGGTCTTAGGTGGTGGGAATGGGGAGAGAAGAGGCCAACTGAGTAGGCTCTGAAGTGGCTTAGCACATTTTCCAGAGGTTGGAGGTGGGGAGGGGGACCAAAGGTGGGGCCGTTCCCTGCCTACTTTACACCCCATTAACTCCCAACTTGTAATAATTTATCAGTGGCAGGCTGGAGTTTACTTATTCATTATTTATAGAGAAAGAGTTTGCTAAGCAAATCAGCAGTTCAAACAAGATCACAGGGGGGTAGATTTAACCCACTCAAGAAAACCAACCAGAGTAAGAGACCTCAGCACAATCACTGTCTGCAGGCAGTTGGAGCTGCTGGGGACAGACGGACAACCACTGGCCTTAATGGTGCCTGCCTTGCAATTCCAGAAACCTTCACTTTATCTTTAAGTGGCCTTTCTCTACGGAACACATCTCCCCTTCCCTGCCCCATCCAGCCCAAATTTGGCAATTGGCTCCGTTGCGTTTCAGTATTGCAGTAAAAGCCTTCGGTCAACCCTACTAAGAGTATCTTTGGGGGTCTAGTGTCAAAACCAGGTCCCTTGAGCTCCTTCCCCTGTGTGAGATGAATGGCCATGGCTTTCTTTAAATGTCTTAAAGCTCTCTGGTCCTTTCATTTAAGGATATCTTCTTGGACTTGAATTCAGGACACCAGGTTTCCTATCTGGGTGCTGGATGGTGCCAGATCCTCCACTTCCTCATCTGTAGAATAGGCTTGCTGATCCCTATCCCACAGAGATGTTTCAAGCAGTAGATAAAACCAGACAGTGTTTTGGGGTGCCTGGATTGCTGTCGGTTAAGCATCTGCCTTCAGCTCAGGTCATGATCCTGGGGTCCTAGGATCAAGCCCCGTATTGACTCCCTGCTCAGAGGGGAATCTGATTCTCCCTGTCCTTCTGCCCCTCCCCCCCGTTCATGTTCTCTCTCTCTCACTCTCAAATAAATAAGTAAAATCTTTGAAAAATAATTTTTAAAAAAAGAAGACTGTTTTGTAAACAAAAAAAATTTCAGAACAATTGTGAGGGGGCAGACCTTTTTTTGGATGGATGTCAATAAAAATGAGAGGCTTTGGGGGGGGTCCTTTGTTGAGTCAAAATGAGTGGTTTCAGTTTTTCTAGTAGTTTTGAACCTTAACTTAACATTAGGATTATCTGGGGAGCTTTTTAAATTTTTAAATTTTTTTAAAAGATTTTATTTATTTGAGAGAGAGAGCAGAGAGCACATATGGGGAGAGGGGCAGAGGGAGAAGGAGAAGCAGACTCCCCACCGAGCAGGGAGCCCATCTGGGACTCGATCCCAGGACTCCGAGATCATGACCTGAGCTGAAGGAAGATGCTTAACCGACTGAGCCACCCAGGTGCCCCTGGGGAGCTTTTTTAAATTTAATTTTTAATGAATGGTGTCTGGACTCCACCCCCAAAAAGGTCCCAATCGAAATGTTCTGGGGGTAGGGCCTGGGTGTCCTTTTGTTCAAGCTCTCCCCATAGTTCTATCCTGGAACCAGGATGAGGAACCGCTATGCCCAGGTGAGCCATGTTAGACTTCTCCCCCGACCCGTCCCCAAATCTTAAGAGCATTGTGACAGAGACCCTGGAGTCTTAACCTCCTGGCTGCTATGTTCTGCTATGTTCTCTAAGAAGGGCAGATTATGACTTCGTTATCAGAGTCATTGAGAAGAATAAACATGACAACACAGGTGAAGTCCGTTTCTTTGATGCCCCATGGCACAGCTTCACAATTGTTAGCTGACATCGCTGTTGTTACCTCTTAGGGGCTGGCCAATAAAATCTCAGCTGCAAGTGGCTTTTGGGGTTCCCTGGGACAGAGGTCAGAGACAAAAAATCAGTTTCCAAAGAGCAGCCAAAGCTATGTTGATACATAGGAACAGTTCTTACCGGAAGACTGGGAATAGCTACAGTAATGGGAATTACAATTTGTTGCGTACTTACGAGGTACCAGAGCTCCTGCTAAAGACTTTACTTGAATGATTGGAGGGTCATCTTATAGCTCTCCTCCTGAAGTAGGTATGACTGTTATTCCCATTTTACAGATGAAAGACCCAAGGTAAGCGCCAGCCAGGGAGGAGGCAGGAAGGCTGGGGGTTGAGGCCAGCAGCCAGGCTCCAAGCCTCTGCACTGTGAGTTGGGGAGGAGACAGGTGAGGACCATGGTGGTCCTACCCAGGATCATTAGACATGTGTCTGGGCTCACTGAGGTTCCGCCAAAGCAAAGAGACCATTCTCGAACCTTGTCTTTTCAAGAGAATCTAGAGCTGGCTTCTAGTCTGGGCTCCCTGACTTTGTGCTGACTGTGTTCAGGCAGTCCCTTCCCTTCTCTGAGTCTCCGTTTCCTCCCTGTAAAACGGGGATGAGGAGAATACACGGGGTTATGCGGAGGGTCTAGAACAGTGCACGTGGGGAGTGCTATTGGAAGGTGGTGATTAGTTCAGCCGTACTATGTTTCTTGAGGCTTGCACAGACCCTGAAACTTCTACCACTTCACTATGCATCCTTGGCCAAGTTACTTCCCCTCTCTGTGCCCCTTCTTTCTTCCTCTGTACAATGAGGACGACCTAGTACGCTCCTGATCAGGTGGTTGTGGAGAATTAAAGTATATGCAGTATTCAGATGCTTAGACTAGTAAGTTTCACGAGAGCAGAGGCATTGCTTTTTAACCTACGACCTAAAACAGTGGCTGACACCATAGTAGGTGCTCAGGAAATACATGAAGGAGTGAACGAGGGAGGGAATGACTATTAGCTTGCAGGTGGCACACGTATCGCTTAGAATATGCTGGAGTTTGGCTGTTCCACCACAGTGAACATCTCTCGGCTCTGACATGGTGTGATGTGACTTGGGAACTCAGCCCTGGCTGAGGCTTTGCCCACCTGTCTGTCTGTCTTACCCCCTCCTTTAGAAAGGATGGCCATTCCCTGAGTCACCCAGAAGTGACGCCTGGCAGTTATTTTCCCCTGGATTTAGGCACTGCCCTGGTCCTCCCTTACCTATCAGGTGATTAACTGTATGAAGGCCATTGCCCGTTTGGGCTCCGGAACTACGCCTCACTGTCCCCAGCGGCAGTCTCGGGCTCCCTTCGGCTGGTTACAAGGGACGAGGGTCACGTGAAGAGGACAGAGTGGCAGTAGGTAGGAGGAGCCACCTCTCATGGGACAAGGTTTCATCACTCTGCTGTGGAGGACTCTAGAAGGATTATCGTTGGGGCGGTGGATGAGGTGCGCAACATGATTTCCCTTTCGAGTCACAAAGCTCATTGCCCTGCTGTGTGCAGAGCAGGTTGGAGGGAGGGAAGTGGGGAAGGAGGAAGGTCAGTGAGAGAACATTGGGGTTCATCAACCATGAAGGGCTCTTAGAACTTCCTGACAGCAGTGGGAGATCTCCTTGGGCCCCATCACCCTGATGATATGGGACGATGTCTGATGATGGCTGATGGTCTCCCCTTTTGCCTTCTCTGCACCTCTGCTGGAAACCCTCCTCCGCAGCCACGCCTTCCCCCGTGCAGCACGCTCTGCTCCCCCCTCTGTGCCCACCCTCCTGTGGGGGGCCTGAGCCAGGTGAGGGTCTTGTCACACCTGCCTCCTCCACTCCACCAGAAGTTCCAGGAGGTCCTGGATTGTCTCCTTGAGCCACGTGGCCAACCCCAGAGTCTAGCCCTCAACCCGGGACGCAGGAGACCGTCACCTGTCTGTTGTATGAATTCATGCCTTGGGTGGTTACTTAAAGGGAGAGAGGAAATGAACACAGTGTTAATTGCTTTTAATCCTTATAAGGAAGAGCAGTATTTTTGTTGGTACTCGCCATGTGCCAGGCACAGCAGTAAGCTCTTTAGATGAATTGTTTAATTTTCAGAACAGTGAGCTTGGTTCATTAAATCCAGCTTATGGATGAAATAAACAGAGGCTCAGAAAGATAAAGCAACGTGTCGTGGTAGAGGCAGGGTTCACATCTGGGCATTTCTTTGACAATTCACGAGGATGGTACCGTCACCCTTATTTTGTGGGTAAGGAAGCGAGGCTCGGAGAGGTTAAGTCACGTGCCTCTGTAACTCGACTGGGAAGCGCCCAAGCCCATCCGTTTACTCTGAAGCCCGTGCACCATCTCTGGGCCTCTGCCCAGCTGCTCCTCTTGCAGGAGAGAACCTGAGGGCTGCTTGTCTGCTTTTCCCCTAGAAAGGCCCCCACACTGGGCTCTCTTCTCCCCTCTTGCGTGTGGTTTTTGAAGCCGCACTGGGAGATGACAGGCTTGTGGACAACGTGGGGCTGTTCTGACACCGAAAGGATGCTATCTCTGAAGCAAACAGACCCTCGTGCGCGTGCACCAAACAGGGATAGAAGCTGCAACCTGAAACTGACAACTCAGGGAAAAAAAAAAATACCAATGTTTGCTAAGTGGGAAAGGAAAGGATATTGGCTGGGAAGAGAAATGTCATTTTCAGGCTGCCAAAAAGAGTGTTAACATATGATCTAGAGAACCGATAAAATCCATAGTCTAATTCTTCCGAGCTGCCTAGTTGAAATAATTTATGAAATCACATCTGAGAGCCTTGACATTTAGCTTCTAATTTTGATAGAGATGATGATTTGTTGGCCCAATATGGTGGCATGTGTGTCAACTTTGAAGGCTCCTTCCTAGTTATAAACATTCTAAACCTGTGTCCCCAATCAAAGTTTTTAAAAATGGCTCTGTCAGTCATTAGCGTAGGTGTTCCTTCGCCTCCTCGTCCTTCCAGCACAGACAAGAAACTCAGCATTATACCAGGTAGGAAGAGTGGAAACATGGGTGTGGGCAGGGTACGGCAGGAAATCATGGAGAGGGGAGATGGGCTGTTTCTTGATGAATAAGACCTTTTGGAAGAAGTGGGGGGTGAAGGAAGGGTGTTCTTGGTGGAGGGGACGGTATATTCGAAAGCAAGAAGGTAGGAGAAAGAAGATGCCACCTTTAGAAAAGTATCGGTGGTTCAGTTGGATTGGAATAAATGGTGCCAGCTGAGGGGAGGGGGTATGGTGGGTCCCAAAGTCTAAGGTATCTTTGACCCTCAGGGATGAGTCATCGTAATATACGAGTAGATAGTTACTGATCCTTAGTGTGTGCCGGGCATGGTGCTGAACAGACTCTCGGTGCTACTGTGTGTTAATTAATGCTCACAGCAAACCATGGAGGTAGGAATATAATTCATCACCTTTTCATAGATGAGGCTCGGTCTTCATCCATTTGAGGTGCTTGCTATAACAAAATACCATAGAAAGAGTGGCTTACAAACAGACATTTATTTCTCATGATTCTGGAGGCTGGGAAGTCTGAGATCAAAGCGCTGATAGATTCAGGGTCTAGTGAGAGCCTGCTTCTTGGCTCACAGGTGACTGTCTTGTCCCTGCCACCTCACGTGGTAGAAGGGGCAAGGGAGCTCCCTGGGGTCTCTTTTATAAGACATTAATCGCATTCATGAGGACTCCCCTCTCATGACCTAATCACCTCCCAAAGGCCCCACCTGCAAATACCAGCAGGAATCTGGGGGTGGACACAAGCATTCAGTCTATAGCAGGCTCCAGGAAGTTTCGTTCCTTGTCCAGCATTCCCCGGGGGGGTAAACCACAGAGGCGCAAATCAGTTTCAGCAGGAGGCTGTGGGGGGCTGATGAAACTCACAAAGACATGGGAGTAGAAGGTCTGGGCTCTGGTTTTGGGGGGAGGGGGCAGCATCACCGCGTACCAGCTCCAGGTTTGAGCCTCCGTTTCTTCACTGTACAATGGGGCCAACTCTGCCCACCCAACTCACCGCATGCTTGCAATGATGTGATTGACAGCTTCCACACTGGTGGACAGGGTGGTATAGAGACTGGCCTGACGTCTAGGCTCTGGCCCTGAGCTGTGTAGTATGGTCTGGCTGGTCCTGATTCTTTGTATACATCCCAGCCCCCTGCCTGGGCGTCCCCTCCCACTGGCCTCCCCAGAGCATCCCAAAGTGTATGTACCTTGCATGTGGAGACGGCTGGACACTGGCATGCTGAGATCTCTGCATCTCTGCCCTAGAAGCTTTGTAGATAGAAGCTAGGGATTTAAGGAGGCCTGAGAGGGCAAGATGACCCGGCAAATGTCGGGAAGGAATTCTCTTGGTGCCCTGGAGTTAAGAGCTTAAAGGGAAAAAAAAAAAAAAGAACCCCAAATGAACTTGAGTGACGATTTTTGCCCATCTCCAAGAAATTGGCACAAACTTACATTTTGTTCGTGCACCTTCTAAATTGGGTTTTGGGGAATGACAGGACTTTGAATTGAAACAGATTACCAAGGTGAGGCTTGGTGACTAATGGAAATATTTGTAATAGGATTACATGGAGTTTTCATCTTTCCCATGAAGATGCAACATTGTCACAGGGCAACCTTTCAGGGCACGGAACCTGTGTTTTTAATCTCTCCGGACATTTATTTGCTGTTTTTAAATGATTGAGAGGTGAGGTCACATCCCTGGGGTGACTTGCTTTCTATCTGTGAGAAGCAGGAGAAAGCTATTAACAAAAACATGAAATTGAATCTCACCGAGCACAGGTTCCCATTCGCCTCTGCTTCTTTGAAACCACTCTTCTGCCCAGTTCCGTACAAATGGAGGTGTCTGTGGGCATTCGGAAGAGAACCGTGCTCCTTCAGCACCAAGGAGAATGCAGCTCCCATCGCAGAGACCGGTTTCCCTGGTGATGTTTACTGCGCAGGCGTGACCCTGGCCACAGTCTCCTGTTTTCATGTTGCTGTTGTCTCTTTCGTGCTCGTCTTATGCCCTCACTCGTGCTGTTGCTATGTGATTCAGTGCTATTTGGGGCTGGTGGTACCTATCCTGTGTCCTGGGAAACCCTGATTCATTTAATCCCCATACTGCAAACCTCCCCCTCCTGCCCCTCCAGCCTGCCTTGGACCCCCTGCGTTCTGGCTTTATCTAAAAAG
Organism: Ursus maritimus; assembly: GCF_017311325.1. NCBI lineage: Eukaryota > Metazoa > Chordata > Mammalia > Carnivora > Ursidae > Ursus > Ursus maritimus. Next base: position 16,592,286 of record NW_024425897.1, read on the forward strand.
CTGCTGGTGCAAAGGGCACAGTGCTATTTGCCATCAGGCTGGCAGAGCCGTGCATTGTAGAAATCGGCGGGGGGTTGGGGGAATGTTCCTTCCCCGATGGACAGCCTGCAAAATCAGGGGGTTTTCCTCTTTCCCATACCGGGGTTCCTCTGCACCTCTGCCAATGCAGCGGCAAGAAACGGGTGGGGATTTCTTGTAAACTTCTAGTTTTCTGTCTCTTTGAAACAACTGTACTGATTTTATTTCTATATCTCCTGAAGTTTGCCCATGGAAAGTATCCATACAGCTGAATTTTTAGTGTGTTTGCAAAATTGTGCCACTATCCCCACATCTAAGTGTAGAAGCTTTGACCACAGTCACTCCCTACCCCCACCCTCATCCACTCCCAGCCCCTGGCAACTTGAACTTCCGTCTTTCAGACCAAGAATCCATGTTTTTATGGGCACATGGCAAAGGCCGAGGGAAATGCAGACACAGAGCGCTTTCTGAGAGGTGAGAGACGCTGTGGCCGGTTCTGAGGTTGGCATGGCCATCCCTGCAGGACCCTCCCGACACCCGTCACAGAGACGTCCCCAGCCATAGACACAGACGTGCACATAAATGCAAAGATGCCCACACACATACGTACACGCGGATGCACAAACATAAACACGCATGCGTGTGTGACCTCTGTGCACCTCCCCCCACACGCAGATGCACTCACGTGTGTACGCACGGATTCATGAAGACATCCACGTACACACGTGGAGAGGGGCCCTGGCTCCCATAGAAACAAGAATGTATGTACGTGTGGGTACGCACAGACGTGTGTCACGCCTGTGGCTTTCGATTCAGCGACAGTGACCCATTGTGTGGTGGCAAAGGATTAGTAATTTCCTCCGTGGTGGCCCTGTGTGAGCCAGCAATGTGTCAGGAAGGTATTCTAAAGCAATTTGGGATTTGCCTCACTCGGATGAACATTCTAGTTCCGGGGGGCCGCCTGAGAAGGCTCTGGCGGGGTGCGGTCTGAGGGTTCGGGCAGGGATTGTGGAGAGGAAGCCACAGGGGACGCAAATATACATTATAAGACCCTGACTTGACATGCATGGCCATGTTCGAGTCCTGGCACATCAGACCTGGGCGTGTGTTCCCCGGAGTCTCCTCCTGTCCAGCGGGCAGGGTAGGTGGCAACAGGCAGCCCACCCAGCCTGTCACCACCACTGTGTCACACAGGCCTGCATGTGTGCTGACCCAATTCTCCTTCCTTCTCCCTCATCAGCCAAACTGAACCCCAAGCAGAGCCCCATTCCTGCATGTGACAATTGCTGACACTTTTGTGTAGTGTCCGCCTTGCCGTCCAGACTCGCTATCCCACACCTAGCTGGGAGCGTTGGCCCACGTGCGTGGACGGGTGAATGGCTGAGCGAATGGTTGAAGGAATGGAAAATCCCCTTGGCCTTGACCGCACCTGGTCCCCAATGCAAAAGAGAACGGTTCAGATTTGTTCAACTCTGTCTAGTTCTAATAGCCCAATTTCTGTTGACCCACCCCAGTTTCTTAGAATAAGGGTGAACAAACCTTTTCTGTAAAGAGCCAGAGAGTAATTTAAAAAAAAATTTTTTTTAATTTTTATTTTTTTCAGACAGTAAATATTCTCAGTTTTGCCATCCGCTCTCTGTGATGAGTGCTCAACTCTGCCATTTTAGCACGGAAGCAGCTGTAGACAGTGTGCAGACAAAGGTGTGGCTGTGTGCCAATAAAACAGCATTTACCAGGTATTTCCTCTCCTCAGCCTGTGTCTGCTCGCTTCCAAATGCTCTGCGAACCCCTGACCTAGAGCAGTGCCAACAATGAGCTCACTGGGTGTGTGCTGGGGCACCCCACTCTCAAGAAAGGGAGAGGCGGTGGAGAGGGAGCTTTGGGCAAACGGGACCCGGATTCTGTTGCCACATCCTGGCTGCAAAGGATCCTGGGCAAGTCATTCATTCCCTTGAGCCTTTGGTTCTTCATCGGAAAAGTGGGAAGATGAACTGTTCCCCCACAGGGCTCTGGTGAGGCTTATCTCAGGAGCTTGGAAAGTGTCGGTTCCCTTGTCCCTCAGCCCTGTTCTTTTTATTTCCCAAAGAGGCCATGGTAGCGTAGTGGCGAAGAGCAAGACACTGATGTCAGACAGGTGGGGGGGTGGGGCAGGTAGCCAGTTCAACTTCATAGGTGTCGTCTGCAGGAGCCTAGCAAGTGACTTGACCTCCCTGAGTCTCAGTTTTCCCATCTGAAAGAGCAGAGGCACTTCCCTAATAAGGTTGAGGTTGGGAGTGCCTCTCTAGGTGACCCTTGAATGACATGGGTTTGAACTGCACAGGTTCATTTATATACAGATTTGTTTCTAGAAATACAGTACAGCAAATGTATTTTCTTTATGGTTCTCTTAACGCTTTTTCTCTAGCTTACCTTTTAAAAAAAAAAATTTGTGCATTTGACAGAGAGCACAAGCAGGGGGAGCGGCAGGCAGAGGGAGAGGGAGAAGCAGGCTCCCCGCTGAGCAGAGAGCCCGAAGTGGGTCTCCATCCCAGGACCCTGGGATCATGACCTGAGCAGAACGCAGACACTTACCCATCTAAGCCACCTAGGCGCCCCTCTAGCTTACTTTATTGTGAGATGTATAGAATACATATAGCATACAAAATATGTGTTAATCGACTTTCTGTGATCAGTGAGGCTTCTGGTCAGTTAAGTTTTCAGGGAGTCAGAAGTTACATGCAGATTTTCAACTGTGCCCCTGATCCCTGTGTCGTTTAAGGGCCAACTGTAGTTAAAGTCATTCATGTCAGATCCTTAGCAGAGTGCTCATGGGAAGGTTCTCAGCAAATGGTATTGATGATTCTTAGGAAGCAGCATGGCCCTAGGCCTGCCAAACACAGAATTTAGCCTCAAGCAGATCTGGGGGTTCAGCCTAGCTGTGCCACTTGAAGCACCACCTTGGGAAATTGGATTTTCCTCTGTATTTTGGTGTCCCCTTTTCTTTCATGTAAGAGATGGACCCAGTGCTCTGTAACACGAGTCTGTAGCCTGAATTCTAGAACTTTCTATACATGTTATCTTACATCGTGGCCAGGTAGGTGCCACACTGAGGTCCATCTCCTGGGAAGGTAGAATCCTCCCATCCCTCTGCTGTTTCCCCTCCCCCATCTCCTTCCACCTGCTTGGGCCCTGACAAAAGTACCACGTGTTTATTAGGAGAAAACTTAGAAAAGAGAGATAAACGGGTGGGGGGGGGGGAAGCTTGTAAAGCTCTTAATCCCACTACCTGGAAATAACCCTGCTGACACCTTGGAGTCTGTCCTCGGTGGGTTTTTAATGCATATAAATTAGGTGGGATGCATATACATTTTTTAAATGGTAATTCAGTTTACTGTTCAGCTTTAAAAAATATATATATGGTTCTGGTCAGGGAGCAGCAAGAACTGATGTGTTTTGGTATCCAGCCCCGGAAGGCAGGTCTGGTGGTCAGTGTGGTCTTTTGGTACTTTGTGCAGACAGCGGGGAGGCTGCACGCTTCATCACTGACTTGCTCTGGCTTGGCTCATGGTCTGTTTCAGAAAGATCTGCCCTGGCACCAAACACAGCTCTCCTCCCAGCTCCAGTGGGTGATGGGAAGAAGGAACGTGGTTGGAGCCATGCGTGCGTTCATTCACTCATTCCAGGAGCATTTCTGGAGCTCCTCCCCTGGGCCAGGCCAGCCCTGTGCTGCAGGGGGGCATCCAGGAGCTCTGAAGACCCCCTCAAATGGCCCAGTCCTCCTCAGCCTGCCCTGCTTGTCTCTGGATGGCGGCTGGGAATTCAGAAACAGAAACAGCGGACAGTGAGGGTCAGAAGGACAAGCTTTGAGCTGGGGGGAGGAGCGTCTCAGCTGAGCTCAGTGGACAACGTTTTCCAGAAGTCAGGCCAGCTTGAGTGGGTTCAATTTACTCCTCTTTGCCAAACCACCTTTTCCCAAGGGAGCTTCTAAAATCCTGGAAAGACGTGGTGCTTTCAGACCTGGACTCAAATCCGGAGCCTGGCACCTACTGACTATGGGACCCTGGGCAGGTGCCGTAACCCTCCTGCAGGTGAATTGCCTTGTTTGTAATCTAGTGTCTGCCCATCCTGGGAAGGATGGCCTGAGAAGTGCTCAGCTCAGTGCCTCGTCCCAGGGAGCCCCACAATGGAGACCTTTGTCCCACCTCGCCTCATTTCCAAGCAGTGCCGAGTAGTGGGTACTCAAAATGAACTCGGAGGCCACACACATACTCACACATATAACCACCGCCCTTCCCTCCTTGGCCCACTTCACACATCACAAAGCACGGCACATTCCAAAGGTTTCCAGGAGCCTGCCTGAGATCACACAGCCAGAAAGGGGCAGAATTTTATCCCAGATGGTTCTGATTCTAGAGGGTGTTCTCCTATCCAGACTGACTTATGGCCTCAGTCTCCCATCTGTACGAGGGGAATAACCACACCCACTTTAGAGGGCTCTTCGATGCATTGAATGAGATGATCCTGGGAAACCTTTGCCTCTGTCCTGGTCCCCTGGCCAGCCTTCAGGAGATGGTCATCATGAACAAGACGATACCTGCCCTTCTTGGAGAGAGGAGACAAGGGGCATAATTGAGAAGTTGCCAGAAAGCAGTGCAGTCTTTGCCCTGAGACAGCATGATGTGGTGGGAAGGGGGCCCCTGGTGTCTCCTCTTGAGATGCCAGCCTGACCACTTATTAATGGAGGCACCCAGCTCTCTCTCCTTCCTCTCTACCCGACCCCATATTAATTTCTCCATTGTCCTACTTGTAACTTATAGTTGCTCTATTTGCTAGTGTCGTTCTTCCACAAGAATGTCGGTTCCATCAGAACAAGGACATGGCCCTTTTTGTCCTGTCACTGCACATACCTGGCCTGTAGTACTCAGTTGTTGCATAATTGGCAGGAGGGAGGGGTTTGCAGGTATGGGGATTAAATGAGGGCTTCCCAGAGTGGAGGACAGGTACCGCTGGCCCCACTAGTATTGAATCACATAGGGTGAGACCGTCCTTTTCCTCTTCAATTCTCCTGGTGACATTAAGGGGAAAGCCTCCACCCAGGGTGAGTATCTAACACCTTCTTAGCCCTGACTTGCTAAACTTCCTTTTTTAACACAAAGAGGAGGCCCCAGGATCAAATCATTTGGCAGGCCACAATGCCCAGCTAGGATTTCATTTTGTTTGACATGTTGGCTTTCACTGTATTTACTTTTACATTTATCTGGGGCTGGAGATACTGGCTGCCAATGACAGAAGGTCATGATAAAGTTTCTTTTAAAAATACACTTATTTTTTCCAAGGCAGTGCGTCTAAAGGAAACTATTAGCAAGTGATAAGCAGTGTAAGGTGGCCGATGAGGCAAAAATCTTAAGGTGGTTCTGGAATGATTGCCATGAGACGTACAGTCTAACCTTTAGGAGATGATCAAAACGAAACAAACCAGTATGCTGCAGAGTTAGGGAGGAGGATGTCCCGGGATGTCTTTGGCCAAGGTCAAGAAGAATAGGTCTCGGATGGCGGCTGGACTACACAATGTGATTGGAGGCAGAGGCCCAGCTGGGCTACCATTTCCTGGAAGTCCTGCCCATAGCGAGCTGAAGGCTCATGCTTCCCCAGCTGGCTGCCTAAGCCAGCACTCCTACCCTTGTAAAGCCCAGACCACAGAGGGCAGAATGTCACCAGATGCCCAGAAGCATGAGGTCACAGTCAGGGGTAGGAGTTCTCACTAATTGGCACAGCCCTGTCTCCATACTTGAAGGGCCCAGAGCAGCCAGCCTTTGGCTTCTGCACTTAGCAAAATTGGATCCAGCCCTGGAGAGAAAAATCCAGCAAGACAGGGTCTAAGCTTCCTTGTCCCTCCCCACTTCTCCGAGCTTTGCAGCAGTATCAAAGGCGGGAGGGGGTGTGCATTAGCAAGAAGTAAGCCCTGCTTTCCTGGGCAGCTAGGCTCCTGCTTTGCGTCTTCCAGTGTCTGGCCAGCCACCATCCTCTTTGTCTGGCTGGGACATGAACCTTCTGCCACCAACCTCTTACTGAATGGAACTCTATAACTTCATTTCCTAGACGCGCGTCGGGTTAAGCGGGTGGCAAACAGCTGGCACTTCTCACTTGCTTTCTGGCATTTCCCATTTTTAATAGGAAGTGAACGTGGCATTTTTTATTAGAAAGCCCCTGAGTCCGAGGTTTAATATCTTCAGTGTTAGATTCATGAACGACTTGGAAGTTAAAAGCTTGCCTACGGCTGGAATTTGATGGAGCACACAACTTGTCACTTGAAATGTGATTTATTTGCTCAAGGGAAGGGCGGGGGAGGAGAGGGGCAATTAAGTGGGTTTTGAGTTTTGAGTGGTGGGGAATGCTTAGAAGTGAGTGAACAACCAAAGGGTTGTAAATCCCTTCTGACAGAATAGAGTGTTTTTAAGATAACAGCTGACTTTGAAATTAGCTGCCTTGGGAATTCTAATCAGGCAGAGCTAAGGACTGTTTCCACCCAACTGTTTGCTTTATTTGGAAGATTGACACTTGAGGGGGACAGGCCCTGGGAGGTGTTCTCTAGAGCTCAGCCATAGAGCCTTTGCTACCTTACTCAAATGTACCAGGCTTGGTCTTACCTCAGGGCCTTTGCACTGGCTGGTCCCTCAACCTGGAACTCTCTTCCTCCAGATTTTCACATGGCTGCCTTCTTTCTTCATTCAGCTCTTGGCATGGAGGTCACCTCCCTTGAGGGACTTAGCCTGACTATCCTAGCTAAAGAAGCCCCCAGCCCCAGCCCCCTCTGTCCAATAAATCTCTTTTTATTTTCCCCTTAGCACTTGTGCGTCTCTGAATATTTCATCTATTTGCCTGTTTACTTATTTATTGCCTGATGACTCCCCTGGCCAACCAGTCCCATGAGATTAAGGATGGGGCTGTCTTGCACACACCTAGAACAGTATCACCGACCCCTAGAATACTACCATGCCCACAGTGCCACACTCACTAAATGGATCGTGAACGTTACTGACTATCTCTGGGCCTCAGCGAAATGAGATTGGTCTTGAGCGGTGGCTCTCAAAGCGAGGTCCCTGGACCACCAGCATTAGCATGACCTGGAAGCTTGTTAGAAATGCCAATTCTCTGGGACCCAACCCAGACCCCCAGAACCAGAATTTCTCAGGGTGGGACCAGCCATCTTTGTTTTAAGAAGCTCTTCCAGGGGATTCTGATGCACCATCCAGTTTGTCAGCCACTGGCCTCATGCTTAAACACCTCTGAGTTCTCGGCAGGTGAAACTGCAGGAAGGGGAGCGGGTATGGCAGGGGAGACCATACATGCCCAGTCTAGAACATTCCAGTTTAAGACCAGACATACCTGAAAGCCATACTCCAGCCTAAAATAGGATTGCCAGAAACAACAAGATAAAACCACCTAGAAGGCTTATCGAGGACTCTTCTGTCCAAACTGGCTACTTTCTGTCTGCCAGAACAGTGACTAGGGAGAAATCTAGATGCCTGGGGCAGCCACTTCCCTTCCCTCCTCCAAACCCCTCAGCACCACGCCTGGGGACCCAGGCATGTGTGAACAAATGGGGAGCGGGAGGGAGGGGAGTATGGCTCTCAGGTATGTCTGGTTGGATCCTTGTCCTCTTCTTGGAGAAACATGGTCATTTCGCAGAGAAAGGTACTGAGAGGGGAACGTGTGTGCATCCGTGCGCGCACTTGTGTGTGTGGGGTGGGTGTGCAGGTGCTTACTGCCCCAGAACCTAGGGAGGTACTAACCAGATCCTTAAGCCACTAAAACACCTTCTCCTGACCTCCAGACTGACTGCCACCAAGGCCAGCAGGCTCAGTAACCCTCGTTGCCGTAGTAGTGACATTACGGTTACCATTCACTGAGGGCGTGTGACATGCTGGAGACTCAGGGAAAGTTATGGAGCAAAAGACGGGGGTTAAGAGCCTAAGCTCTGGAGCCAGGCTGCCTGGGTTCAAATCCCAGCTCCACTGAACCTCTCTGAGCCGCAGTTTCCTTATCTGTAAAACGTGGCCGATCCAAGACTTCAATAAATCCAAGATGCTATCAGTCACAGTGTGCACTGTGTATTCATGGACCACAAAGAAAGAAATACAGTGCTAACAAAACTGTTACCTGTTCATGAATAAGATACATTCTGATTCCAGACATGTTAAACTGCAAGGAAATGTGCATCTTGGAATCCATGAAATACGGCAAGAATACCCACCGTGTGGAGCTCTTGTGCCTAGGCTGGCAGCTGGCACCTAGAGAGGGCTCATGCACTTTAGCTGGTCGTGTTACTACTACCCCCATTTTACAGATGAGGAAACTGAGATCAAAATCACTTCCCAAGGTCACCCAGCAAGTAGTAAATGGTAGAGTCAGATTTGGATTCCCTTGCCCGCGTGTCTCTTAAATGGCCCCAAAATCATGTCTGGTAACTGGGCACCCATACCATGGAGGAGATGAGAGAAAGATCAGGAACAGGCTGACATCATGTCTGTGCTGTGAGCAGGTCCTCTGTCCCTCTGGGTCTCCATAGCCTCATCTGCAGGAATAGGGCAATAGTGTGGACCCTGCAGGGCTGCTGTGAGGATTTGTGGAGGTGACTTAGGTCCCACACATAGGCTCAGTAAGCCTTTATCTTCTCCTCCCTTCCCTTCTCCACCTCCCACCCTGCAAGTGGCTTTTTGGGCTCTGCTGTTAGCCACAAAAACCCCAAGCTCAGAGCAGTTGCCAAAGATACTTGGACTGACTTGCCTGGAGTATCCGAACCTCACCCACCCTGGACACCTGCCTGATGCCTGCTCCTACTTAGAGCTCAGCCTTCTCCCTGCACCTGCTCTCCAACTCAGCCCCCAGTACACACGTGGCAGGCACAGCCCGGAGCCCCTAATTCCCCTGCAGACACTGCCTCTCAGGACTGTATGAAGAGCTTAGAAGTGGATACCTGGGGGGCGCTTGGGGGGCTCAGTCAGTTAAGCATCTGCCTTCAGCTCAGGTTGTGACCCCGGGGTCCCAGGATCGAGTCCCACATCAGGCTCTCTGCTCAGCAGGGAGCCTGCTTCTCCTTCTGCCTTTCTCTCTCTCTCTCATGAATAAATACACAAAATCTTAAAAAAAAAAAAAAGTGGGTGCCTGGGATATCAGTGTTGGTTTAGATTTTCTTGTAAATTTCAACACCATGTATTGTTCATCCTCGCCTATTTGTTTAAAGCAAACTTTTTAAGTATAATATCTGGCAAAGTGTCCAGATCCTAAGAGCACAACCTGATGAATTTCCACTAAATTCACACTCCTGTGCCAGCACCCCAATCAAAACAGAACATTGCCTGCCCACTGCCCCCCTCCCCGTACCCCTCATGCCCTCTCCAGCCTCCCCAGCCCCCAAGGGTCACCACTACACTGACTTCTAGCATCCCGGTCAGTTTGCCTGCTTTTGCACTTTGTACGTAGGGAATCATTCCGTGTGAGTCTTGTGTGTCTGGCTTTTGTTCAACATTGTGAACAGTGTGTTTATGTTTTTTTGCCCTTTAGCAATAGTTCGTTATACAGTATAGTACAAACATACACTGTTACACGGTTCTTTCACAATCGATCCATCTTTCTGTGGAAGAACATTTGGATCAGCTCCAGTGCGGGGCTATTGTGAATGGATTGCTATTAACATGGTAATACATTCTGGCATATCCGTGGGTGAATATGAGTATGCATGCCTGTTGGATATATACTTAGGGGAGGAATTGCCCATCGTGGGTTATTTGTGTATTTCACTTTGGTAGCCGTGCCAGGCTGTGATGGTACGAATTTACATCCCACCGGTGGGTGTTGCTTTCTCCGGCAGCCCCAGAAACCACAGGGTAGTGAGAGAAGCAAAGGTTTTAGCAGCAGCTCCTGGAGGGGAAGATGTGAGCAGAGAAAGAAGGTGGGATGGGTATGTGAAACCTGCCACTAGTATGAGGTTACCCTGGGAAGGAGAGTCTGGGAGTCTGGGAGCCTGTTGCCGTGATTAGCTTTGTCATACGCAGTGGGGACGGTATTTTCTGCGCTCTGGCCTGTAAGGAGTGTAGGTGGCTATTCAAGAACTGAGTATCCAGGGGAGGGAGTCCACCCACAGTTTCCACCATCCCCAATATTTAAATGTCAATATGGCTTAATTGGCTGCACAGCCCACTCCCTCCCCCTCTCCTGTAGCAGCCATAGCAAATGTACCCCTAGGACAGCAACAACAGGGGACAGCCTTGAGTCACCATAGCTGCCTCCTGCCAGCTTACCGGGCAACCCTGGACAGGTGAATCAGACTTCCTGGGAGTCAGCTGCCCTGAGAATCTCACCTTAAGGAAGTGAAGAAATGAATCTTAACGAAGATCATGGGTAGCATTTTGGATGGATATATGGGTGGACAGGTGGATACGGAGCTAGGTAGATAGGAATATACTAGATGGACAAGCAGATGTGATGTGTATATAAATATATAATATGTATTTGCACAAGGGTGTGTGTGCGTTTGCCATTTTATTGATCATTGCCTCTCCTAACAGCCAGCATTTCGTGAGCACTTAATATGCATCAGGCACGGAGAGACACCCAAACCCTTAACACACCTGATTTCATGTGATTCTCCTTAACAATCTCGTAAGGCAGGAAATATTGACCCATTTTACAGGTAATGAAAATGAGGCTCAGAGAGGTTAACTCACCTGCCTGGGGTCAGTGCTGACAAGCCAGCATTCTAACCCCCAGAGTTTGACTAAGCCCCTGTTCTAACTGCTGTGCTATACTTTCCAGCACATGCCAGGCACCTCCCTGGGCTCCTTCTCTCATTCAGTCCTCGTAGTGACTCTACTAGGTAGGTATTCTCCTTGATAGCTGAGGAAACCAAGGCCCAGAGGGGTTAAGTAACCCACCCAAAGACACACAGTAAGGAGCACAGCTGCGATCCAAACTAAGGTCCCTCTGCCACAGTTCTAGCTCCAACCACACGATCTCACGAAGTCTAACATGTAACAAGTTCTCGAAAAATATTACAGGAAGGACTAACAGTCTTTTAGCAAGGAAGTCCTAGATTAAAAGAAAAATTCAAGCCATTATTTTGACCTAAGATGGAACATGAACTTTCCTAATATCCCTTCCTCTTTCAACCAACACCGGCTACTATGAGCCAGACATAGTGCTAAGGGTGGTGAAAGCAGTGATGAATCTAGAATTCATTCATTCACTCACTCATTCCATGACCATGTACTAAGGACCTGCTGTGTGCGTGCCAGGAACTGAACGCACTGCGGGAAGGACAGACGGATGGGCATTCAGGCAACTAAATGGGGAGGTGTGGCCATCCCTGCATTCACGTCCTTTGTCATCTTGTCATTTATCATACACCACTGGTCCTCGAAATGAACTCAATGAGGCTGAAAATAGTTTGAAAAGCCCTCTATGTCGACAGGCATCTGGTCTGGGGGGAGGTGGATCGGTTCTGACACCCCACCGTCTGAAGGCTTGAATGCATCATTGGCCGGTGGTACTTGGTGGACGTGAGCCACGACTTTGCTGGTGTTTTATCACTGTCCCTCAGCAGCTTCGGGCGAGCAGGAGCAGCTGGGACAAGTGGCTGGCAGAGTGCTGTCTGAGTGGTGTCTGAGGACCCCAGAAGTTGTTGGTTTATGTGCGGCTCTCCTTCTGTGCAACTCTGGGACAGATGGAGCTTGGCAAGCCTGCCTCTGGACTGGGTTAGATTCTGCAGGTATCCTGCGGTGCCAGGGTGGGGCTGTCGGTGAGAGAACGTGCCTGCTCCCGACCTGCATCCCAGAACCAGATCTGAGGCCCAGTTACAGGCTCCTGATCCAATAGGAAACTAGTGGCACCTCCACTCTTACTTGTCACATCTAACAGCCACTGTGGGTCACTGTCATCTGAACAACTGCCAATCATATATTTTGTCCTTTCGCTTTCCAGCCTGTGTAAGGGACGGACGCTCTATTCTGTGGTGAGGGACGCCAAAATCGTCCTGGATGTCAACAAAACGAGGCAGATTGCCCAAGAAATTGTGAAGGTACCACAGGGGCTGGGGCTCCCTCCCGAGACGCATGGTATGGCTTCAGACCAACAGTCTGGATTTAAAAAAAAAAAAAAAAATAGACTTGCTCTGAAAAATACCAGACTGTAGGTGAGGAAGAGTTTTGCCCGGACGGCACCAGTAGGGTTGGTCTCCGATGTTTGGTTGCCATCTGCTGCCTCATCATCGTGATAATTGGGCCTGTTGTGGGGACCCGGAGAAGCTGGTGCCGCTCGAATCCCTTACCCTTCGGATGCTTGAATTCCCAGGAGCGCACGCCGTCTCTCTCCGCGGCTGCTGGGGAAACATCCAATTGTTGCGAGTAGTTTGGGATTAAAACAAACTGGAACGTCGTCTGTTTTCTGGCAGGTGCCTCATTAGTCAGTTGACTGGGGTTTTTAGTTCCTCTTGGAAGTGTCAGGACTGAGCTGTTAGAGGAGATAAAACGGGACTGCTCATAGAGGCGAAACACCAAAAATCTAGTGACTCCCCCTTGAGCGAGACCTCCACTAGACTCTCTCCTCCGTGCTCTTGGTCTCTGGCTCATGATCCGTCCCTTGAGGAACCCAGCGTGTTCTGCACTGATACGGGTTAAGTGGATAGAAAACAAATCTCCTTCAGAGGAGTTATTTTTTCAAGAGGAAGTGTGGGGAGGTGGTGGGTGGAATTCCTTTCTCCGGGGACCTCCTCTCCGTTTTTGTCTTCACTTTTTTTCCCCACTAGGGACATCTTTCTTTGTTGCTTCTTTAGGAAGCAGAAGAGCTAAGTGGGAGCAGTTTGGCGGGAGTCCGAGGGTGGTGGCGGATGTGTGTCTTGGGGACCCTGCCTGTTCCCACTTGTCATGACTTCTCTCACCGCACCTCCGAGCCTCTGCGTTGGGGTCCCCGGAACTGCGGCTGTTCGGGGCGCTCTTGTTGGAAAGGCAGGGAGGGTGAACCCAAGCCGGGATAGCAGCAGCAGCAGCAAGTGCTCAGGTGTTCCATGAAAATTCCCATTTCCTTGCTTCCTGCAGGGCATGGGGTACCTCCACGCAAAGGGGATCCTGCACAAGGACCTCAAGTCAAAGAATGTCTTCTATGACAACGGCAAGGTGGTGATCACAGACTTCGGGCTCTTCAGCATTTCCGGGGTGCTGCAGGCTGGCAGGTGAGTCGCGGTGGAAGGGCCCAGTGGAGTTCTTGGCCGATGACAGTCGGGGGCGAGAAGTCACCCAAATGGCATCCGTGACGGAGACTGGGTGTTGGGCCTGAGGTCGCTTAGCTGGGCGGCTAGGCTGCTGCTGATGCCAGGTCAGGCCGTGATTCCCCGGGGGGGCCTGTCTTGCAAGTGGTGCCTTTAAGCACACGGGCGTTATTGGGCACAGAGGATCCCCAAATCCTGGAAGCCTTTGCCCTCGAATTTAACTGGAAGACCCTCCCTTTGCCCTGAGTACGCACCCAGAAGCTAGAAACACCCGAGTCCTTGCTCAAAGTTTTCTTATGAATTGATCCATTTGGGTGCAGTAAAAGTCCTAAGGGATTTAAAGTCAGCCCCTCCCCCCCCTCCGCCGTGGCCTCCCCTTGGCTCTGCCACTTAATCACTGTGACGTTAGTTATACTCCTGGAACTTTCCTGAACTTCAGTTTCCATGTCTGCAAGAAAAATGACAGTGTGATCGTGCCCACCTTGTAGGATCCTTGTGTGCTTGAAACAACAGTCAAGCGTCCACCGCAGGGCCCGGAGCACAGGAAACACTACACAGGGAGTAGCTGCTGCTGAGTCGTTGTAATTACTATAAATTTGCGTATCCCTCCCCCAGTGTCACCCAGGAGAATCATTAACCATCCCGAAGTAATTAACTCTCAGGAGCCGCTCAGCCAAGGGCAAGCTGCCTTGAATTGACCATGAGAAACAGCTTGATTCCAAATAAACAACCCATGATTCAGGAGGTCTGCCCTCTCTGACTTTTAATTTGGAGTGTGGACGCTCGCGTGCGTGTACACACACACACACACACACACACTTAAAAACCCCGCGGTTTTCTCTCATCACGCCTCTTATAACCTGTGCGTTCCTCCTCCGGATGGCAGCCCCACACTCTCCTTTCACTGGTTTCAGCTGCTTCGAGGGACCGATCTCTTTGAGGTCCACCCCAGGGCCCCCCAAGGTGAATTCTGTTCGTGCTATAGAATGCCTTGCATCTAAGAGCGCCCCAAAATCAGCAATGGTCTGGCTGCTTTCTGTGTGATCTAGAAACAGGACGCGTAACAGAAGCGTAATTTTCTCTTCGGGTCTTGCTCCGCCCAGAAAGATTCAGTGCAGTCTCCACAACTATGTGGACACGGAAGACGAGAAAAGAAGTAGGTAAATGAACAAAGAGATCAGTGGATAGGTAGGCGGAGAGAGTCCCTCGACTCGGAACCCAACAAGCCAGGAGGGCCGAACCGTGTGCCTTCTTCCCTCCCTCTCCCCAGCAGCACTGCCAAGCCGGTTTGCGGGTGGAGGGGTTGCATGCGCGCCCGTGCTCATGCGCACCCGTGCTCATGCGCACACGTGTGACACAAGTCCGTTCGTCCATCACCCCAGGCTAAGGGGCAGAGGAAGCAGTTGGTAACGTCACTGTGAAGTCAAGGATGTGTGTCCAGACCAAAAGAGGCCCAGCAGATGCTTTCGTGAACCGGCCTCAAGGCTCTTAAAAAAAATCTGATTCCTCCTACCCGGAGCCATGTCCACACCCTCCCCCCCAACTGTCCTTGCCAGTAGATTCTCCCGCAGGAGGAGGAAAGGGGGCAGGACCTCTGATTTTCTCCCTTTTGGTTCTTGGTTTTTCTAAAGCCCCAGGGTAAAGAGGAAGAAAGGAAATGGAATGACGTGAGCATCCTTTCCTTTACCTCATTCACAGAGGCCCAGTGTCAACCGGGAAGCAAGTTCAAGTCAAGGGCAAGGTGGCTGCTGCCCTTGTTGTCCAGCCGGCACTCCCCCACACTACCCCTACCTAGCCTTGTCATCTACACAAATCCCAGGCTGTGTCGGGAGAGGCCAGGGAGCCCTCAGCGACCTCTCCTAGAAGAAATCCACATTTCTTGCCTTGCCCATGAGTCCCCATCGGGGGTCTCCTGTGGTGGTTGAATGTTCCCTGCTGCAGTTGTATGTAGGGCTTAGTTTTCATGGAAGGTTTCAGTTTGCTCCCTAAGGGTGCCATTTCTCCAGAAATTGCTGGAAAATTGTGGTTGGGAGTCTCTGGGGTCACTTGTTACATCCATGGGTTTGGGCAGGTCACTTAAGTGTTTTGAAGCTCTGTGTCCTCATCCACGGAATAGGGGTCTTACTCATCCCATCATGGGTTTGTTGGGATGAAGTGCGATAGATAACCTGGGGCAATAGGCACTCAGCAGGGGCTGCTTGCTGTCTGCACCCACCCCAGCCCCAGTTAGAGCCTGAGGCGTTCACAGTGCTGGGTTCCCAGCAGGGGGAGAACTGCCGGGCCTGGGCAGGGGTGGGGGTTACCCAGTGAAATGAGCGTGTCCTGAACATCCAGACAGACCCCGGGGGTTCCCCCGAGCCCATCCCCAGCATTGCCAGCATATAGCTGCTCTGCCATCCTCGAGAAAAGGTGTCATTTTCCATGCCAGCGCTATCATGCCAGCCACCCACAGGCTCTTATTAATCATAATAATAACCATAATGAAGATGATTTGAGTTTGTCACCGGTGGGCCCATCGCCATGGGAACGGGACATCCCAGAGTGTCTGGGCCAGGCCTGGCATCCCGCCCCCTCCCACCCTGGGCTGATGGCTGGGGAGTGGCCAGCACCCCTCCTCCTGGCCCAGCCTGCAGTTGTAAATCTGCACCCAGCCAGCGAGTCCAGAATAGGCAGCAAGGGCGGTCAGAAGACGATCAGAACTGGGGTGCTCTCCCTTTCAGCAGCAGCACCCCATCTCACCACACCCCCAATGGCCTGGTGGTGCCTAGAGAGTGTCGGCTGGCTCAGGCCACGGCCCTTCCTTCTTAGATGATGTTCTTACTTTGGGCTGTAGTCTCAACTCCATCTCTGAGTGTTCAAGATGTAAACATATCCATAGGTAATAATTCTGTCTAATAATCCCGTGGCCCTGACAGCTGACACAGCCCTGCGCCAGTGTTGTGTGAGATTAATGTGCCCATTGTGCAGATGGGAAAGTGGAGACTCAGGTCTGCTCAGGGTCACATGGTTAGTAAGCAGCAGATAGGTCCTTAAGTCCTGCAGGCATCCCCAGTTGTGGAAGCAAGAACTCATTGGGCCCTGCCAACTCAATGGCTTGCCAATGGATTTGGGTCTTACTTCCTAGCAGAGGACGTGTTCTACCAGGTCTGCTGTGTAGAGCTATCCCTGTGTTACTGGTGCAAAAAGACTGAAATTTGGACTATTTCTTTATTTTATGTATAAATGAGAACAGTGATTCTCACCTGGGGCTCTCCTGCCCTCCCCACTCCTCCAGGGATATTTGTGATGTCTGGAGACCTTTTTAGTTGTCACAACAGGGGAGGGGGTCATCCTGGTGTTCAGTGGGGGGAGGCCAGGGACGCAGCTACACATCTTACACTACACAAAACAGGCCCCCGCCACAAAGAATCATCCAGCCCCCGAAGTCCTGGGACCTCTCTTCTCAGGGTTCTCTCCTCCCCCGATGTGTGGTCCACAAGATAACTTTAGGGATGACGTGAATAAGTATTTTTCATCTTAATTTTCATGTGTACTGAAAAAGTCCTAGTTCCCATGTATGGTCATGGTAAGAAGTAAATGAAAAACCCCATTTGTAGTAATAATAATTGAGAACAGCCCTGTCCAATAGACAGAAGACACAGAAGGCTATGTAATTTTAACTTTGATTAAAATTAAATCAAATTTAAAGTTCAATTCTTCAGCTGCACTAGTTGGATTTCAAGTGCCCAATGGACATGATGGCTCATGGCTGCCATATTGGATAGCACAGACAGACGGAGAACATTTCCATCATCATGGAAAGTTCTATGGGATAGTGCCGCTCTAGAAGGTGTTCAGATAGGGCAAGAATCATGGTCATGGAATATGAATGAGTGCAGTTCAGGGAGCAGTGCATCACGTCTGACATAGCTCGGAAGCCACCCTAGGAGGACTGGAGAGTCCAGCCAGCCCCAGGTCTCCACATTCTGGACGCTCTGGGCCATCATGATCTCACTCCTGATGGTTGGAGATATCCATCCCCATCCCCCATCGCTGCACCCTCTCCTTGTAGTAACTGGCCCTTTCCCGGGAGCCTTGAATCAGTGGAAACCTTGTAGGAGGTCTGCTCAGATTTCAGTCCCAAATGGAATGCTCTGTACTTACTGAAGTCTTACCATGTGAAGATAAATACAGATAAAATTTTATCTAAAGTGAGTTCCTTCTTATCTTTGACACATTCCCCTGTTTAAATTTTTTTCGTATAATGCTTATCACTATCTGTATTTTTCCTATTTCTTTAATTCATTTGTCATCACCTTCCCCTACCAAAGCTCAGGCTCCAGGAGGACAGAGACCTTGCTCGTCTCCTTCACTGCTGTGTTCCCAGTGCCAAAAACAGAGAGCTTAGGCATAGTAGGTTCTCCAGAAATGCAGTGAATCCTCATTATTCGTGGATTCCATATTTGCAAATTTGCCTACTCACTTAAATCTTTTTGCACTCCCAAATCAATACGGCCCCTTCGCATTCATTTGTGGGCATGCGCAGGGTGGTGAAAATTTGAATCACCTGATGTATGTGTTCCCAGCTGAGGTCAGACGAGGAAGATGCTCTGCGTTCTTGTTTGAGTTCTCATACAGAGAGGACCGGGGGACAGAGAGGACCGGGGGACAGAGTTGGGAGGGGACCGTGCAGGGCAGGAAGCCCTGAGTCCCGGGGCCAGCGGGACAGAGTTTCACAACTCTGGCATGTGGTTGTGGGGCCGCCTCAGACACATCCCTCAACACTTCTGAGCCTTGTTTTCTCTTCCGTAAAATAATGAAAATAGAATGTACGAGGATGAGTTGTTTTTAGGATTTAAGATTATAATCGGTGTGAGGTGTGTGCGTGAATACATATTTCCTCTAGGAGCAATGATTCCGTATTTGCTAATTCCCTCTTTGCAGAGACTTTATACAACATAAGTGCCATGAATAACAAGACTCAGCTGTATTGGTTGAATGAATATGCAGGAGGGGGTGCCTCAGACGCAGAGGGACCCGACGATGGTTTGGGTGTTGAGCGTCTCCCTCCAGACCAGTCTTCCCTGCCCCTTTCACTAGGGCTCAGCCTCAAGTACAAGGGCAGGCAGTGCCCAGTGTGGGAGATGCAAGAAAGCCGGCGGAGGTGGTCCAGAGACTTGGGGTCAGTGCTGGGGGACTAGTCCTCCCTGGGCTGTGAAGTGAGGCTCACTCTGTGTTTTGCTTCTCAAGGCGGGAGGACAAGCTACGCATCCAGAATGGCTGGCTCTGCCACCTGGCCCCAGAGATCATCCGCCAGCTGTCTCCCGACACAGAAGAGGACAAGCTCCCCTTCTCCAAGCACTCTGACGTCTTTGCACTCGGGTAGGTGGCCCGTGCTGGCCATGGGGAGCCCCAGCCCAGGCAGAGGGACATTTCCCAAGCCTTCCCTCTCTTCTTTTGGAAGAGAGGGGGCACCTATCTGCTGGGACCTAGGTGGTCAGGTTTCTGGGTGAGATTGGGGGTATCCAAGTGGGGTGTAGGAGAAAGGATGACGCTAGCAAACCTTCATGCTGAGTTTCTAACTGGTTATGTGACCTTGACGAGGTACTTGAACCATTCATTCATTCACTGAACCAATACCTATCTACGGAACACCTACTGTTAACAAATTATCCAAAACTTGAGGGCTTAAAGCAACATTTATGATCTCAAATTTCTGTAGTCAGGAATTGGGGGGTGGGTAGCTGAATGGTTCTGAGCTGGTTCAGGATCTCTTGTGAAGTTGTAGTCAAGATATTGGCCGGGGCTGTGGTCTCATCTGAAGGTTTGATGGGCTGAGGATCCACTTCCAAGGGGGCCCTCCCTCACATGGCTGTTGGCAGGAGGCCTCAGCTCCTTGCCACGTGGGCATTTCCATAGGCTGCTTGAGTGAACTCACACACGGTGACTAGAAGCCGCATTGCCTTTATGAGCTGGTCTCAGAAATTACATGTCCTCACTTCTGCCATATTCTGTGTGTTAGAAAGAAGTCACTCAATCAGGAGATGTGAATGAAGCTCTATGTTTTGCAGGAAAGACTATCAAAGAATTTGTAGGCCTATTTTTAAGCCACTCAAGGCCCCTACTCTAACGTTTCCAGTAGAAGACCAATAGGGAAACAGTCCATTTCAGCAAAATGTGATCAATGCCATGCTGAGGATAAACCAGGACTGAGGGGGGGGGAAGGAGGAACTAAATCCAGCCTGGGAGATCAGAGAAGGCTTCCTGGAGGAAGTGACTCCTGAGCCTAAGCTAGAGGTTGAATATAAGTGGGCCAGATGGGGGTAGGGTGAGATGTCTAGATAGAAGGAACATGTGAAGAGGCCTAGGGTAACAGAAAACAAATTGCCGGGGCGCCTGGGTGGCACAGCGGTTAAGCGTCTGCCTTCGGCTCAGGGCGTGGTCCCGGTGTTAAGGGATCGAGCCCCACATCAGGCTCCTCCACTATGAGCCTGCTTCTTCCCCTCCCACTCCCCCTGCTTGTGTTCCCTCTCTCGCTGGCTGTCTCTATCCTGTCGAATAAATAAATAAAATCTTTAAAAAAAAAAAAAAAGAAAGAAAAGACGAAAACAAATTGCCAACAATGGAGGAACATGTGGGGAGTGGAAGAGGGAGAGCTGAGAGATGAAGAATCAGGAAAAAATGAGCTGGGGCTGGTGACAGCAGAGGCTAGAGGGGAATCCAAGTGAATCCTACAGGGACTAAGAGGCTGAGTTAAGGAGTTTTCACTTCCTCTTCACAGCACTGAGGAGTCATTGATGGTTATTAAGCAGGGAGTGATGTAATCATACTTTGAGTTTTAGAACAATCACTCTGCTGTGCAGAGAATGGGAAGGAGACAGATGAGATTGGAGGCTGGGTGACGAATCCAGGGGGAGATGCTGGCATTCTCCACCGAATCAGTGCCAGTGGGTTTGGACCCTGGAAATGGACATAAGCATTAAGGGGGTGGATGAGATGGGGTTTGATGACGGGTTGAGTGTGGGTGGTGCCCAGATACCTACCTTAAGCAACTGGGTGGAGACTAGTGTCATTCACCAAGGTAGAGACCCCAGAGGGGATGCCTGGGCTATGCTGAGAAGGCAAAGAGCAGATTAGGACACAGTGAGGCTGGGCTACCTTGAAGATGCCCAATTGAACCAACCAGAAGGAAACTGTATCTGTACAACTAGAGTCTGGGAAAGAAGAGTTTAGGGGCTTCTCAGCAAAGAGAGAGAAAATGCACCCATGAGAGAGAATGGGATGTCTTTGCAAGTGTAGAGAAGGATAGAGGATGAGGGACGCAGTCCCAAGGTGCAGGACAGGGGTTCCAAGAGGGTGCATCTGGGAAGGCTTCTAGGCTCCCACCCTCAAATAGCCACGCTAATCTTCGCCTTACCCTGTGCGCTGGGCTGGTTGCAAAGATGGGTGGTTACAGAGACAACGCTGGGGAAGCTGTTTGGGAAAGTTGTAGCCCTCCAGATGTGTGCAATTAGACTTAGCAGCACCAAGAGATGTTAGGGAGACCGTCTTCCATGGAAAAGTACCCTTACTATGTCCTCTGTGTAAATCTCGGGGCGGGGGGGACATTTGCTGGCATGTCAGGATTTTCGACGTCTATCACTTGGACCCCTTTAGACGTTGTCATCTGCCCTGATTAGTTTATGACCAGAACTTTTTCTAGTTAGATACTGTTATCTGAAACCAAACTGCAATAATTAAGTTGGTATATTTTAGTATAAATTTAGCAAAAAAAAAAAAAAAAAAAAGAATGTAAAAGAATGTAATTAACAAATGTACCAAAGTAAGTAATTGGTTTTCCACCGGAGTTTTAATCTTTAGCAATTTATTTTTTTCTTAGTGTGAGTTTCTCTTGGAAGTTGGGTTTGAAAGGAAGTTTTAATGAGGCTTTTATTCCTGACACTGCTGAATTCCAAGGGACCTGGTGCTCTTGGTTTCCTGCCAATTAGGTGCGTCCTGTTGCTTGGGGACATCGCGCTCAAGCATGATTTAGAACAGACCTGGACTTTTAAAAGCATACTGAGCACGTGTTAAGGTTTTTGTGGGTGCTGTCTCCTGGAATCTTCACAGGCGCCCAAATGACAGGGGAGGAACCAGGCTCTGGCAGCTCAGTGACTTGGCTTATGCTAATCAGGGGTGGATCTGGGAGTCACACTTGGGACCTCCTAACTCCAGAGTTGGACGGTTTAGCCACGGGGACCTTTGAGTCATTTCACCACGAAAACCCCTATATCCCTCAACCTTAAATAAAAGGTGATAAACCCAGCGAGGCTCTCTGAGGATCAAGCCAGAAAACCCCCATAAGGCACCTGCACCCAAGCTCCTGCTAGGCTCCCTTCCTCCTCTCCCATGAGCCCTTGCCGGCGATCTGTCTGTGCCTCCTTCCCCAGGCCCCAACCATCAGCTGCAGGGTTGCCCCCTGCCCCAAATCCATCACTTACAATTACAAAGGACTCTGGAATAGGATCGAGTGTGGGTTTCTCGTAGCATGATGGTCAGTGGTGCGATTCTACAGTCAGACCAACAGGATTCAGCTTTTGCCTGCACCTCTTATCTGCTGTGTGACCCTGGGTAAGATGCATAATTTCCTGAGCCTCAGTTTCCTCTTCTGAAAAATGGGGATGATGATCGTGCCTCCTGTTTGAAAATGTAGGTCTTATTTTTATTCAGGTATGATGATGGCAATCAAGCAGGAAGCCACTGTCATTGGAAAGATGGTTTGTTGTTCATGGTTTGCAAAAGGAGGGGTCACATCATACTACACGGGGAAAGCACCAGGGTCAGGAGGCAGAGGGAGCAGGAGGAAAGCGCAGGCAAGAGTCTTTCCTGTGGTTTACTGGGGAGGAACCGGTGAGGCAGGGTAAGCAGCCTAAGATTGGCTAGTTGGACTAATTTAGTGGGCTCTGGGGTAGGGGGGTATCCTGAGTTGGGCAGGGAATATTCGCCCCAGTGGAAACCTGAAGGAGGTGGGGGTGGGGCTTTGGATTGGTTAGTCTGCATACGAAAGGCACACTCCCAAGAGAGTCATTTACTATCTCTAGGAATATGCTGGCCCTGGGGAGAGGGGCAGTCCCTCCGAAGTCAGGGAGGCCCCCAGATGTCAAATCATCAAAATAAGAAGGCATGCTTCTTACACCTTTCCCATAATCATCATAAATGCAAAGGGCTTAGAATAGGGTTGAGCACGGAGTGAAAATTCAGTTAAGTGTTACTGATTCTTACGTTGACAACAGTCACCATCTAGCACCTTCCCATGGCAACTTCCTGACCACCTAACTCAACGCCCCAACACCTGAGCATTACCACTCCTCGCCCCAGAGGGATGAGGTTGGTAGGGGAGAGAATATGCTGAGAAGTGGGACCCTAGACTAGCTGGTCTGACAGAGTCCTCTGATCAGTAAAGAAGATAACAGAGTACTTCATGTTCTTTAAAGCAAATTTGCATAAATTATCTTAGATTAGAGGAGAGATCATTTCCTAAGGATTGTTTCAAATATTTCCTGAGTTGGGGGAATTTTGTTCCCAATGAGCTGAGACCTATCCCCGTGGTACAGCTCAGCAATCCCCCAGCATCCCGTAAGCACCCCATGGCATCCACCAAGGCCCTCACTGCCACCCATTCCCCCCAGCATTTTTCCCCACTATTCCATGGGATGGCTTATATTTAGAAAACAAAATTATAAAAAAAAAAAAAAAATCGTTTGCTATCACCCAGAGTTAGCCATTGTTAACATTTTGCTGTGTTTCTCTTTTATTTTCCTGCCAAATCACATATAATTTTTTAAGCGTGGGTATTACCTCATATACAGTTTTCTGTCCTGCTTTTTTCACTTGAAATTAGGTATTAAACATTTTTTCATGTCAGCAAAATTCCATTGAAATGTTTTAATAATATCATATTCCATTTTGTTTTATGGATTTACCATAATACATGCAACCTATTCCTTTCGCTGAGCAGTCGTGTCCTTTCTCCTTGTTTTGCTATTATGTATAATGCTGTAGAGGATATCCTCCGAAGGGGCTTTTGTATTTCTAAGTGTTTCCTTACAACAGTTTCCCAGAATTACAAGTCTAGGTTCAGAAATCCTGGCCACATTCTATTACCCTTTCGGATTCTAGGTTTTGACTCATTTTAACTCAGGCACCAGGGAAGGTATCCTTGGACAATCATGACTTCTAAGCCATCAAGAAAGCTTCAGGCGTATCCCAGCTAGCAACACACCAGCCCGGTGAGGAAGAGACTAGAAAGTGGAAGTGATGTGGTTGTGGAATACAGGTGAGGTTCAGTGGAGTGGAGTCCGGAGCCCAGGACCGAGAAAGAATTCTTGAGGCGTCTTTGGTGCAGAATGGTGGTTTATGAAAGCACGGGGACAGGACCTGCGGGCAGAAAGAGGTGCTGCCCTGGGTTGCGAGGGGTAGCTGATTATAGTTGGGGGAGGTAAGGAAAAAGGGAGGTTTCAAGAGAGTACTTTCATATGTTAAAGAAGACTCACAGGA
The DNA here is from genome assembly GCF_017311325.1 of Ursus maritimus. Lineage (NCBI taxonomy): Eukaryota > Metazoa > Chordata > Mammalia > Carnivora > Ursidae > Ursus > Ursus maritimus. The sequence goes on from NW_024425897.1 coordinate 16,616,059, forward strand.
CACCGGAGGCCTTGCCATTGTCCAGTTAAGGTTTTTTCCCCTCTAGTAAGGCATTAATGTGAAGATAGTTGGGAACTTCCTGGAGGCTGCAGATTATAAGGACATTTAATTGTATCTACATTTCCTTCTGGAAGCTAGGTTGCTGATAGAAATGCTTTGCTCTAGTAGACTGCTAAGACATCTGTAAACTGAGGGAAACTCAAGTCTTAAAGGATTGTGGTCTCGATAGGTTAACTATCTTTTTCCTTTCGGGCAGCCGGGAATGCCTGAGGAATGTCACATACATCCCATGGGAGGGGGGAGAGGTTGTGGGGTGTCAGTTTCTGCTTTGTCCTCAGCTTGCCTATGTTCCCTCATCAGAAGGGTTAGCCAGCAGGCTGGCGGGGGGGGGGGTGCTGTTGGTGAGGGGATACAGGGTCGCGAGTGACCTATCACATCAACAGCCCCTTTAACAACATCTGCCAACAGCACAATTTGGTATGAACTCCACGCCAGGGAGTGGCCTTTCAAGACGCAACCAGCAGAGGCAATAATCTGGCAAATGGGCACAGGCATGAAACCCAACCTCAGCCAGATCGGCATGGGAAAAGAAATCTCGGTAAGTCCTGGGAGAGTGCCAGCTCTGGGGGACAAGGAGAGAGGTAGACACAGTTCGGGGCCGCCTTTTTCCTGTGTGTTAAGGTTACAAATGCTTCCCCAGAGGGTGGCACAAAAGCCTGTCCACAGCCTTGTCAGATGGTGATTTGGAGCTTGGGAGGTGAAGTTTCTGAACTATGCCTGCAATTCGGGTTCTCGCCTCAAGGGTGCAGTAGCACTTGGCCAGATTTTTCCTAGCAATGGATTGCTGCATTAAGTAGAACCAGGGAATCCCACTTTTTCTGTTACTTTTGAAAGATATTCATTAAAATATTACCCATACCCAATGATTCTAATTTTATTTGCTTCTACATAAAAATGTTTAAGGCATGATCCAACTCAGAACAAGATATACACACACAGAGAAGCCTGACTATAAATTAATAGTCACCCTCTAAAACACAGAAGGAAGAGTGCTGTCTTTTGATCAGAAGACGGATAAGTCAGGGAAGGAGTAATTATCTGGTATGTTTTTAAGGACTACCTGTATCTAGGTTTCCTTTCTCAGGTGAGGTGATTATTACAAGGAACTTTCCACTCTTTAACTTTGAAGAGCATTTATGGTATTGAGATGTGGCTAGAGACCTCAGGATTCACTTTTCTCCCACCCTTTGAGAAAAAAAAAAATGGCCAAGAAACTCCTTGGGGAGCATTACTGATCTCAGCGTATCCTAGATCTTCTAGAACAGGACCTACCTAGTTTGCTATATGGGCTCATGAGTTAGATGAGTGGTAGGATGGATAAATGGATGGAAGGAAAGACAGAAAAATGATAGATAGATAGATAGATAGATAGATAGATAGATAGATAGATGATAGATAGATAAGGATGAATGCATGAATTGGGATGGATGGATGGATGGATGGATGGATAATGGGGGAATATGAAAGTGGGGCAAATGGATAGACAAATGGACAGACCCAACGAGATGCCAAAGGGTATCAAGACATCACCATTTACATTAAATCACCACATGTTGGCTTCTTTTAGGACATTCTTCTCTTTTGCTGGGCCTTCGAACAAGAAGAAAGACCTACCTTCACTAAGCTCATGGACATGCTGGAGAAACTGCCAAAGCGAAACCGCCGTCTGTCTCACCCCGGACATTTCTGGAAGTCTGCAGAGTAGGTGTTCTCCTTTAGTATCTCTCCCCATTGCCTTTGTCCTCTGGCCTTTGCCGCCTTTTTGCTCCCCTCACCCAGACCTCGGCCAACCATCTCCTTTCCATGCACCCACCTCCCTCCCCCTGGCCACCAGCCTTCCCTACCGGGTTCCTGTTCAGAATCTGCCATCCAGGCCTTGGTCCCTGTTGCTACCGTGGCTACTTCCTCGCCTATCTCTTCCTGATGAAGGTTGGTGCCCCAGTGAGTCTGGTCCTCAGGTGCAAGGTGATGCCCTGAACGCACCAAGCCCCGAGTCCACTACTCGGCAGACTCCTCCAGGAGGCCTGGCTTTCAGGAACTCTCCCCTCCAGGGCCAGCAACCTGTCCCCACCATGGCATCTCACAGCTTCCAGAACTCTTTGTCACATGAAGACAGGAGCAGGGAAGGTTCTCAGCTTCTGCTGGCCCTAAGTGTCTCTCTGGCTTCCTCCTTGGAGGCTCTGTGCCCCTCCCCCTCTTCATTCTTGACATAGATCAGTGGTTCTCGATGAGGTAATTCATGGGGCATCCCTCTGGGGGCCTCCCTCCCAGGCCCAGCCTCAGGGGTTTCTCCAGAAGGTGAGAGCAAGACAGGCCCAGATGAGGCTGCCAAGAGGTCCCTGCTCCCCTCTGCCCTGCCGTTCCAGGCACACATGGTTGTGCACACTCACACCGAACACAGCCAGGCACACACACACACACACACACACACACACACACACACACACAGTTCCATGGCACACCAGAGCAGTTGTCAGCATCTCACCACAGGACCCAGGAGGCCCCCGGCTACCCCTCACCCCACCGTTTGAGCTTGCTGAGCCTGGAGGACATAATCGCTTCTTCCCCCAGGGGCTCAGCCTTTCCCTAGACAAGTGAAAAGAGCACAGACCTCCTGTGTCAGACAGACAGGGATTGGAACCTCCACTCTACCACTTCATAGCTGTGTGGCCTTGGGCAGGTTACTTGGCCTCTCTGAGCCGCAGTGTCAGCCTCCAAAGAACGAGGGCGGCAGACGGCTCTAGCAGGAGTGCGCTGAGGATGCCGTCAGTCATGCGCTGGGGCAGCTGGTACAGTGTGACCCCCGCAGCAGGTGTTCCGGATACTTGAGCAGCCTTTGTCTGCCGGCAGGGAGGACCAGCTGCATTCTGCTGGCCTTCCAGGACTGGGAATGTCCTGAATGTGAAAACAGAGGGAGGGAGGCTCTCACAAGCGAGGACTCTCTCCAGCTAACCAGGTGCAGGCAAGTTGGCCAATGAGTGTCGGAGCTCTGAGCGGGGTCCCAGGAGTGCCTGGTGTTACAAACCCCAAGAGTCATTTGGGCCATTACCCTGTAGCCTCTGCTTTTCCAGGGGTCAGGGAGGAGAGAGCAGGAGTGAACTGAACAGAGGGGCGTAAAGCTCCCTGGTGGGAGGGAGAGCAGGGGGCCTTCTTTTCTATTTTTTTTCTGTGCAGTTGGGCTGAAACACAGGGAGCTAGAGACCCTGTGGTCTGGCAGGTCCTTGAAATTTTCAACTCATTCACTTCTTTACTCTGTCTTTGTGTATGAATACCTGCCGTGCCGGACTGTGTTCTAGGAGTGCAAATACAAGGGGGACAAAGTCAACCAGCAACCTGACCTCATAGGGCTTACCTTCCAGAGCAGGTACAATAGGCAGGTAAACGGGTTTTGCAAGCGTCATCATTTCAGATGAAGTTGTGTTGAAAAGACAATAAAACAAGTTTGCGATAGTGATGACTGGGGGCTTTGGTTGGAAGGGAGGGGTCAGGGAATAGCCCTTGGAGGAGGTCATGTGAAAACAAAGCCCTTGGGAGGAATCCAGGCTCCCACGGGGGAAATCTGAGTCCTCCGGGTGAGAGCGAGCCTACAGAGGTGGCAGAACAGATAGGAAGTGGATATGACCAGGCCATGGCGGGTAGGAGGGAGAGGAATAGAAGGTGAGGTCAGGGGTGGCCAGAGGCCAGGTGGGCATGGTAGGAGTTGGGGTTTATTCAGAGGATGACTGAGTATCGCAGAAACTTTTGCAGAACCGGAAGGCCCCCAGGAGGACAGGTGGTCCCACACCTGCTCTCCCCCAGGGTCATCGAGTGAAGGTCATGGGGGGCGGTGTAGAGGGCTTTTCCTTTATGGAATAGCTGGCATTGGGCTTGGGGGTCCAGAGATCTGAGGGCAACAACTCCGACTTCTGTCCCTACCCACTGTGTCACTTGGGGTCCTCTGTTTGTTGCCTGGAGCAGCCATTTTCTTGGCCATAGATTCATCATGTCTGCCACTGGTGCAGGAATAGGGCACAGACACCACACACGTTTGCATCCATCAGATAGGTAATCCCCAGGACTTTTCTACTTTGACACTAAGGAACAAAGATGACTTCTGTTCCTTTCAGGCTTCAACTCATAGTGTCTTTTCATATTTGGAGAGGGATTACCTATCTGATGGATGCAAACATGCATGGTGTCTGTGCCCTATTCCTGCACCTGTGGAAGACATGACGAATCTATCACAGCACATCCACCATCACTCAGCCCTCCTGGTAGCCACCGCCAGTTACTCAGAATCGATGCATGGGATGCCTTCTTTGGGTCTATTTGATCCAATCTCCTTTTCCATATGGAGGAAGTCTGGCCCAGAGACATTCAGGAACTCAACCACATCTATTTGGGGTGTTGACAAAGCTGGGAACGCAGGTCAGGCTCCAACTCCCTAATCTGAAATTTTCTCTCCCCACAACATCAGGCCCTGTGGTTCCCTCGGTCATACTCATCTGGCTTGGAGATGATCACTCCAGTGGTGTGGTCAATGTTGGAGTCCTTCCAGAAGCCTGCTGTGTCAGCAGTGGATTGGCAGAGGGCTTGGCTAAAATAGGTCCTATCTAGGCCTTGATAATCCACGGAGGGGACCAACCAGGAGGTCTCTACTGCAGCCAGCATGTCGCAAGGACATGAGAGGCTAACTCCAAACTTACCTCTGGGGTCTTGGGTTTGCCCCTCCTTAGTGGGTCCCACTTGAGGAGCTGGGGTTTCCAGAATCCCCATATGGCTTAGCACATGGTGACCTGGAGACAAGATTGGGACAAGCCTGCATTCCAGAGCAGTGTGTCTTGAAGTTTCATATGCATCCCAAACACCCGGGAATTGCAGATTCCCATTGTGTAGGTCTGGGGTGGGGCCCGAGATTTGGCCCCGAGGTGATGCTGGTCATGCTGGTCATGCTGGTCCCCCGACCACCCTCTGAGTAACGAGAGTCCAGACCTATGCTGCCCGACGGTGGTCACTCCCCACGCGTGGCTCTTAAACACTCAAAATATGGCCAGATGAGATGTCCTGTGAGTGTAAAATCCACACGAAATTTTGAAGACTTAGGATAAAAAAAAAGACATAAAGTAATTTGTCCCTTTACACAGATAGGACTGATGATATGTTGAAATTCTAGTGTTTGGGATATATTGGGTTAAATAAAATATACTATTAAGTTCACCTTTTTCTTTAGCCTTTTAAAATATGACTAGAAAATTTATGACTTCTGTAACTTGCATGGCATTTCTTTTTTTAAAAAACAGCTTTGTTGGGATATAGTTCACATATCATATAATCCTCCTGCTTAAAGTATATAATTCTGAGGGTTTTGGTATATTACATTATTTTTGAAAATTGTGGTAGAGGGGGCACCTGGGTGGCTCAGTCGGTTGAGTATCGACTCTTGACCTCTGCTCAGGTTGTGAGTTCAAGCCCACACTGGGTGTGGAGCCTACTTAAAAAAAATTGTGGTAGAGGGGCACCTGGGTGGCACAGCGGTTAAGCGGCTGCCTTCGGCTCAGGGCGTGATCCCGGTGTTATGGTATCGAGCACCACATCAGGCTCCTCCGCTGTGAGCCTGCTTCTTCCTCTCCTACTCCCCCTGCTTGTGTTCCCTCTCTCGCTGGCTGTCTCTATCCTGTCGAATAAATAAATAAAATCCTTAAAAAAAAAATTGTGGTAGAATATATATAACATACAATTTGCCATCTTAGCCACTTTTAAGTGGGCCAGTCGGTGGCATTGATCACATTCACAGTGTTGTGCAACCATGACCACCATTTCCAAAACCTTTTGCCCCTCCGAACACCAGCTGTACCCATTGAACAGTAACTCCCGGTGCCTCCTCCCTCCAGCCCCCAGGAAGCTCTCGCCTACCTCCCATCCCTGTGAACTTGCCTAGTCTAGATATTTCTTACTGTGGAATCCTACAGTATTTGTTCTCTTGTATCTGGGGGTCTTCACATAGCATGTCTTCAAGGTGCATCCACAGTATGGGATGTATTGGAACGTTTCTCCTTTCCACGGCTGAGTACTATTCCGTCGTATGTACGTTCTGTGTTTGGCTTGTCCTTCCATCTGTTGGTGAATACTTCATGTGTTTGCACTCCAGCTGCTGTGAATAATACTGCAGTAACAGTGGTGTACGAGTATCTGTTGGAGTCCCTGCTTCCGATTCTTTTAAATAGCGCTGTATGTCCATTGCACACCATGGGTCTAGATCATCACCACGACCACCGGCATGACCCCCATCATCTGGGTACCACTTATTAGACATGTGTGATGGGTACCGTGTCAAGCATTCTATCTGCATTGTCTTGCTGACTCCTCCAAGCTCCCCCTAGGAGGCAGGCACTATGACTGTTTTACTTAGAAGAAAACCAAAGCACAGAGAGGCTAAGTACCTTCCAAGAGGTCACACAGCTAGTAAGGAGGAGAGCAGGCCTTGGAACCCACGTTGGTCTGGACGCGAAATCCATGATCTTGACCCCTGTACTCTGCTGCCTTCTATATAAAGATTACCTGCGTACCTTCAGGGTTCTTTCCAGAACCATGCTGGGAAGTGGGTGCCAACATCTGCCATGATTGCCCAGATCCTGGCTCAACGGTGGTCAGCAAAGCCTCTGCTTATAGCAGGAGTGCATGGTGTGGCTCCTGGTCTCACCTCCCCTTCCTGTATTTCCAGCCCTTACCGAGCATGCTCAGTGCAGCTCGCGGCATCAGCCCTGCCCACATGCTGGGGACCCCCCCTAGTCCAGAGGCTACCTGCTCAAGTGGGAAGAGTTCTAGGTTCAAATCCTGACCCTGCTGCTTCCTGGCTGTGCACCCTCGGGCAAAACACTTAACCTCTCTGAGCCTCCATTGTCTCATCTGTAAAAAGGGCATAAAGTGCCTATCTTGCAGGCTATTGTCAGGTTTAAATGAGATCAGGTACGTGAACCCAGTACATGGTAGGGCCTCAGTATAAATGGGTGTCCCTTCCAGCTTTTCTTATACAGGACAGGAACAGCTCACCTCAAGCCTCCTAGCCCACCGAGAGGGTGTTCATTCACCAAAGACGACATTGCTGTATCTAGTGACCTCTTCCCCTTCTCTTCTCTCCCCACTCCAGGCTGTGACCATTGGACAAAGGGACAGCACTCAGCTGCCTCAGCCCCCGAGCCACCTCTCCTTCCCTGCTCTGCCCTCTGCCAGCTCAGGAGGCCAGAGGCTCACCATCAGAGGGTACTGACCCCGGCCGGCCTGGGAGCACTGCACGACCGAGCTCGGCAGCGTCCCCACACCCCAGACCCATGCCCTTCTGCCCAGGCTGGGTTGGGGACCCCTGAGCTAGGACTTACCGGGACCAGCCAGGGAGACGCAGGATTGATTCTTGAGGCCCAGAGGCCGTGTCGAGAAGAGAACTGGAGGCTGAACGTGGAGCCCCTGGGCCACGGGGAGGAGGGCAGAAGGCCCACGTGGGCAGGCTCGCAGGACCGGTCTGTGCGTACATGTGTGTCTCCGTGCGCGACGCTGTTTGCTTTCGATCCCCCATGGCAAGCAAGAGCCCCCGGCTGCCCCAGCCCTGGAGCGCCCCACGGCTGACTCGGTCCCTGGGTGGTGGGTTCTAGATGTGCCCTCTTTAAAGATGGGGTGGGGTGGGGAGCTGAGCACCAACTTCGTGGAGGCCACGGGGCCAAGACCTGGGCTGGGGAGCTCAGCTGTTTGTTTGTAAACATCTGTTCTCGGAGGCTCCCACCCAAGCCTGTCATGATCTGTGGCTCTGTTGAGCATAGCTCCGAAGTGCACAAAGCAGTCTTGCACGTCCTTGGGTCCTGGGTCTCTCCGGGGCATGGTTCCCCACTTCTGCCACCTTCTCCTGTTCTGTGAGAGCGCCGTCCTTTTCGCCTCACTGCCCCCGTGTGCTCCCCTGCCATTTGAAAAGCACAGTGGCTTCCTGGCCAAGATGACTTCTGAGGGCTCCTTGCAGCTCGCCTTCTTCCTTGACACCCCCTGAAGTCTGGGCCCTGAGAACTGGGGGACTGGGGAGGAAGTTCTAGGACCTTCCTTCTCTCTCCTCCTGCTCTGGCGTTGACACCAGCTAAGTTTGCCCAGCACAGCGGCGGACGCGGTCCCTGATAGATGTGTGTTGGATTACATGGTGTATGTGCAGCGTCTTGTTTGCAAGGGATCCCCCTCTTTCACCCTTAGTAAGTCCTCTCGGGGTGGCAGGGAGGGAGGGTGTAGAGAGAGGTCGTGCGTTCTCAGCTGCAGCCTGGTGCCGAGTCCCGGAGTGGTTTCCCCACGAGGGGTCTGCCCGCGCTTGCTCAGTGCTCATGCCTTCCATCCCTCCCTCTTGCTCCCTCCTGGGCTGGTGGCTTTTCCCAGCCACCTTGGGGTCAAGTGTTGTGCAGAAAGGATCCAGGAAGCAGGTCGGGCAGGCAGAGTAATGCGGCGAGCCTCTTGTCTTACGTTCTTATGTTCCAGCCCTTATGAGGGGATGTCTTCTGTTCCCAAAGCCCATCTGACCTGGCACCAAAAGGAAAGCTGTCCCCCAAGCAGGGCGGTAGCAGGGCAACTGGGCAGCAGGCAGGATGCCCAGGGTCAGCCCACAGCCTCTCTGTCCTCCCTGGGCACTGCCCAGGCTTGGTTTTCTTCTGGTCAGCTACCTTATCCTGACATCCCCCTCCCAGAGAGGGGACCTAAGACTTCACAAATCCTACCTGAGCTCAGACTCAATATCGTCGTTCCCACCTTGGGTGGTCCCCAGACTGATTCATACTCTGGGGGCCAAGCCTGCTTCCAAACTGGGAAAAATAATAAGATAGTGATGCTTCTGGAGCCTCTGGCCAGGGGTACCCCTGAACCTCCCAGAGGGCCTTCCTGAATGGGCTCCCACCTGCACAGGACCAGACACTAAAGGCCCCCCTGTGGGCTGTTCCTAAGTGGATGTACCTCTTCTGGGGACTTCTATTACTATGGCTCTTGGCTCAACATTCGTGTATCTCGGGGCCGTTTTATACACATCCGCACAAATCCCAGCAAGCCACCTGGTGGACCAACCCCCAACGTGGGCTTGGGCCTGCCTCGGCTCTACCCCGCGGCTCCCCAAAAGCCTGAAATCCAATCCTGGCTCCTCTTTAATCCAACCAGGACTTCTGGGGTCCATGGACCCCAGTCTTTGTCGCAGACCAGAGTGTGGGAAGAGAAATGAGGAAGGGAAGGAGCAGACAGGACCCAGCCACCCTGCAGCTGAAATGCTCACCAGGACTGCTCCCTCCTGCGGCTCTCATTTCCAGAATTCACTCACATGGCCACCCAGAGCCCTTGGCAAGACCCCAGGTGGGGGAGAGGGGTCTCCAAAGACTGATTTTTCCATCCGTTCATAAGTACCAGCTTAAGATTAAGGACGAGGTCTGAGGGACCCAGGGGGATTCCCCAGCCTTCCCTGCTCCCCAGGAGCCTCTCTGCTTTGCAAAACAGGGTTCCTTGGGTCTGCCCTTGGCCCCACATCACCTGCTCTTGACTTCTCCCTCTTCACCCACGTCCTTACTTTGCCCCCACCTTCCTCAGTCTCCCCAGCGGCCAGGCTTCCAAAGCCCCTCCCTGCCGTCCTGCTTCTGGGGACACCACCCCGAATTGTTTAGAGGGCAGTTTTCACTTGCGGACATTACAATTCAGGAAGAACCAAACCTCTGCTCTCCCTGCTGACCTCAATCTTATTCATGAGTCAAGTGTTGGGAGGAGGTCACATTCATTAATCTTTTGCGAGGGGAAAAAAAAAGGAGGTGTGTGTATGTTTACACAGTAATTGTCAGCCTCGCCTGTGACTCATTCTATAGAAACCACACAACCAAGCCTGTGTGTGTGCACACACACACTGTGTGTGTGTGTGCAGGTGCCCCATGCCCGACAGCGAGTTGTTTATCTCTAGGCCCTGCTTGGAGCAAACCCTCACCTACACAGCCTTCCCAAGTGCATCGGTCCCCAGAGTGAAGATGCCCCGGGAAGCCTTGACCTTGCCTTCTTGAAGGGCACGTCATGGATTTGCACCTTGAATGCCACCCAACTTCCCCGGCCGTGTGCATTTCCTACGATGGGATCCCTTTCCAGGGGGCACCCCCTTGGCCATATGTGGGAATATCCCCATGCCTGAAGCTGGAGACTCAAAGTCTTTACTTAATTCTGTTTTGTCCTGGTTTTTCCTTTTGCTGGTCGAAGGGGGAAACCCCATCTTGCCACAGAGCTCCCCCTCTTTCTGGCTGCTTGGTCCATAGGAGCCCTGGATTGATCTCTTGATAACTAGACTTTGTATCCAGGATACCTGGTCCTGCCCCTTTCCCACCCCACCCCCACAAAACCAGACATAATCTCNCCCCGCCACTGCCAGGGGCTGATCATCTAAGGAAACACCCAGGAAATGGTATACACTTGGCCCAGGCCCCGCCCCCATCTTGCAAAATCTAGAACTGGGGTCGGCAAAGTATGGCCTGGGGCCATATCCAAACCCCCCCAATAGTTTTTACATTCTCTAATAGGGAAAAAACCAGAAGAATATTTCACAATACATGAAAGCTCTATAGAATTCATAAGTCAATAAACAAACTTGTAACACAGACAGTGTGGCCCATAAAGCTAAAAATATGTATAAGCTTGCCCTTGACAGAAGACAGTTGCCAACCTCTGATCTAGGGGACGGCCTCACTGGAGAAGAACCTTGCATATGGCTCCCAGGGGAGGAACATGAGCCAGGTTGGGAGTTAGAGGGGCAGAGAACTCGTTCCAGTGGGGAAAGAACTTTCTAACAGCTTGCCCCGAGATGCCAGGCGGGCCGCCTGGGGAGGTCGGAAGCTCCCTGTCCTTGGAGAGGGCTGGGCAGACATGGAGACCGCTAGGTGTGCGTGATAAAGAGGGAACTCAGGCTTTGGAGGATGGAAGGATGGAAGGTTTGGAGGATGGAAGGTTCTATTTAAGGTTCTGTTGTAGCTCAGGCCGACGTGTAAAGAATACCTTCGGGGGGACTTTCACTGCAGAAAGTGATGTCTCACGGTTCTGGGGGCTAGAAGTCCAAGACCGAGGTGTCGGCAGGAATGGTTTCTCCTCAGACCTCCCTCCTCGGCTTTCAGTCAGCCTGCCTCTCGCTGCGTGTTCCCGTGGCCTTTTCTCTGGGCCCACACAACCCCAGTGTCTGTCTCTCTTACGGGACACTAGTCGGATTGGATGGGAGACCATCCTTAGGACCTAATTTCATCTTAATTACCTCTTTCAAGGCCCTGTCTCCAGTTACAATCACCTTGGTAGTTAGGACTTCGACCTACGAATCTGGGGGGCTAGGGTGAGGTGTGCGTTGCGGCCCCGGGGGCACAATTCCATTCCTCATGAAGACCCTTGATATTCCTGAGACTGTGATTGGAGGGACCTTCTGGGCGACACTCCTATTCCTGGCTTTTGTTCCCACGCTGCACTCAACCTTGAGTCCCCAGATTTGCCCTCCCCGTCCCCATTCCCTGCCAGCCTTCCCTTCACCTCCCCCACCCCTCCCCCCAAGGACCGGTCTTGTTCCAGATACTCAGGCCCCAAGGACCACCATGACAAAGCCCACCAACTTGGCAGCTTTAAATGGCGGAATGGGTTCTCTCACAGCTCTGGAGGCTGGAAGCCTAAAATCAGGGTGTCGGCAGGGCCACACTCTGACCCCCCCTCTGCAAGGGAGTCCTTCCTTGGCCTCCTCTTCTGAGCTCCTGGTGGGTTGCTGGTTATCTTTGGCATTCTTTGGCTGTGGATGGATCTCTCCACCTCTGATTCCAAACTCCCGTGGCCTTCCTGCGCGCCCGTCTTCCCACAGCCGTCTTCACATGAGGCCACCACCCCACTCAAGTCTGACCTCACCTTAACTAATTACAGCTGCAACGACCTGATTTCCAAGTAAGGTCACGTTTTGAGGGACTGGGGTTTAGGACCTCACCATATCTTTTGTGTGGGGGGGGGTGTGGAGGGACACAATTCAACCCATAACACCCTTTACGGAGCTTTCTCTCGTGCCTTGACTGGTCACCGTGGTCCTTCCACAGCAGACCTCCTGGCAGAGAGATCCCAGAACCCCTTGGCCACGAGGGTCAGGACACTGATGTTGCTCTTACCAAATCTGACACCTTCATCCCTGGGTCTGATAGTCCTGGACGTCATCTGCAGGGCCCGGGGTGGGCAGCCTGTCTGTTGTGTGATGCTCGCTGGACCACGGAACCAGTGTGCCTCAGCCCAGTCTGGAGTGCTTGGTGGCGAGCCACTGGCTTTTATTCATGCTCTTGCTCAGTGGCAGACGGACGGAGCCTGTGAGCCGTGCACTTGCTGCGTCCTTTTTGGGCTGTGCCTGTGAGGTTTTGAGCGGACTCAGGCAGATGCGCCCCCTGGGCCCCAGCCTCCGCGGACTTCCCACCGCAGCCGTCAGCAAATGCAGTGTGGGCTTCAGACCAGAGTCTTGAAGGTTCTCATTCTCCCCGACTCTCTCCATGTCATGCCAGGGGGGCCACCTTCCTCTCCGGTCACTGCTTCTGATGGTCAGCTCAAATGACCGGTTCCTGCCTGAGGTCCTGCCAGCCACGCCGTTCTCCAAACAGCGGGGAGAGAGAGTCGGGGGGGAACCAGGTCTTTGCCTGATATACTGCCTGGCACAGAGTAGGTGCTCAGTAAATACTTACAGAATGCAGAGAGGGGGCGAGGCACTGGCACAGGGGGGAAGACGCCCCTCCTTGCAGGGAAGGCGGGGCTGGGCACTAATGGCATTCCCACAACCAGGCTCTGTGCTATGGATCCCGCATCACCCCGAATGAATTTGCCAGGTTCTGTGGATGTGACTTGTGAAGAGACCCATTGGCCGGGTGTCCCGGGGCATCTGAGCCCTGAGAGGCAAGAGTAGTGATCCATCATTTACAGCCTCTGCTCACTGAGCACTTACTATGTGCTGGGCCAACTGAATCCCCGTGATGGGACAGTTCTGGGAAGGAGGTACCCTTATCCCCATTTCACGGGTGAAGAAACTGCGGGAAATGCAAGCCAGCCTATTAAGAAGTAGAGCCAGCATTTTACATATGAGTCTTTGGCCTCATGCGTTCCTAGGTGCCCACCCCCGTTCGAGTGGTTTATGCCCCACTGCCCACTGGGAGGTTACTGGACCGGCCTCTGTGGTCACATGTAGCTTGTAACCAGGACAGAGGGAGAGAAAACAGGAAGTGATTGAAGGAGGGTACAGGAGAGGGTGGGGACCCCTGGAGGAGTTTGCACGGAAGCTCTCCCTTGTGTTCCCAGACTGACAGGCTGCCAGCAATGGCCTGGGTTTCCAGGAAGTGTGCGTCTGGGTTGGCAAAGCTGCTCCTGGGTCCCTCCAGCTCCCCTGATGTAAGCAGCCTGCACCTTGGCCCTTCCCTCTGCCTCTCTTGTGCTGGACTGAACATGTAACTGTGATCCTCTGTCCCAAGAAACTCACCAGTGAGTGCTCCTCCCTCTCAGGCGTGGGAAGGGCTCCTTCCTTCCTGCTCTTTGAGATCACATAGCCCCTTTCCCTAACACCCAGAATACGAAGGATTCATTTCCATGGGGCTGAGATGGCTGCTGTCCTTCTGTTGAGGACTGAGCTGAAGGAAATGGGCTTTGCCTGGACCATGTTCCACAGACCTTTAATTTCATAGCAGACTAGACAGAAAGAACGTTGCATTATAATAAGGGTCCTGGGACAAACATGCATCGGAAATGCTTAGGCAAAAGAGATTAAATTCTTTTTCTTGGTTGCAGGACTTATCAGAGAATTTAACCACACTACTGTGTGGTTAACATCTGTAAAACGCTGACAGCAGGCTACTCTTCCCAAGCTTTCTGAATCCACCATAAGATTAATCACTGTGAATTTGACTTGCTCTCTTGCACGGTCCTTTGAGAGCAAAGGCCAGCATGCTGGCCCACAGAAAAGAGCAGCTGATCCCCAGTATTTACAGACCACCTGCTCAGAGTTGGCCTCCCTGGGAGGCTGGCACTGTGCATGATGAACCTGGAAGGTGAACTAGATGCATCTGGGCAGAGAGATGATGCTGGGGATGGCCACTGGCCACCAGATGGCTCCTGCTTTTCCATCCCATACTGGTAGGAAACGGTGAGCCCCAGTAAACCTTGACCCTGCCACCCCGCATACTCTGCCCTGGCCTGCCGACCAATGTGGAAATAATAGACATGTCATGCCCTCGGGGTCAGCTAGTCTTCACCAGAATTTCTATCTCAACCAGGTTATTGGGATGAATATCTAGAACGATCTATATCTAGAAGATCTGGAAGAGTGATCTAGTCCAACGAGGGCAAATGGGTGCCATTTCTGCCACCGCTGCCCCCTCCTATACTCTGGCAGACATTGCTAATCAATCACAGCACACCTTTCTGCTGAGCACAGAGGCAGCCTCAGGGCATCAGAGTTGCCACTGGATGGGGACATGGGTAACCATCCCTGATCTCATGGCACCCCTCCTTTCAGAGAAGAAGGAACTCAGGCCCAGAGGGGAAGGTAAACTCTCCCAAGTTAGGTCCCTTCTTAGAGGCAGAGGTGGCTTTGGTCCTAAGGCCTTGGAAACTTCCAAAAGCCCAGTCATTTGAAGTCTTGGCTGTAGCTGGTGACAGTCTATAAGGACCTTGCAGAAGTTTATTTTCAGTCCAGAAATTTGGAAAATGCAGAAAGAAAGATTCTGTCCTTAAGACCCAGGGTATGATCCTGTTCGGTCATCTGCCTGCTTGGAGAGACATCATTTATCTTCCAGCGAATGGCTTCTCCTCCAGGCCTGAGTGCTGCCATCAACCACATAACAGCTGGGCTGGAAGGTCTGGGGACCTTAAGGAAGTTCAGTGTGTGTGTACGTGTGTGATACAAGCAGGGGAACAGGAAGGGCTGTTCTTGGAGCAGCTTGTAAAAAAGTTTCTGTGGTTCAATCTGGACATTTCTGAAGTGAAGAAGTGTTGCATATGGAGGGAAGGAAAAGGAACCTGACTCCAGTTGCTTCGGATTCTTCCCTGCAAGGAAGGCTCAAAATCTAATTTTCACCCAGGTGGAAATCCCTGGGGTCCTAGTGGACCACCAGCTCTACTCTTGAGCTCTTGAAATGCCTCTAATAACCAGCTGGGTGGCTGAGAGTACTTTCCGTCTGCTGCCTCTTCGCTTCCTTCCTCCCCTTATCCTTTACCACCACCACCACCACCTCCTGCCAGATAACATCTCCCCCCAGCCTGGCCCGTGAGCTGAGGAGAAAGTCACACAATAGTAGAGACAAAAAATAGCTGCCATGTATTCAGCTTAAATTAGCTCAGAAGAAAGGCTCCCTCCCTCCATTGAGCAGCAATTGTTTATGCCAACGTGCTATTTGCATCGTGCCTTCTTAGATTTGAAAGTCTAATGATTAAAAACAAATCTTAGTTTTTCTTTTTCACCACTTAAGGAAAAAAAAAAAAAAAAAACACAAACCACCAGCTTGGCTAGTTCTTCTCGTTTAAAAATACCCTGACTTCCAGAGCTGGAGTGAGGATTTTGGGAAGCCTGGTGCTAGGATGGCAGGAAGAAACACAGGCAGACAATAGACAGGCCTTTCTGGAGTGCTAAGTGACGAGCTGCTGAAGGAGGGGGCAGGGCCTTCGCATCCTCAAGCAGATGCCGACGTCCGGCTCGGTCCGGGATGGGGCTGGCTCATTTCGTCATCGGCCGTGTATCGATGGGTTATTTCTTGAGCGTACTACATCTAGGACTGTGGGTGTTCAGTGATGAGTGAAACAAAGTCATTCTGAGCTGAGATTCCAGGGGGGCAGATGGACAAGGGGTCACCCAGCAACATATGGACCACAACTCGCGGAAGCTTAGGGAAGGAAAACCCACACGGGGCCAGTAACGGGGGGGGCGCCGCGGAGGGAGCAGGTGCAAAAGTCTTTCTGAGGAGGCGACATTTGAGTGGAGATCTCAAGGAGGGCAAAGAGGAAGGGACAATCCTTCTAGGCCACGGTCTCTCAAACGTGGCTCTGTTGATATTTGGGACCATTTGTCGTGGCGGGGGCTGTCCTGTGAGTGGCAGTTTGTCAAGTAGCCATCCCTGGCCTCTACACACTAGAGGCCTGTGGCACCCTCCCTTTCCTGCCACGCCCAAGTTGTGACAACCAAAGATGTCTCTAGCCATTGCCCTACGTCCCCCGGAGGGCAGGGTAGGGGTTAGAATCACGCTGTCGTTGAGAACCACCGTTCTCAACAGAAGCAGCCGCAAACACAGAGACCCTGGGGGAGGGCGGAGGCCAGGGCCGGTGAGCAGGGCGGACAGGGGATGAGCTGCGGTGGGCATGGGGCCCGAGAGCTGGAGCATCTAGGCTGGGGAGGGTGTCGAAGGTCTTCTGAGGGCAGTGGCAAAGCACTGGGGGGTTTCAGGAACACCATGTCGCCATCTGATCGCGGCTGGTTTGAGCCAAGGCGTGAGGTCTTGACTATGCTGTCGCCTGGCCGGATCGCTAGGGTCCAGATGCAGCCTGCGGCTGTCTGCAGCCTTGCAGAGAAAGAGGAAATCAGAGGGAAACGGGAAAGCTCGAGGAGGAAGATCGTCAAGTGTCGAGGGCACAGAAATGGGTTTTAAAAGGATTATTTAGCGTCTTCAATGGTTTGAAGGCTGCCTAGGGAGGGAAGACGTTGACGGGCCGTTCCCCATCCACACGGATGAGACAAGGTGGGAAACCCCAGCTCACGTGGTCGGAAGTGACCCTCAGGCTCTCCCTGCCACATCCTCCCCTTCTTTCCATGGTGGTCCACTCCATCCTCCCATGCTCCTTCTACGAAGCAGCTCCTCTCCTTGACCTTGGCCTCAGGCAACCCTAGTGCTGCTTTCCGGGGCCACCCAGGGAAGTCCCCTCTGTCTTCCCCAGGGAAGGAGAGTCCCCAGATATGCCAGCCTCCTTCCGATCCCCTACTTCCCTGTTGACAGAGAGTTAACACGGCTGTCTCTGGTGGAGACGAAGCAGTAAAATGGATGGTGTGCATGAGGGGAGCAGTTGGACCCTGTCCCACGTGGCTGATGTGGGAATGGCGGCCGGCAGTAGGTGTGGTCGAGCTCTGTGGGGCCTGGGGCTCTGCCCCTAAGAATCCGATCCCATGGACTCCAGTGGACCCAGGACTGGGGAGCAGGGCAGCCGGGCATGACAAAAGGACCGGGGCTGGGAAACCTGTTTTGGTAAGCTGGGGATACTCAGCCAAGCACCTTCTAAGAAGGCTGCAGAGTCGACTGGGGTCCTGTTCCCTGGGGGGGGCCGACCTTTCCCCACCCCAGCCCTGCCCAGCTTGGGGGCAGTGGCAGCTTCAGTGTGTCTTGGACAATTAATGCAATGCATTGGTCATCCAAGATTGTAGCCATTTTCCTTTGTTTATTTTTCTATCTGTGTTGCTAATAATAATAAAATGGGTACATATGAACTCGTGTAAGTTCAAGTAACTGCTAC
Organism: Ursus maritimus; assembly: GCF_017311325.1. NCBI lineage: Eukaryota > Metazoa > Chordata > Mammalia > Carnivora > Ursidae > Ursus > Ursus maritimus. Next base: position 16,633,606 of record NW_024425897.1, read on the forward strand.
GTAGCTACAGTGTAGACACCAGGCTACCCTCACAGACTGGTCCAGCCACAGCAAGGCTCCCACCCTAGCCCGCTGGCCTCCCACCTGGCCTCCTACGGAGCGCTGGGCAGCGCCCTGCAAATCTTAGGCAGCCAGCTGGGCAGTGCCTGGCTGGCACGGGCGCTGGGGGAGGGCACGGCCAACGCGGGCTGCCTGGGGCCCGGCCTGAGCACAACTGTGAGATGCACAACGTCTTTTCTGGCTCCTTCCTCCTGCTTCTTAAGCAGCCCTTCCCTGGGGCCCCTGTGCTCCCTGCCCCAGGGAATGCTGTAGATTATTCCTGGCCCAGCCCCCACACACGCTTCCCAACTTTGCTGTCAGGAGTAAATCCTCAGAAAGCCCCAGGCCTTGGCGTGCAGCGGCCCCAAGCCCAAATGGCGGAATGTCAGGCATCCGGTCACCCGATTGCGTGGCCCCCCCCCACTGCTGCGCTGTGATTCAGCTGAGCACCTTTGTGCCCCATGGGTTCCCCACATCAGCCCCACATTCCAAAAGGCACTGCTTGTGTTCCTCTAGCACCACCGAAGCTCCAACTTTTTGGCCTATTGGTGGATTTTAAGTGCCACTATTTGAGCTGCGGAAGGCTTCTAGAACAATCCTCCCCATATTTCCAAGGCTTATGCCCCCAGCCACACTCACTACACCCTCTGCTGACCCCAGCATCAAGCAACCCTTATGCCTTCGGTCCCCGAGACCACATGTCATATATTCGTTCAACAAATATTTATTAAGTGCCTCCTGTGCCCCTGGGGAAATGGGGAAGAGTGGCGCCGGCCTTCAGGGAACCCCTGAGTCTAGAGGAGGGGATAGACAGGTCCTGGAGAGGTTCTGAGACCCCAGAGGAGCACCCAACCCCGACCTTTGAGGAAGCCTTCTCAGAGGAGGGAACTTCTGCACCTCATCTTGAGATCTGAGTAGAGGAGTGGGAGGTAGGGAACAGTGTGTCGGGTAGAAGGAACAGCCCATGCGCGGAGGCAAGATCATGATTTGTTAAAAGCCCAACCCTGGGTACTCGTTCTGTTCTCACCTGCTTTCCCCTGAGCATGGCGTCAGGTCCTAGGAGACTCCATCCCCAAACACAAGGTGTCCTGGCTTAGACATAGATACCTCACCCTCTCCTGCCATGTCTTGGTCCTGGGGATTGGCCTTAGGGTCCTGGAGAAGATGATGTCCTGGGAGGGTTTTGTGCTTGCTAGAGTCAGGTCATACTTAGGCTGCCTCAGATTCTCTCTGCAGCTCTCTCTGGCCCTGCAGGCCTCCCTCTGTGTCCCTGCCTGCCTGCACACATTGTCTGTGTTGTAGGACCCCTTCACTGGGTTCTTCAAACCACGGGTATCTCTGCTGTGGATGGGTTGGCGATCAGCTCTCCCTCTAAAGCATTTTTTCCCCTGTCTTTGCTTCTGCTTCACAATCCTTTCTACCTCCTCTTGTGACCTGTGTCCCTGATCTCTCTGAGGCCCATACATCTGTCTTGTCATACCAGAAAGCTGTCTCACCACGGCCTCTTTCCTGGAGAGTTTATGGCACTCTGTGGCATAGGCCATTGGAGCATTGAGGTCAAGGACATGCGTGAACATGGAAATTTATTGATGGAAAGACCCCACTCTAAGGGTTTCCAACTAACCATTACAGGTGTGATGGGCAAAATACTGGTTTGTTACAAAGTAGCTGAAGAAGACCTAGGGATCATAGTGGGCCACAGGCCAGGTCTGTAATATAGCATAAAATGTGGGACTGTGTCCTCTTGGTGGAATATTGTGTTCCACTGTCCTTATAAATGTATGTCAGAGTTTAAAGGATAGGAAACAGAGTTTCTTTGCTCACCGTAGGATTCTCATGGTGTGTATGTGGTTGCTGTAAATTATCAGGTTTACCTGCTTCAACTTGACTCAACGTGCGTTTCTTAAGCCACTCCCTCTTGTGGATAATGACCTCACCATCAATTTCTCAGCGCCAGCAGTTCCCCCAAAGCGTTCCTTGGATTTTCCTTAGCTTCATGCAGCCTGCTAGCACTTAGTATATCCCTAACCCTCAAGGTTATTGGAGGGAGTAAATGAAATAATGAATGTCGATAGAATTGCACAATATCTGGCACACAGAAGGTGCTCAGTAAATTCTCTTCTCACTGGCCCAACCAAAATGTCCCCAGGAATTCCACCTCCAGGGAAATGTTCTGGAAAAAGATGGAGGATTGTAATGGGGAGGTGGTGGGCGTCATCCATTTTCTTAGGGGCTGGTGCACTGGTGGACATGGGGAGGGGGACCCAAGACTCATAGAGACACCCTGCAGCTGCTGTGGGGTCAGCTTGCATAGGGGAGAGGCTCAAACTTAGGAAGCTGGAGAGCCTCTGGCAAGACCAGTCCCCTCCAAGGCCCGAAGATGGAGGCCAAGGGCATTCACTGGGGCCGGATGAGTCTCGTAACACATGGTGAGTGTCCCAAACTTGGGCCATCAAGCCCCACCCTAAGCTTGTTTCTCTCTCCCTGTGCTGTGATCTTGCACTGGGGTCCGCTCCATGAACTTTATCGCATGATTCATTCGGTTGATTACTCTCAAAGTTATTGACCTTAGGAAAATTCTCAATTGTAAAAAGGCTTTCTCTCTATGTAAATTACGCTGTTACCTTTTCTATACAAAAAGTATATATACCTATAAATATTATACATATATATATTATATATATATTATATATATATACATATATATATAAAGATGAATTCTTGTACAGACCGACATGGATCAATGGTCCAAATTGTTTTCTCTGTGTTTGTGCTGACTGTTGCAGAATGAGTTAATGTAAGAAGTTGGTTTCATGTTTTCCTTTTGGGGCCACTTCTTTTCTTCCCTTTCTTATCTTTGTCTGTCTCGGTCTCTGTCTCTCTCTTACTCATTGCCAATGTCTCGCTGGGAAAGAACAGTCGATTCAGATGCCATCCAGGAGAAGAAGGCCAGATGGATGGAGGGTCCCCTGTGTATATTTGTACAGAATCATTTATAAAGTTTTCTACACTTCTCAAAAAAGTATTTCTAACTTGGGCTGTTGGACAGGTTGTGAGCCTCTGAGCCGGCAAGCCTATTGTTTCTTGTGTTTAGTGCAATGTTTAGTGAGAATCCAATTGTCTGAATTATTTATGCCAATAAAGAATTTGAGAATTACTGCATCACACTGCCGCCAAAACAGGTGTGAATTCTGTTGTTGTTTCTTGTACAGAAGAAATCTTGAGGAGTGACATTGGCCAGCGTATTAGTCAGCTCTTGCCACAATAATGGTGCGTAACAAATTTTCCCAAAATGCCATGGCTTACAATAACTAGTATTTATTCTCATGCTCCTGGGTCTGTAAGTTTTGGCTGACTTAACTAAGTCTCCTCTTTAGGCTTCCGGTCAACTTCAAGTTTGCTTCACATGTCTCCCTGTTTTAGGACCCAGGCTGAAGGAGAAGCTTCCTGGGGCATGCTCATCGGGTAGCCGATCCCCAGATCAGAAGAGCCAAGCCAAAGTGCACAAATACATTCAAAGCAGCTTCTCAAATTACATCACTAATGTTCCAGTAGCCAAAACAAGTCATATGACCCAGGCTTTGCTTTTTTTTTTTTTTTTTTTTTTTTTTAGAGAGAGAGTGCACACATGCTCGAGCAGGGGGAGGGGCAGAGGGAGAGGGAGAATCTTAAGCCGACTCCGCACTGAGTGCAGAGCCCGATGTGGGGCTCAATCTCACAACCCTGAGATCATGACCTGAGTGGAATCAGGAGTCGGATGCTTAACCGACTGAGCCACCCAGGTGCCTCTGACCCAGCCTTTCAACAGGATGGGGCTGTAAATTTCACCCAGACCAGGAAGGGGATGGAAGTGAGTGTTTGCTGAACAGTAATGCAAATTATCATAGCTCGGCTGAGTATTGTTCCAGCCAGCCAGCCACTGATGAGTTTTCTCCCTCGGGGTAATATGGTGTGAGTACTAAATCCACACACACACACACACACACACACACACACATATACATATGCACACACAAATGTGGCTCTGCCTATTGACCACCTCCTCTGTGCCCAGCCCAGAAAGTACTTAGCGTTGTCTCCCTAATCCCTACAACCACCCAATTCCATTTGACGGATGAGGAGGCTGGGTGCAGGGGGATGAAGTAATCGGCCCAACCCAGGGCAAGAACCCAAAGCTCATGCTCTCTTGAGGACACGCACAGCACAGCGGCTCCCAGGCCCCTTGCATTGCTAAACCCCACTAACGTGCTTCTATGAAACGAGACCTCTTAGGATCTGGAAAACCAGCAGTGAGGCAGGGAGTCTTCAACTCGTCCAACAGCAGAAGGAAGCAGAGGACACTCTGACTCGGGCTCTCACACTCTCACCTGGTCAACCCACCTTCGTGAGCGTGATTTCTTCCCACTCACCACAATCAAATAGGGAGGTGGGTATGAGGGGCCCCATTTTTACAGATGGGGAAACTGAGGTTCCAGAGAGTCAGAGTCTCACGCAGCATCTGAGCTTCAGTCCTGGGCTGGACTACTCACACCAGCTGTGTGACCTGGTTGGACAAGGGATGCCAACTCTCAGAGCCCTGGTTTATTTGTGAAATTGGGATAATAATGGCTCTCACTTCAGAGAGCTGTGCTCAGAATTGAAAGCAGGTAAAACATTTCACACCATGTCTGGCATCAACAACCAATAGACATTATTTATTTCAAGCCCAGATCTGACATTTAGCCCTAGGACTGTGTTGACTTGGGAGGAGGTGGGAGCACGACCAGAACCTTCCATCCTCATTGCTCCTATTTCAAGCAGAAGAGAAGGGGCCAGAGCCTTTCCTGGGGCCTGGAACTAATTGATTGTCCTGGTTCTAGCTTGTGGTCCTCTGTGGCCGCAGGGCCACCATTAATCAGGCACAGCAGGTGTTGAACTGAGTGAGGGAGGCCTTGCAAATCAGCGGAACTGAACACCTCATTAACCTCCGTGCACACGCCGCAGGGGAAGTACCTGGAAGCCAGAAGCAAAGCACAGAGAAGGCCACCCAGATGCCCAGGTGGCAGGGACAAAGGCTCTCAGACCCTTCTGGCCCCTGGGTTCCTCCTCAACTTTGCCCCAACTGAGACCCTCCAGAGCCCACCCTCGTCTCCCATCTCCCACCAGCTTGTTCCCAGACACGATGCTAAGCAAGTTACACTTGTCGTCTCATTTACTCATCACAGTGGTCCTCTGAAGCAAACACTTCATTGTCCCCCTTATACAGATGAAGCAAACTGAGGCTCAGAGGGGCTAAGTGACTTGCCCTAAATTGTACAGTGGTAAGCATGGAGCCAGGTTCCAAACCCAGACGATTGGAATCTGGGGCCTGTGTTCTGAGCTACAGTGCTGGGTGGGCTCCTGGAAAGACAGTTTACAGTGAATCCAAGTGGTTGCCGGGAATCACTGGCTGCCCACCAGGGGCAGCGTGGCCCCCGGGGACGCATGGCAGAGCCCCACTGGAGGAAGCTCCCCCCCCCATGACGCAGACTCATCTAACCCGAAAGGTCGGTGGCGCCGAGGTTAAGAAACCCTGCTATAAATGTTGCGAGGTATAGGGCAGGGAGCGGGGCGCTGGCGGGGTCTAAGGGGGAGCCATTAGGAAAGCTTTCCTGGAAAAAGGCAATCCAGCCACTTTCATGTGGCAGATGTGGCCAGAGAAGTTATAGGAATTGCTAAGGGACAGATTTAAAGTCAAGTAATAGTTACTGAACACCGCGTGGCAGGCAGAGTGCCAGGGGTGCCACCAATCTGCACCCTAACGGTCATACCCTCAGACATCACCCTGCTACGACACGGCCCTCAGAGATGGTCATTCCCAGCCCTCTTCTGTAGTTGCAGAAGCTGACTCGGGAGGTGCTGGGAGGTGATGGCTCAAGGTTGTGCAGCGAGAGGGGCCCAGCTGAGCACGGAGCCCGGTCCTCTGCTTGTTTGCACGACCACACCGGGAGAACAACACACTAAGGTTGTCATTTCAGGGAGTCTGCCACCCCCAAGAGGGTCTGCCTGAGCCAAGAGCACCCGGATGCGTGGTCAGGTGGGTAAACCCTGGATTTGCGCTGGAGTCCGGGCTACAAGCCACTTTGCAGCTATGCGACCTTGGGGAAGTCACTTCGTCCCTTGGAGCCCCCATCTGCTCATCTGTAAAATGGGCATCATGGCAGGGTCTCCTTCATGACTTGGTGGCATGGCACAAAATACTCAAAGTGGTTAGCACAGGGGAAGCCCTCGGGGCGTGTTTTAGTTTGGGATGTTCTGGGAAACGGGGTTGGGACTTGGATGGGGGACCTGTGTGGAGGGGCTCGGTTGCCAGGATGAGGTGTGGGGGCTGGGTCTGATGAGCGGTGGGAATTGGGGGTCCCAGTCAGTTGATACGAAGTGGTCAGACACACGAATCCCATAGAGCACTGGGGTGAGCCTCCCTCCCTCCTGAAACAAGCCCTGGGGGGAGGATGCCTCCTGGGCCTTTCCTACATCTTCTAAGATGCTCTGAGATGTCCAGGCGGTGCCGAGTTGGGGGAATGGCCTCTGCAGGTGTCTCAGGCCACCTCAGTAGGAGTGGAACCGGGCAAAGAGGGCGCTCTAGCCTCCGGCTTACACCCTCTTCTCATGGGCTTACAGGTTCTGGCGGTTCCCCCCTCAAGCCCCTGCTTTACCTGCCAGAGCTGACCGCTGCGTGTTCACATGGGCTCGCGCGCGCACACACACACACTCACACACACACCTGCACTCACCCGCTTTCAGAATGCTCAAGTTCCCACTGCTTATCCACATGCCCACACACCCCTTGATCCCCCCACTCCCTCACCCCACCCCTTCCCTCTGGTTGCGGCTGGATATCTGCAAGCCTTATTTGACTTCTGCATTTGTGTTGCTAAGACGTGCCTGAAGGTCAGGGCTCGTCTGAACAATCCAGGATCACGGCTCCTGGAAGTGGGCTGCTGGTTTTGGGGCTGCAGGCAGGCAGGCAGGCTGGAACTCGCCTGCACCCAGCTCTACGCCATGTCAGAAATGTCCCTGCCCTCCCAAGGGCTCTAAATCACCACAATGTCTGACAATTGGGTCATTGTTTCCCCTGCACCATTTATAACTCAGGAGGCTCTCCTGGGGGTTAACGCACTAACGAGCCAAACATGGAAAAACACATCCTTGGGCCCCAGGAACAGTGGCTTTAGCCGGTATATGGAATTTTCCTGAAATATGTTGATGGCAGGTTGATGAGTGTGATCAAAAAGCAAAAGGGCACTGGGTGAAACTGAGTTAAGTACATTTCTTTGCTGCAGGACTTGTCAGAGCCTTTATTATGCTCATGTACCTTATAAACTCTCCCAGAGAGAGAGGATTTAGGTTTCTCAACTTATCTGTCCGCAGAACCTTTTATTCACTATATCTTAGAGGATTCATGTTGCATGGAATGCTTTGAGAAACATTGTTCTCAGCCATGGAAAAAATTCAAAGTATATTTTTGGACCCTGATGGTTCATGTGTCCTGGACCATTAAATGAAAAGGAAAAAAAAAAAGAAAAACTTTAGGGATACTGATATATTGTCTTAGCTTTTTATTTTACCAAGTAAAGACATAAAAAAAAGAAAAGAAAGCAAAACACAAATATGATTTCTGCAACTTACTATCACCATTGTTTTATAAAAGAAAGGCTAGCTTATCACCCCCCCAAAAATAAGGTGACCATAATTTGAGGAATAAAAATTCAAATACACTTGTATTTTTCTCATTTCTCCAAAGCCTGGTGAGCACTTTGACACAGACTAGCAGGAGTCCGTATACAAGCCATATACAAGTGTTTGGAAGAATTTGGGGGAGCTCACCAGCTTTGTGTTAAAATTCCAGGCTCTGGAGTTGGAAGCCAGGGCTTTGAACCCAACTCTCCCACTCAGGAACCTTGGCCCTGAGTAGTTGCGGTTAAGTATGCCCCTCCCCCTCCTCCATGTGCCTCTGCTTCTAAGGCTGCTCCTGTGACTTTCTGGGGAGACTGTCCTTGGGGTGCTGGAGACGCTTCCACATCCCTCCAGGGGTGAGTGATGGTGTAGCAGTTGGAACCCTTAAAGCAGTGTGACCCCTGAGGTGCACCTTACACTCCAGGCCCCCACCCTGCAGTGTCACACTGAGGCTGGGACCTGCCCTGAAATACC
>NW_024425897.1:16641833-16737868 GCF_017311325.1 Ursus maritimus
CCCCCCCCCCCCCCCGCCCCATCTCCCCTGGGAACCCTTCCTTAATAAACAGTTTGCACGTGGTTCCTCATCTCAGGCTCTGGGAGAACCCAAACTAAGACCTCATGTACTTTCCGAGCTTCCGCATCCTCGGGCATCCTATGGGGCTAAGCACCCTAATCATCACGCCTACCTGCTAGCCGGAAGTGAAGACAACAGGGAGAGGTCTACGTGAACCAGGAGGGAGCCCAGTCCCTAATTCAAGAAAGGCTGATACTTGCCGTTGTCCTTACATTGTTATTGGAACCTAGGTGTCTTTGGGGTCTGTAGCAGCTCTCCCCAGTCCAGAAACCCAGTTTGGTACAAGAAAGACCGACTCTGGAGTCCTGACCCACCTGGGACCTCAGCTGGAAGCTGCAGACCCAGCCTCCCCACACCCCCCCCTCCTGCCAGGATGACAGCGGCTGGGGCTTCAGTCTTTGGCACCAAGTCCCCTCTAGCACCGGGTTTCCTCCCCTCTGACTTTTCATTCATAAGGAAGGGAACTTCAACACCTCCAACAAAACATCTGAGGATTTTGAATTTTTAAAATTTTTCTTCCACCTTTTTTTTTTTTTTTAATCAACATCTGATTCTATACCAGCAGCGTGACTGCAGGTCGGGCGTGGGGGCCCAGGGCAGCAGGCCTGCTATGTTCTAGTCCAGCTCCAACCTGGTTCTTTGTTCTATGTGACTCTCCAATCCCGACAAGATCTTTTTAAAGAAAGGAAAATCAGATCTTAAGGAACTTAAGGAACAGCGGCCCAAAGTTCTTCAGGAAACCAGAATTTGCTCATTGTTGATGCCACTTTGGCAAGGCAGATACGAAACGCACCTGAGTGATGGCCCCTGACACTGACCTGGGGGGAGGGGCAGATCGATCAGTTATCACTCACTGATCCCATTTGCAATGACTTTATTAAATATGAAATTAAGTCCCTTTAAGGATGATTTAGTTTTCGCTTGCAACATATTTGAAATGATATTTCCCTCCATTGCTGATTTCTCTACCTCAAAGAAAAAATTTAGATCAAAGGACTTAGTGTTGTTTTTCATTATAGGGGTTGGGAAACTACAGCTGCCAAGCCCCGTCTGACCTGCCCCTTATTTCTGTACAGACTGATTCTTATATTTTCAATATTTGGGGGAAATCAGAAGAACATTCCATGACATAAGGAAATTATATAGAATTCAAATTTCAGCATCCATAAATAATGTTTTGTTGGAACATAGCCATGCCCAAGGTATGGTCTGTGAAGCCAAAAGTATTTACTATCTGGCACTTTACGGAAATTATTTGCTGACTCCTGCATTATAGAATTGTCAGCACTCTCTAGGGAAGGAGGAGACAAGTCTGTTCAGCATGGGACAGTGAAAGGACATCCAGCCACAGTGGGCTGGGTTTAGGAAGGTTCTTTCCCAGATGTCAGAGTCCCTTTTTTGCTAGCCTAGCAGCCCAGCTGCCCACCTTGTCTTCTCCCTGCAGGTGTATGCATCCCCAGCAGCCCCTTCTAAGACAGCCCTGCATGAGTCTGCCCTCCTACCAAAGCTGATTGGTTCAGGGGGTATACACTTGACCCATGCTGGGCCAATCAGAGTTATTTTCCTGGGAATTTAGAATTCTGGCCTGGGATTTGCAAGGGGGATTTGCAAGTAGTATTAGGAGCTAAGTCTGTGGCTCAAAGAAGGTCTGAGAATTTCTGCTTGCTGACATCCCCCCCAACAGATGGTTTCTGCATTTCCTTGATTCCTTGGACTCTCCAGATGTCAATTCTAGTCAATTCTCCCCCTTCCTCCTCTTATCCTCCAAAGCTCAGTTAGAACCGTTTTCATCATTTGCAAAACAAACAAACTTGAACAACCTGGTCTCTAGCCCAGAACTCTGCTCAAGATCCGTGTGATACCACGTCAGGTCTTAATGCCATTTCTCCTTGCAAAGAGGTATTTATTGCAAAACATCCAGAGCCAAGAAGATGGAGACAATTACCTTCTAAGTAAATTAGAAAGATCTGAACAGAGCAAAATATGACTAAGGATTTATTTTTAAATATAAGAGAAAATTGTACAAAACGATTTCTGAGACAATTTCATTAAAGATGTCCTTTAACTAATATTTTGTCAGGTAAGTTGCTGAGCCTATTGGCAGCTCAATTTTTTCATCGTTACCAAATGGGGATATGACATGACCGTATAGGATGACTGTCAAGACTGATGTGAAGTTACTGAGAAGCTATGGAAACATAAAGAGGGTTGGACAGGAGAACAGTAACACACTGTGGAGAAAGAGCAAGGGCTTCACTTCACGGTCAGCCAGACCTAACATTGGAATCCCAGCTCTGTGGCTCACTAGCTGTGTGACTTTGGGCCAGTTGCTTGACCTCTCTGAGCCTCCGTTTCACCATTCATTCATATCAGGGAGATCATTGTTTTCTCTATGCCATAGGGTCATTGTGAACATTAAATGAGATAATACATGTAAACCACTTACCACAGAGCCAGGCACATAGTAAACTGGGTACATGGTAGCTATGGTGAGCAATTTTATGATGAGCCCTCTAGATGCAGGTCAATGCTATTTCCAATGCATCTCTTTATCTCCATTTGTCACAGTGTGAACAAGCCTGCAGCCTCCACCTCTCCCAGGTCTGTGGGCTACCTGGTCCATCTTTCTCTTCTCATTGTCTCATCAAGATTGACTTTGAAGACTCATGCTGGGGGAGAAGGCTCCTCGAGAATTGAGGGGTTTTTGCCCCCTCTGCCTCCTTAACTCCCTCAGATACTTCCTTCCCAGCCTTGGGTAATTTCCTTACACTCACCATCAGGATTCTTGATTACTCAAGAGGGGCCCCCACAATCTTTATAGACGGACACACCAGCCAGGTCAACGAGGCAACCGGCGGGTAAGTCTTGCTCTGTGCTAGGGGTTTTATCTTCAGTCGTCCCGTGACACTGGGAAGCCGTGCTATGATACAACGGCCAGTAGCCACCATATAGCTATTTAAATTTAAGTTTAACTAATCAAGTAAAATCTGAAAATCTGAGGCTCAGAGTCATGCGTCTATGTGGTCAAGCCAGGATTGGTGCTCACTCCCTTGAGTTCAAACCACTGGGTGATCCCTTGTCGGTAGTAAAGAAAATATTCTAGTAAGAAGCAGTAAGAAGTCACGGAGCAGACTGCCTTGTGAGTGAGTGAGTTCCCTGTCAGTCAAAGTGTTCCAGTGGGATGTTGTAAAGGGGGACTCCAGAAATTGAGAGAGAGCCAAGCAAAAGAGAGAGATGCACAATGAAAAAAAAAAAAAAGAATAGCATGGCTACCCACAGAATCTGTGGGCTCGGGGACACCTTACCCGCTGAGCTGAGAATACTATCCTACCTCCTATCCCCATTCTCTCAGTCAACAAAACTCTCTAGACCTGCCCAATGCAGGAGTTACTGGTCACGTGTGGCTATTGAGACCTTAAAATGTGGCAAGTCTAAATTGAGATGTATGTGAAATACCCACCGGATTTCTAAGATATTCCAAAAATCAGAAGGAATGTAACATATCTCCTTAATAATTTTTATATTGATTACACATTGACATGATCATTTTTTACCATATTGGGTTAAATAATTTTGTTAAGATTTATTTATTTGTTTGTTTATTTATTTATTTGAGAGAGAGAGAGTGGGGCAAAGGGCAGAGGGAAAGAATCTCAAGCAGACTCCCCGCTGAGCATGGAGCCCGACTCAGGGGCTCAGTCTCATGACCCTGAGATCATGACCTGAGCCCAAATCAAGAGTCAGATGCTTAGCCGACTGAGCCACCCAGGTGCCCCTAAATGAAGTAACTTATCATCAGTTTCAACTGTTTCTGTTTACCTTTTTAATGTGGCTACTAGAAAATTTATAACCAGGTCTGTGGCTCACAGTCTATTTCTACTGGATGGCACTGCTCTTCAGACCTACTGTGTGCCAGTCCCTGTGGTCTGCAAGACGGCACAGAGCAGGACCAGAAGACTGGTGACAGCCAGCTGTGAGAGCCCAGACGGGATGAGCTGCTCAGTGCATAGGCGCTGGGGTGTAACAGTGCGGACAAGACCGAGAAGCTGGAGCTCAGTCTTACGGCTTCGTTGGGCAAGTGAACAGGGCGGGGGGAAGCCCAGGGCGTGGGAGCTCAGGGGAAGCACCTGCCTGGGTGGGAGATGGTCTCCAAAAAAGCTTCCAGGAGAAGGTGATGTCCAAAATTAGGCCTGAAGGAAGCACAGAAATCAACTAGCTTTTCCAGAACTGTCTCCCGATTTCTGGAGTCCCTTTAAAACATTTTGCTGAAACACTGTGACTGACAGGGAGCTCATTCACTCACAAGGCAGTCTGCTCCATGATTTCTCACTGCTTTGTACCAGAATATTCTCTTTATGAGTGACACACACCACAAGGGGCCGGGGTGGAGTCACCTGAGCTCAGAACCCTTCCCTTGCCATCCTGAGGATCTGATCTGTACCCTGGGCACCTGCCCCACGTCTGGCTCATGACAGCCCCATGGCTGACAAGCCAGCCAGCTGCCTGCTCCCTTCTCAGCTTGACAAGCCAGGCAGGCTGAGTCACGGGCTCAGCTTCTCCCAACCCACGTGGGGTCTGGGTCTGGGCCAGGGGGATGAGCTGCCTGCCAGGGTGCCCATAAGTCAGACCAAAAGAAGCCCATGAGCCTCACTGAGGATTAGACCTAGGAATGTTCTGGAATCCCACACTGTACCTTGGAGCTCCCCAAGGGGCAGATCCAGCAGACAGGCATGTTATTCTGCCAGTAAGGAAACCAAGACACGAGGGGTGGGGGTGGAGGGTCCTGTCCTGCCTGAGAATGCTATTATAATAATTATTATTCCTCCATATTGTCATGGTTAATTTTTAGAACATGCCAGCTTCCTGTGTACAGGAGCCTGTCCGCACTGCTCACAGCTGCATGCCCGGTGCTCTAGCACTTAGTAGGTGCACGAGTTCTTTTATTGAATGAGTGCGTGGACAATGGCCACCTCTGTTTCTTAAGGACGTACTACCAGGAACTACATATTTATTTGTGTGTTCTTGTATTTATTGTCTGTCTCCACCACCAGGGCACAGACTGACTATTTTGCCCACCATGATGTCCCCAGCCCAGTGGCCCACACATAGTAGGTGCTCATAAACAGTGTTGACTGACAGGCTGGATGCTGGGCAGTTTCTCATTTGCTCTCACACAGCCCAGGTGGGGAGCGAGGCGCGCTCCTTAGCACCTTGTGGAGACGAGAAATTCAAACCAGGAGCAGTGAAGGTCGTGAGGTTGATGAGACACAGAGCCGGGATCTGGACCCAGGTCTGTCATCACACACACTGTGCGTGCTCTTAACTGCTGGGTCTTGCTGCCTCTGGAGGTAAGAGGAGACACCAGGGGCGAGGGTCCCTGGGAAAGGCTCCTGGGGCAGACGAGGGGCCACCTCAGCACTCCCCAGCCTTGCCCAGCACGTCCCAGTCACAAAGTCCTGTCCACGGGAGTCCTAGTTGGTGCTCACCACAGCTGCAGCAAAGCCCAGAGAGATTGAGTAATTTGCTCAAAGTCACACAGCCGGTTCAACACAGGCCTGCAATGTTCCTGCCCTTAAACCCCAGCTGTGGCCACTTGGAGCCCTCATTTACGCAGGGGTGCATGTGGGTCAGGAGACAAGGCTTAAGTGTCGGCACTGAGCTGGGCTTTTCCGGGCAGCTTGGCCCACTGCATCTGGTGACAAATCCAAGTGCCACACTTTGCTGTGTGACCCCGAGAACCGGCTTCCCTAATCACCTGATCTGAAAGATGGTGGCCTCCTTTGCAGGTCGTGGTGAAAATCCTTGACTAGGTGTCTCTCCTGCCGTGTGACTGAGGGGAGAAGCTTGGCTTCTCCGAGCCTCGGTTTCTTCATCTGCCAAATGGACTTAATAAGTACCCATCTCTCAGAGGCCAGTGCGGGCACCGTGCAGGGCCCGGCATGCAGTAAGTGTTCAATAAAAGGTAATTTGGGGGATGCTCTGCGCCCACAATGGGTGGCCCTCCTGAGGATCAGGCGGCCGGGCCTGGCCACGGCAGAGCCAGGGCGCGCACTCCTGCTGCCCCCAGCCAGCCAGGGAGAAACCTGAGCCACCCTCCTCCTGGGCAGACGCTGTCACTGTCCCCGCTGTCTCTGAAATGAAAGAAAGGTCAGAGCCTAGGGAAGCAGGGCCGGGGTGTGCTATGGAGGCGGCGGGCAGGAGAGGAGGGGCAGGGTGGCCCGCAGCTGCCTGACCGCCCTCGTCTCTCCCGGGGAGGCCTGAACCGGCCCGGCCTGGGTGCAGCCCCCCTGCCCGGGGCTTGGCCTCCCTGCCGGGCAGAGCCGCCTCCCAGCCTGCCCCTGGGGAGGGGCCACCTGGTGTCAATTAAACCCCAGCCACTCGGCCGCACCACGCCAGGCAGCTGATTAGTGCCGCTGGCCTCTCCAGATGGGGAGCACGGCCTGAGAGGGGGCGGCCGCCACCACGCCAGGGTGAGGTCCTCCGGAGCCGGTGAGTACCGGGTGGGGGCCCAGCCCCCCGGGGGCAGGCGGGCGCGGCGAACCCGGCTTGGGCATCTCGGCAAGGGGCCCCCCGAGCGGTCTGCTCTCCTGGGGCATTGTGGGGCCTCCCAGCATCCCCGACCTCCTTCGCCTCCGCCCTACCTGAAGGGTACCCAAGGGGGCCCAGCGGCGACCCCGCGTGTCCCCCGGGGCCGTGCGGCTGCAGGGGCCAAGCCCGACCATGGCCACAGGGAACCTGACGTGAATGCAGGACCGGTCGGCACAGACTGAGGCCTGAGGGTCCCAGCTGCCTCCTCAGGGCCGCAGGTGCAGCTGGTTCTTCGTGCCGGCCTGTCTGGGCGTCGAAGGCCGCGTTCCTCCAGCTCGGCAGCCCGCGCTGTGTGGGCGCCATTTGCCTGGCTGGCCGGAGACCCCTGCGGGAAGCAGGCGGGGGAGGCGGCTGCAGGCAAGCCCGAGCTCGGGAGGAGGCCTCTGGCTTCGCAGCGCCACGTGTCCCGGAGGCTGGTGCGGGGCCAAGTCCACATGCTTCTGGGGACGCCCGTCCAGCCTGCAGGCCAGGCAACACTATAGGGGCTGAGCCACCTCCTGGTTTCCGGGGGGCTTGGGGGGTTGTGGAGAATCGACCCCAGCAATGGCAAAGGAGAGCGTGACTTGTCTCTGGTTCTGCTCTGTGAATTCTGAGCCTCAGCTCCTGGCTGAGAGGGGTTCTCTGATCTATGAAAGGGGTCCCTCATGACAGGTGGTGTTATCGCCTGGTGGTACCCGAGGGTGGTCTGTGGCCACCATCTGCTTGGGGCAGAGGCGAGGTGTGCTTGGATGGGATGGCAGGCGGGGGGGGGCGGTGCAATGCTGGGTGCGTATCCACCTGCTTATGCCACCTGGGGTGCCTCTGGAAGATGAATGGGACCACTCGTGTGGATCTCTGGAGCCTGTTCTGGACAGTGGCTCCAACGTGTAGGCTGGAGAGGAAGGATGGGTCACAGTAGAGTGCTCTGCGCCCAGCGGGGCATGGCCACGTGTTCCCCGTCTGTGTGCGCATGCGTGGTTGTATTGATGCCAACGCCGCGCAGGCGAGGGCTCCTTAGAAGCATCCCTGGGTCACCGTGCTCTGCTCTTTCCAGCACAGTCTGCATGGGGCGTGAGTGTTTCCCAGGGCATAACCTGTGAGCATACTGGCAAGCCAGCTAGATGGTCTCCCGGTTACACACCTTGGGGAGACTCACTTGCTCTGACCTCCAGACCGCATTCCATGCGGCTGAGGCCAAGCTGGGCTGCTGGCTGGACTCAGGGGCTCTCCGTCCCTGGAACCTACGTCTGCAGCTCTGGGGCGAGTGAGGAGGTGGGGAGGGGGCAGCCACAGCTGAAGTCCGGTTATTATCCAGGGAAATACTGGATCTGGTTCATTTCCTCCATAAATATTCATCACCGGCCTCCGTGCTAGGACTCTGGGCTCAGAACTGAGACTAGGGCAGCCACACTAGAATTCATTCATTCTCTCCAAAACATTTATGGAGAGACACCTATCCTAGATGCTGAGCTGACATGGCAGAGCTCAAGTTCACATTCCTTTATGCCTGTGTTCACTGCACGATCCTTACTGAGCGTGCGCCGTGCACAAAGTCTGTCTGCCACAGACACACCAGCGAATCTGGGAGGTGAGAAACCGTACTCTCTTCCGACTTTCACCGCTGTCTAAACACAACGAGCCTGGGTCTGGGGAGAAAGCCAGATGCTTAAGCAGAGGAACATTAGGGTTTCTTCTCTGGTCGCTTTACAGCCAGGGACAGCAAGGGACGAGGGCCCTATTTAGCTCTGTAGCTGCCACTTGGAATGTCCCCATGTCCATCTGGGATTAGTGGCTTTCGCTAGTGCCTGGTGATCATGGCCATGGTACACGGTGTTGGGTCTCCGAGACACACCAGGACACGATGAACTTCACACACATCCGTGGTTGAGCTCCCTTTGCCAAATGAAAGTATGATAATTTTGACAGTTAATTTCCAAGTATGCCCAAAGCACTACTTGGGTCATGAAAAAAATACTAGAAGGTACCCTTTATTACTTTTCCAGGAGCCAGGCACTTGCTTAGCATATCACATGACCCATCTTATGGAACTCTTGCTCAACTGTCAGGTGGTAGCTCTGTTACTTTCCCATTTTATAGGTGTGGAAACTGAGGCCAGGAGGGACTAAATGACTGGCCCAAGGCCTTTCTGACTCCAAAGCCTGTGCTTTCAACCTCTAGACTAGGGTCCCCGATTAGATGGGGACATAAGAGGATGTCTGTCTACACACAGAATTTGGCCAGGGCAGCGTGAGGGAGGGTGTGCCTCAGGTCAAGGGGGTGGGGGTGGGGGCAGATAGAAAATGCAAGACAGCCGAGGGCCCTCTTAGTCTTTGCAGCCACAGAGCCCTTTAGTCCAAACAAAACCCCATGGAAATAGGTCAAACAGAGCTGTTCTGTGTGAAACACTGATCCCTAGTCTTCCTCTGATCCCCTGCCCTTGGGGGACCCCCTGAGGACCCTCGGTGAACCCCTGAGGTGTGCAAGCAGCTGGCAAAGCACCTTGGTAGGAAGTCAAAGCCAGCCAGGGTGAACATGGCTGGTGAGGTTACCTGGCAGGTGATGGCAGAGGCGGCCTTAAAGGGTTGGAGGGGATGTGAACAGGAATTAGGAAAAGCAGACAGTCATTCATTTCAATATTCATCGATTCAGCAAACGCTTACTAAGCTCTTACTGTGTGCCAGGCACTGGTCTGGGCACCAGGGAGGGAGTGGGCACCACAGAAAACCAAGCTCCTCCCTTTGGCCAGGAGCTGATTCTCTGCACGGCCTGACCGAAGAGGCCCGTGTGATTGGAGCGGAGGCTTTGCACAGAGGGTAGGAGAAATGGCTTGTTCGTTCAATAAATGCTCATGACCCCCAAATGCCGTGGCACCAGGGTCTCAATGAGTATCAGGCTGTCCTTGCCTTTCTTGGCTCTGAAGCAGAGCCTGAGACGTGATATCCTGTGCACCTAGTTTCTGGAAGGAGAGTGTTCTAGAAAGAGCGAGTGAGGAAAGCAGGAGAGGGCAGAAGGGGCTCAACAAGGTGGGGGTCTCAGTGCAGATGCCTCAGGCAGATCCCGTGAGCTCTGGAGTGTGAGCTGTACTGCAGAGTTGGTCCTAACCTGAGGCAAGGGGGTGGGCCTTTGGTGTCTATCCCCTTGCCCTCCGGTCACTGGTTCAGGCTGTCGCTGGTTGGGGTGAGGGGTGTCATAATCTGTCCAGCAGGAGAGCTTTCCTATATAAGGCAATGCTCTAGAAAAGAGGTCAGCATCTGGGGAATGGGTGCATTGGCCTGGCAAAGGGGACCTTACAAGGCACCAGAATCGTCTACCTCACTGCCCCTGGGTCATTCCTGGCCCAGAGTGGGAGATGGGCAGCGAGCGGACAGCCAGGAGAATATGGAGGGTGCGCTGCTCCCATGGAGAAGCGCAGAAGCTGAGGGGATCCAGGAAGGGGTGTAAGACCCAGGGCGGACAGTCAGGGAAATGCAGCATCGAAGACTCTGGGGCCTGGGTTCAAATCCCAGGATGGCCACCTGCCCACGTGTGACCTTGGGCCAATGACTTCACTGTTGGAGCCTGTGTTTGCTCGGTTCCAGGATGTAGGTGCTACTTGGCAGGATCTGTGTGAGAGTCACACAGCCCCGTTCTGGCACGTGGCGACCTACTGGGACACTGCAGGCGGCAGTGCTGGTGAGCGTGTGAGCATGTGTGCAGGTGGGGTTGCGGGGCACCTGCGCTCCCGAGGAACCCGGTCCTTCCCTGCAAACGCCGGAGGCACCTGGGAGGCCCTGGGAGATGAACCAGAAATGGCTACCGAGGGCAGGTCCCAAATATTACCGGCACTTTGGGTCCCTCGGGAGGAGGCAAAGGTGGGATGTGCGTGGATGGAGCAGAGTTTGCCCAGGACTTGACTGAGCGCTGGAGAGGGCAGGGCCCCGGGGCTGAGGCAGGGGCAGGCCCTCTTCCTCTCCCCATGGCTACTTCAAAGCCCAGAGCCCTGGGCTGAGCAGACCGTGTCCTTCCGTAAGTCTCATTCATTCATTCGTTCATTTGAGCAATACTTCTTAACCCCGACTATGTGCCCAGCTCTGATGCATTTGTGAATAAGGCAGAAAGGATCCTGACTCGTGAACTTCAAAGTTCACAATGGGGGTCACCAAATGCCAGAAGGATAGGGAACAAAAGGAGGGACATTGCCAAGGAGTTGGAAGCATTGAGCAGTTTCTGGGCATCCTGGGGCCGAGCCCGGTGGCGGGACTGCGAGGACATGGGCTCAGCACAGCGAGTGGGCAGAGAAGATTCTCTGCTTTCAACCCAAGTTCAGCTGGGAAGGGGCGGAGGGGACATGGCACTCCAGCAGGGACTGTCTCATTTGAAGAACATGGTGTGTGTGAGGGCGTGTGTGCAGGGCTGTGTGGGTGCGAGGGTGCACGTAAGGGGGTATTGGGGGGATGTGTACGAGGGTGTAGGGGTGTTATATACGAGAGGGTTGTGAGGGTCCGTGTGTGAGGGATTGTGGGGAGCTATGTGTGTGAGGAGTGGGGGTACACGTGTGAGGCTGTGTGTATTTCGTGACGTATATATGGGTGTGTGAGGGTGTGTATGAATGAGCTTGAATGTGTGTGGTTTACACGTGGGTACATGTGGGGTGTGTGAGAATGAGTGTGGGAGGCTGTGAGTGTGTATTTTGTCAGTGCATTTTCATCGAAATCTGGATTCTTAGAGCTACAAAGAATCTTGAAGCTTGTTCGGTACTACCTTCCCTTGACCTCACTGTCCAAATAACAACCCACCTCGCGTGTGCACAGCCCCCTACAGCTTGCCCGTTCCCAGTCATTATTCCCCGGGACCCTCGCCGCAGCCCTGGGAAGATGGCTTCATCCCATTCCACAGATGGGGAAACTGAGACCCAGGGCCCAGAAGAGGATGGCAGTGCCTCTAAGTCACAGGAACTGGTCTTTGGCCAGATGTCAGCTCTGACTTACTCATGTCCATATCTCTCCTAACTCAAGCACTTACACGCGTAACAAGATGCCTGTTCAAGGCCCACGTGCGCTCATTACATTATTTCTTTTCTCCTTTGATTCTATTACTTACTTTTTTTTTTTAAATCTGATTTCTCCCCTGGGTTCCACTCCACCAAGAATAAATGAGACTGCAGCTTCAACATCCCTCCCCCCCTGCTCTGCCAAATGCATTTTAAAAATCACTTTTCAATTAAGAGGAAAATTCTTATAAAAATGTTTAAACCAAAGTGGAGTTCATTATTCAAGAAAATACAGTTAGGAAAAAAAATTGGTTTGCAGTACTCCCCATGATTCCCTGAGAACAATGCATTAGAAAGAGACAAGTAATGCTTACAAAGAAAAACAAACGATCTCAAATAAAGACCAAATATTTTCACAGAGTCAAGCCCCAAAGCAGAGAAAACAAGTTCAGTCTTAAGCTGACAGTGCTGTTGGCCAGCAATTCCCACAGATTCAGGGGAATCTCTCTCTCTGTCTTGATGTATTCCCATCCCTCACTGGCTTCTGAGCATCTCTCCAACTCTGCCTTGTCACTGTCACTCTTGCAATAATAATGGCAGCCCTTCCTGTTGCTGTCACTTACAGCTGCCCCATCACTGACCCCATTGGTCCTCCCACCTGCTCCTCGGAGTGGGCAAGGCCGGAATGGTTCCTTGTCCTCATTAACATATTGAGAGCCAGAGACTCAGAGAGGTTAGGTAACTTGCCTCAGGTCACACAGAGCTGGGCCTTAGCAGCTGATCTGTTTCCCAGTCTAGGATGTTCCTCCTGACGGCATCACGGAGCCCCCCGTGTCTCCTTCCCAGGTGGTTCTCCGCCCTGGTTGACCCCTTTGTCCCCGTTTTCCTTCTGCTTTCTTGGCCGGGATATAAGATATGGAGTCAGGAACCAAGAGAGGGTATTTTTATGCCACTAGCCATCTCTTATCTAAGCCCGCGAGATAGAGTAATACCAGTCCTCGCAGGGGTCGCCATGCATCAGGCACTGGTCAGTGTTGAGGGGCTGCTGTGAGCCACTGACACCCCCCAGCCTTCCCTACCGCAGCGGGGAGCTGGCACAAACTAGGGGAAGAATATTAAGTCAACCTGTTGGCTGGTGTGGAGGGCCTGCCCCTGGCGACCAGCAGGATACAGGGACTGGGGCTAAGCATTTGGAATATTAACTCCAAATGAGCCACCATTTTTGAGCAATGGGTGTGGCCCACAAAATGGCACGTGCAAACACAGAATATTTTAAAGGGCACATATTCTCTCAGATACTGCCCTCCCAACGTGGCCATGGAATATCTGCATTACGAGACGGCTTCCGTGTGTAGAGCAAAGCAGCAGGTATGAGTTTGTCACCCTCATATCGCAGTAAAACCAAAACGAATCCACAGATTAAATGCAATCACCATGCAAAACAAATCCAATTTGAATTCAAAGCCTGTAATGCAACGGGCAGACCACGTGAGCGTAGGACAGGCCGCCCAGAGGGCTGTTTCGATTTCCCCTGGCCTGGAGGCGGGCCCCACGATGACTCTGTTTTCGGCCATTTCTCCCCTCCACACCCTGCTGCAGATCCTCTGTCCGTACAACTTAGCGTTCTGGCCGCTGGCCTTCGCCAGGCATGGAGAGAATCATTCCTGTATTACGTATGCAGCCTTTTCTTACGATTGGGCTGTGATTAAAGCAGGGCGGCTCAGCCCAGTCGCCATCATAAACAGAGCGGCCACCAGAGCCAGGTGGCAATTCTTAGTGATAAGATGGTTATTGGTGAGTCCAGGAAAGGCTGGCGGTAATGCCCTGCAAATAACACAGTTATAACTCTTACAACACAATCACCCAAGCACAGTGGTGTACGACCCCCCAGGGGACCCCGATTTCAGAAACTCAAGTGCAGATGCATGGAACAGTCACGGGCAGCGTGCATCAAAGTTGGGGGGCCTAATTAGGAGGCGATCGTGGCACGAAGGTGTTATGCCAGGAGGGCTCCAAAGGCTAGAACGGGAAGGAATATTTGAATGATGTGCCAATGGAAGGTAGGCAGGACATAAGCCTTGCAGGTCCAGATGCCCAGGGAACTGGCACGGGTTCCCTGAGCTTCCCAGAGCCCCAGGGAACCATGAAGGATGAGGAAGGAATCAGCAGGCAGCTGGGCAAGGAGAAAACCTCAGCTGGGTTGTTCCCAAGCACGCTGGGATTCTGGACTTGGATGCACTTGATTTCTTTATCGGTTACATGGGAACAAGACTTTCCTTTATACTGGGCAGTATAGATGACCACTTAAGGGCACAAACTGGGGAGCACGGTGGACCACAGTCTGAATTCCACTCTATGCCTTACAAGTTATGGGGCCTCAGGATAGTCCCTAAACCCGTCTGGGGATGTGTATCCTAGGCTGTAAAAGGGAAATCACGTTCGTACCTTCCTACGGTTACTGCCACGGTTGAACCCAATGTTGTTTGTGAAGGGCTCGAGGCAGTGTCCGGAATCCGTGAGCTCAGTAAATTAGAGCTGCTGATGTTCCATGATCGTACCATTGTGCCATCAGCGGTATTCCTTCATGCACCTGTTCTCTGCCTCTCCATCAGCCTGGGTCCCAGCTTCCCTCAAAACATGGGTCCTGCTCTCTGCCTCTAAGACTTTATCAAATGCCTTACCCACCCCCAAGCTGTTCTCCTCTTGCTGAAGGAGGTTCTCAACCTACTTCCTGCCATACGACCCTTGGCAATTTGGTAAAGCCCACAGACTCCTTCTCCGAAGAACGTTTTTCAATGCAAACAAAATCAAAAACAAAAAATGCACTGGATTGTGAAGAACAAATTGTATTGAAATACAGTTATCAAAAATGTGTTTTAAAGAAGCCAATGTAATATGATAATAAGGGTGCATTAGCAAGCTCTGAGTCCAACCAATAGTCTCATTTTGCAGTAGCGATGAGCATAAATAGCTCGAGATATTTACAACAACGATCAGGCGATATGAGAATACCTATGATTTTCGTCGGTGATAAAGTCACAGGTCTAGTGGTACCACTGTGGCTTTTTGTCTGTGTTGGTAATGAAAGCAAGTGCTGAATTTCAGTGAGGGGTTAGTAAAATAAAGATGTAATTGTTTTTCCTATCCAAGTTCATGGCCTCTCTGAATTGTATCCATAGACCCTTTGCTCCAAATCCAGTCGTGTTAACTGCCTGTCCCATGCATTTGGCTTTTGGCCACTGACTCTATTAAGCTACAATTTATCTCTATTCGAATGCTCAAAATCTTTTATCTAAGCGCACACGCGTGGTTAAAAAAATAATCAAGTAAAAGAGCAAGTCTTGCCTTGGGAAGCCGTTTTGCACCCCACCTCTTCCCACTCTGCCTGCTTCCCAGGGCTGCTGTTCTTCTGCTTTCTAGCTGTCCTCTCTGTGGTTAACTGCAACTCTCTGATATTTATTGATTTACAGACCTTAGACCTTATCTATCAACATCTCCCGCCCTGTCCTCCTAATAGAGGTCTATCACTATTTTTAGGTCCACACTGGTTTCCTTGGCAACTTTAAGAAATGCCTTCAGTCTATTACTTCTTATTCCACCAACTGGAGGTGGTCTATTTTGACTCCACACTATCTCAGATGAGATGTTGGTGTTTCACCTTCCTTTCCTCTCCCCCTTTCCCTCCACTGGCAACGGTGATAACCCACTCTTTTTAATGTGAGGTCCTGTATACCCAATGTCATTCTAAGCTTCCAGAAAGTGGGGATTTGGCTTGGTTTCTCCTGTATCCCAGCACAGTGCTTGGGACATAGTAGGGGGTCAGTAAGTGTGTGTCCTGTGCACTGCCCCTTGGCTGTCATATGCACCCCCTAACCTGGTTACCTGTCTGGGCAATGAGCCCCAGCCACCACCGTGACCAGGGGACACAGCAGGACTGAGGCAATGCATGCTTCTCTCTCCCGACTGGCCAAAGGACATCATTGCCCATAATTATGCTATGTAACTATAGGAATCCTCTCCTGGTCTTGAGTCTGAATTTCCCACTAGAGCTTCAAGGAAGCTTCTTCGGGGAGACTGTTAATGACTGTCTGAATCATTAGCTTCCCTCCTGCCAGTGTCACTAGATTTTCAGCCAGGCATAAAATGGCTCTGGGAGAGGAGACCGCAAGACCAAATTTCAGAGGGAAGAAGTCATTTCAGGATCTTTTGCAAGTTTGACAACTTGCCTCCCGTGTCGTGTTCCTGTTCAAAAAGGGAATCCATTTCCTGTGACAGACCTTCCTAGAGCCTGCTGTCTTCACTCAGGCCTCTCTAACATCCACCCAAGGCTTCCTAGGGTCTCAGGACAAGGTCCAAACTCAAACTCAGCCCAAGGACCTGGACTCCAGCCAACTCTCTCCTTCCTTCCAGCTTCGATCCCCATGATCTAGCCAGGCAGAGCCCTTCACAGGTCCCCAGCCCGGCACACGTTCTCTTGCCTTTGGGCACAGGACACGCTGTTCCTTCTGTCTAGAAGGCCCTTCTCCCCGTACAGTGTCCCCTCCTGGACCTTCCTGCCTCAGCTGAGATGTCACCTCTGCCTGACCCTCCCAGGTCTTGTGCCCTCCCACAGCCTCGGTGTGCATCCCTATCATAACCCATAGCCCACTGGATCGAGACTACGTATTTGCTTGTTTGTCTCCCCCTCTAGAAAGTAAATTCCTTGAAGGTGGGATCCATATGTCCTTCAGTGTTAGGTCACAACAGTGCCTAGCACAGTGCCTGGAAGGTAGAAAGTGTTTGACACATGTGTTCATGATGGGGTATGGGTGGGTAGACGATTTAATAGATGTGTGAAAGGATGGATAGACAGATGGAGGGTGGAGGGATAGATGGACAGAGAGATGAATGTTTGGGTGGATATTCAGATGAATGGATGGATGGAAAGAAGGAAGGAAAGGGAGGGAAGGAAGGAAGGAGGAAGGTTATTTAGATGGATGGATGAAGGGAGGGAAGGAGGAATGGATGGATGGATATGCAGGTGAGTGAAAAGGTTAGTGGTTGGAAGCATAGACAGTAGATGACCTTTTGGTTCCTGGTAAAAGTGAGTATAATAAGAAATGCCACAGGGAACAGACTTCCTATTTCTGTTATCCTAAAACTCTGTCATTGAGGGAGACATCAAAGCTGTGCCCTAGTGTTTGACCCTGCTTCGTGTAGCTCTGAGTTTCCGTTCACGTTTCAGCGTTTCCCAGCTCTGCTGTTATGCAGCGGCATACTTCATTCAACAATGTCTCTCAGCCTTCCTGGAACCAGACTTTTATGGAGTGCCTTTGGAGCTCTAAATTTCAGATGTGTGTTATCCATGGTGTAAGCAGGACTTTCTTGGATTCTCTTGTTCGGCAACAAACATTTCCTAGGGATATATTAGGTGCCAGCGAGAACGGCAAGTGCTAGGGATGTGGGGATGGACACTCACCACCTTCCGGGAGCCTAAAGCGTGGGAGACACGGCGGACGTAAGTGCGCACTAAAGCGTGGGAGACGCGGCGGACGTAAGTGCGCACTAAAGCGTGGGAGACGCGGCGGACGTAAGTGCGCACTAAAGCGTGGGAGACGCGGCGGACGTAAGTGCGCACTCAGCTACGGGGACGCTGCCGACGGCCGTCAGCGTTGCTGCCACTGGCCGAGCTCTTGCTGCTAGGAGAATAGGACACGGGGAAAGAAGGGAGAGTGTCCCTGATAGGAGAAATACAAGAAGAGTGTAATACCCTCTCATGTGAGGCGGCTGTTCCTAGCTTCACTGTATAAATGTGGAAAGTGAGGCACAGGGGTTAGCGGACAATTCGAGGTCAGGCGGCTGCTAAGTGGCAGAGCCGGAATTCTCCCTGCTTCCAGAACCCAGGCTTCCACCAACCGCATGGCCCCTGGCACAGCGGGCCGCAGAGCATGGGGGAGGGACCCAGGGTGGTCTGAGCCCGGTACCGAACTCTTCCTGGAGGAGAGGCAAAGACTTTACCCAGGGCGGTGGATTCTTTCCGGATTTGAGGGGGCGCATTCACAGAATTAGAGGGGGGTTGTCCCTCAGGGCCTGGTGAGCTCCACGGTGTGAAGCTTGAGCTGAGCCTCTGACCAAGGGCAGGGCATTCCCGGGGAGGGTACCTCGTTCCATTTCTCAGAGGCAGCCCAGTGCCAAGAATGGGGCCCAGCCTGGGGGCAGATAGACCTGAGCTGGAATCCCAGGCCTGTACCAGCCATGGGACAAGTGAGTGACTGAGCCCAGTGTCTGTCTTCGAGTTTGAGCTCTCAGAGCCTCTGTCTCCTCGTCTGGAAAATGGGAACGATGGTGCCTGTTTTGCCCAATTGTTAGTACAGGGGCGATGTATGTCAGCTTGGCACATAGTAGGGCTCAGCAAATGGTAAGTCCCTTCTCCTGGCTCTTGGGCACAAGCTACCTGCTCAGATCATTCTCAGAGATGTTCCTCTTGGAGACATAGAATCCCTTGGAGAATCTGATAACAGCCGGAAACTTTCTCTAAAAAACCCCAGAATGAATATCCACCTTGAATTGGGAGTGCCATCGTAGGAGGTGGGCACAGCAGTGCGGGCTCAAGGTCAGACCTCCAGGGCTTAGGGCCGAGGTGTAAGTCCTATAACTCACATTGCACTTTGGTGATTTTGGATTTTGGAAACCCGAGGGACCATGGATGATCCGGTTCGAAAGTCTCGGTTCGAAAGTCTCTCTATGGATAAGCAAGAAAATGTTCTAAAGCACCCGTGGATTGATAAATACACCCACCACCGCCATTCTCTGAACATTCCCCGTGTTCTGAGTGTAGCACAAAGATTCTTACCTGGGTTAACATGTTCTGAACAAAGTCATCTCAGCTGTGATCCCCATTTTACGAATGAAGGCACGAAGGCTCAGAGAGGTGAAATTACTCGCCCAGGATCATTCAAGAAGTGGCAGAGCCAGGTTTCGAACCTGGCCACATTTAATTCTAATAGTCATGTTTCTAAAGGGAGAGAACTAACATGACTTAGGGCTAGTCGTGGCTCACACCCCAAAGATAAATGTAGTCAGTTGGCGTCCTTGTCAGAGCAGAGCTCACAGGGCTAGATCAGAAGCGGGGTGGTGTGGTGGGAAACCCCACCCCTCTGGTAAGACTCTGCAGGTGGCCACTATGACCTTCAGTAAAGTGTGCTCTGCTCCCTGCCTTGGGACACACTGCGTGGGCTGCACACTGACCAGAAGCTCCCTAAGCCCATTGCTCCCAAAGCCCTCCGAGGTTCCCAGGCTAGCGATACACGGGCTGCTCTCCTGACAGGGACAGAGAACAGCGGAGGGCATTTTAATCACAGCACACGGGCATCCTTTAATCAGATGGCCAGTCTCATTCCTCGAATTCTGAGACTGTCTAATAATAGGAGAAAGCACTGGGCCGTGCAGTCATCGGAAATCGGTTGCCCCATGGCTTTGTCTCCTGGAAGGGAGGCTATAGCGGGTTTTTCTCTACCGTGACTTTGATAGGCAGAGAAGCACCAGGCTGACAGTCTGATGGCCGTGTCCTCCCACACACAAGCCAAAAGACCCACTGAAGTAGACAGCTTCAGTCCCTGGATGGGTTTGGCCGCCATCCACAGGGGGTGCGCCCGAACGACCAGCTCATGCCAATTAGAGCCTTTGCCAGTGGACACTTTGTCTCCCTCTGTCACCTCCACCCACGGAATATGGGAGATGCATCACAACACAAAGTAGGAAAGAGGCAGCCTGGAAATGTACCACGTCCTTTCCTCGCACAGGCCCGGAAGTGCTGGGGGATGCCAAGCACATTATTGACATCTCTGGGCACCACGGCCCCACTTCTGGAACGTGAGGGGCAGTATCTACTTTGCAGTTGGCCTGTGGGGTATGAACCATCTTGAATAAGAGATGTATTCATTTGCTCGGGCTGCCATAACAAGCTTAGACAATAGAAGGCAAGGTTTAGACGATAGAAATTTCTGGAAGCTGGAGGTCCAAGATCAAGGCGCCGGCAGGGGTGGGTCTTTCCAAGGGCTGTGGGAGAGAATCTGCTGCCTGTCTCTTGCCTGGCTCTGGCGGCCTCGGGTGTTCCTTGACTTAGAAGTGGCATTCTCTCTGACTTCACTGCGTATCATCTTCCTCTATGCGTGTCTGGCTCTTCACGTGAGCTCTCTGTGGAACGACACCAGTCATACTGAATTGACCCCCATCCCCCAGTAGGACCTCACCTTAACTGGAGTTAGGACTTCAATATATGAATGAGAAATTGGGGGGAGTGGAAGGCGGGGGTCGGTTTGGGCACCTCCAGCCACAATCCCCCACAGTAGTCAACCAATGGGGTTCAGTATCCAATTGGATGCTTTTAATTCTCATTCTTATCTTTACCTCTCATTCTTATCTTGCTGAGGGTTGAACAGCATCCCCAAAAAGATATATCCAAATCCTAGCCCCCCATACCTGTGAATGGGAACTTGTTTGGAAATAGGACCTTTGCAGATGTGATTAAATTAAGAATTTCATTGATGAGAACCTCCTGGATGTAGGGTGGGCCCCAAATCCAATGACTGGGGTCCCTATAGGAAGCCAGGGAACACCAAGATTGGACAGCAAACACTGGAAGGGTGAGGGTGTGGGTACCTGGGACCCCCCCTTTCCCTGCACAAGTGTTACAACTCCCTGTGAATCTGTAATTATTTCCAAATAAAAAGGTTTTTTTAAATTAAAAAAAATTTTTCATAATATTTTTATTATGTTATTCACCATACAGTACATCCCTGATTTTTGATGTAAAGTTCGATTATTGATTAGTTGCGTATAACACCCAATGCACCATGCAATACGCGCCCTCCTTACTACCCATCACCAGCCTATCCCATTTCCCCACCCCCCTCGCCTCTGAAGCCCTCAGTTTGTTTTTCAGAGTCCATAGTCTCTCATGCTTCATTCCCCCTTCTGATTACCCCCCTTTCTTTATCCCTTTCTTCCCCTACCGATCTTCCTAGTTTTTATGTTCCATAGATGAGAGAAACCATATGATAATTGTCTTTCTTTGCTTGACTTATTTCGCTTAGCATTATCTCCTCCAGTGCCGTCCATGTTGCAGCAAATGTTGAGAACTCGTTCTTTCTGATGGCTGAGTAATATTCCATTGTATATATGGACCACATCTTCTTAATCCAGTCATCTGTTGAAGGGCATCTCGGCTCCTTCCACGATTTAGCTATTGTGGACATTGCTGCTATGAACATTGGGATGCATGTGGCCCTTCTTTTCACTACGTCTGTAACTTTGGGGTAAATACCCGGTATTGCAATGGCTGGATCATAGGGTAGCTCAATTTTTAACTTTTTAAGGGACCTCCACACTGTTTTCCAGAGCGGCTGTACCAACTTGCATTCTCACCAACAATGTAGGAGGGATCCCCTTTCTCCACATCCTCTCCAACAATAGTTGTTTCTTGCCTTGTCAATTTTTGCCATTCTAACTGGCGTAAGGTGGTATCTTAGTATGGTTTTGATTTGAATTTCCCTGATGGCTAATGATGTTGAACATTTTTTCATGTGTCTGTTAGCCATTTGTATGTCTTCATTGGAAAAGTGCCTGTTCATATCTTCTGCCCATTTTATGATTTGTTTATTTGTTTCTCGTGTATTGAGTTTGACAAGTTCTTTGTAGATCTTGGATACCAGAAAAAAGAATAAAGCACACGTGTTCCTAAAGAAAGAAGAAGAAACTGAGAGGCAGGGAATGAATGCTCCTCTAGAAATTTCAGAGGACGTGTGGGCCTACAGATACCTTGATCGAGGACTTCTGGCCTCCAGGGCTGTGGGACAAGAAGTGGCTGTTATTTGAAGCCACCAAGTTTGTGGCAAATTGTTGTGGTGGCCGCAGGAAACCAGTAGAGATGTAAGGGGCCCAACCCTGCCTGGCTGGATGGCACATAGGAAGTGATCAATAAATACGTCTTGCTTTTTAGGGAGCTGCTTTCCATTACACAGACTTTCAAACAAGTTTAAACTTTCAAACTTTCTACCAGAGATCTTAGGATGAGTATAACAGGCATTGCTCAGGAACATAGGGCACAAGACTGCCTTTGAAAAAAAGGGGTTTTGTTGTAACATTTGAGAAGCACCTGATCGAATGGGTCATTGCCCAAAGTGCGGTCCGCCTAAGTCGGTTAGACGTGCAGTGTCTCATGATGATGGTCCACAGGACTGTATTATAACCTTCAAAGTTGCTAGGAGACAAGATCTTGATTGTTCCCACCGCAAACAAGAAATGATAATTAGGTGACGTGGCAGAGGAGTTAACCAATCGTGTTGCGATATATAAGCGTATTGTGTCGATAGAGTTGCATGTCAATTACAGCCTGATAGTAATCAATAATTAAGAAAGAAATGCAGAATCTCAGGCCCTCCCTCAGACCTGCTGAATCAGTATCGGATTTCAGCCAGAACCCCAGGCGACCCCTGTGTACCTCAGAGTTCAAGAAGCCTCAAGCTAGAGCACCTTGGCCCTACTCCCGATTTTTGGGTTTTGGTGTTTTGGTTGTTTTTTGTTTGTTTTTTTTTTTTAAACAGAAGTTACTTTTTTAGTTTTCAAGAAGCAGGGCAGATTTCTCATGCTATTAAAAATTGGTGGACAGGAAATCTCATAATGAAGCTGAAAGGTAAAAAAGTATTAAAAACCCCAGTTTATGATATTTTACCCTTTTGTTTAAAAAGTTAGATATCACTTCAACCATTTCCAGATATCTGATTCCTCAGCCCTAGAATCTAGAGTCCAGATAAATATACACTAACTGTCTCTGAAATGGGTGGAGTGCAGGGACTAGAGGCTCTGAGACAGGGGAGGCTGTCCACATGGGGTGGCCCTCCTGTGGACTCCAGGCTGAGGCCCCCCGCAGGCTGTCCTATATGGCCACTGGAGCCTGGAGCCAGGTTCCAGAAGGGCCGCTGTGCTAGGGGGCTGGGCAGCCGCTGGCCCCCACTGCCCCCTGGACGCCCACGGAATGAGGCAGGGTGATGGGGGAGCAGTTCACCACCAGATTCCTCAGCCCCCCTCCCCCAGGAGGCTGGAAGCCGAGGGAGCATCTGGGTGAGAGGCCCAGCCTGTGTGTCTGTGGGCCCGGGGAGGCCCCTGAGGGGCAGGGGTACTTGGGCATCCACTGAGGCCCCCGGCATGGGGCTCGGGGTGTGGTCGCTCTGTGCGTCCACCTTTGGTCACCGCTGGTCAGTGCCACTGCCTGTCACACAAGGCCACAGGGCATATCACCCACGTGGAGAATGCCCCTGCACCATCACCTGCCCACGACAGGACCCACTTCTCTGACACCTGCCTTTGCAGCTGGGGGGGGTCCCCCCGGGCCGGTCCAGAGGTAAGATGAGGCCCGTGGCTGTCTGAGGCCACCTCCAGCTCCAGCCCACATCAGGCTGAGGGGCCCCCAGGGTGTCTAGGGTGACAACTCCCCACTGCCTGCAAAGAACAGGCCTTTTTCCAGGGAGCCTGAGAAGCATGGCGTGACCCCCACCACCCACATCAGGGGCCCCAGTGGCCACCTGTCCAGCCTCAGTCCCCAGCCACTGAACCCAGCACTGCCGATGGCCACTGGAAGCCTGGGGCTGAAGCCACTGGCAGAGACTCCCCCCACAAAGAGAGTCTGGGGCTACACGCTCTCTGCCCCCTGATGCTGCTGGCCAGGCCCCTCCTCGTCCCGGGCCCAGACCCCATCTCTCCCCATCACACGGACACCATGTGCCACCGACCAGGCCATGAACACTGGCGGCTCTGGAGGCAGAGCTGTGGCCCAGGGCCTTCTGTCTGAGCGACGAAGTGTCCGGCTCCGGAGGAGAACCGGGGAGGGGCTGCTGGCCGTGAGGGTGCCCCACTCCCATCTTTTTCTATTTCCTGAGCCTGATTCATCTATAAAATGGGCCCAAGACTACGTATCTCCTAGGCTGCTCTGAAGGTCAGATGAGGCAGATCCTACACAGGACAGAGTTTCCTGCCTGGTCCTCTCCCTGTCCCTCTGGTGGACATCTTTCTCCCAGCATCTGGCAAATAAAGTGCAAATAAAAAGCCAACCTCCCAGCCAGGGCCGCCAATCATGGCTTTCCTCCCCCTCCTCTACCACTGCTGCTCTATGTCCCCATGGCTGAGACAAGTCCCCAGGGTGGAGAGTCCCCAGATCAGGGCTGCAGCTTGACAACAAGGGCCAGAGCTTCCCTCCAGTGAGAAACTCAGCAGCTTTCCGGGGAAAGATCTGAAGTTTGAGTCAGCAGAGGGAGCCGGGGGGGGGGGGGGGTGCTCCAGGTGGAGGGAGCAGCATGTGCAAAGTCCCTGGGGTGAGAAAGAGGGAGGTGCAATCAACCCACAGAACTAAAGGCAGCCAGGTGTGGCTGGAACATGGAGCCTGGGGGCTGGGTGGTAAAGAGAGGTGAGCCTGGGACAAAGGCAGGTCTGGGTCAAGGAGGGGCTGTCAGACATCTTAAGGAGTTTGGTCAGTGGGGAGTCAAGGGGAGGATTGGAGCTAGGGAAGAAGGGAGATAAATTCAGATTGGTACGTTAGGACGACCCCCCGTGCTTGGATGGGAGTGAAGAGTGGGCAAGACAGCAGCTAGCAGGTGTTCACAGCAATGTGAGAGATGGTGGGAGCCTGATGCTTTCTAATGTGGCTAAGGAATTGAGGATAAAAATGGTGCCTGTCTCACCTCCGAACTTCCAAACTTGACCTAGTCAGATGGCTGGGGCTAGAGAGTATCCCCAGCGGAGGTCAGACACATCCTGGTTCAGATCCTGGTCACAGAGGAAGTTGCTGTGTGGCCTTAGGGAACAGACTTAAGCTCTCTGAGCCTTGGCTTTCTCAACCATAAAATAAGGATAATTACCTCACAGGAAATGTAACAGCATCTACACTTATGCGAGGATTAAATGAGAAAATGCACAAAAAGAATGGTGTCCGACAGAATAAGGACCCAACACAGAGTCACTGATTATTTCATTTATCGATTGTTAATTCTCCAATGGAATAAGACACTGTCCCTAATCTCGAGAATGTCCCAGGCTAATTGGGGAAGCAGACATGTGTATAAAGGGAAGAGAAGAGTGAATCACGTGCCTCGGAGGCATGGGCAATGGCCAGGGCAGTGTTGGG
Organism: Ursus maritimus; assembly: GCF_017311325.1. Lineage (NCBI taxonomy): Eukaryota > Metazoa > Chordata > Mammalia > Carnivora > Ursidae > Ursus > Ursus maritimus. The sequence goes on from NW_024425897.1 coordinate 16,666,586, forward strand.
GGAAGAGGAAGAAGCTATGGGTGTAGACAGGCAATGAGAACAGCCCTTGGGATCCCCAGCGCCAGCTGCCAGCCCGGGACACAGAGCAGAGTAACATGATCGGGCCTAGAAATCTCTCATTGGCATGAAGAGACCAATGGATGGGGTGTGTGTGTGTGTGTGCGCACGCGTGCACACGCACACGCTGGCGTTGGTGAGTTTGCCTAAATAGCCCAGATCACGAGGCTCATGGTGCAGGGTTTGTGACAACCACAGGGTCACGGGATCCATGCAGGAGGCACCGCCTGAGCTGAGAAAGGCATCCTGAGCCTCGCCTGGCTCATGGCCGTCCGGAGAAAAGGGCAAGGGTGCAAATAGCCCTGGACCATCAGAAGGCACAGGCTGGAACAGCCCCCAGCAGGGCACCTGACAGGACCTATTAACCTGAGAACTCCGCCTGCCTCTGACCTTGCTATGTCTAGAGCAACAGCAGCCAAGGGGCATGTTGTTTATAATAGTAAAAAAAAAAACTGGAAACAACCCTAAATGCCCATCAGGAGGGGAGTAAATAAGTAAAATGTGGTTTCTTTCATGGATATAGTGATTTAAAAAAAAAGAACTAGATCCATAAGCATTCACATGACGAGATCTCAAACATATCCCATAGACCAAGAAAAGAAAGTCACGGGGCAAGGTGTAAAAGGAGATAATACTCATGTCTATTTAAACACCTGTACATATACCAAATAACACTGTATACATTTTACCGATACATACATTTATATGTATCAGCATAAAGCAAGGTTGGAAAGATACACAGAAAATTCACAGCACAGAGAGCCTCTGGGAAGCAGTTAAGCTTAGAGGATATTTGATACCTAGAACAGATCAATTTTTAACACCTCTCTCCTCTATATGACAAGATTATTTGCAGTAATAATTCTATACTAATAATTAGTCTTTCCATGGCTTGGTCTTTGATTTTAAACCAGTAATTTTAAAAGAATAAATCTCAGTGTTAAAGATACATTCAAATTCACTAAACCAGAAAAATATTACACCTAGCAATTTGTACTCCACTTCACTCTTAAATTTTAAACAGATACATTTTATTTTATTTTTTTTTGTTGCAGACACACCATTTATTATTTTAATCAATAGTAGGTATTGTATGAACATTTAATATTACTGATCATACCCAAAACAGATACATTTTAAACACCACTCCAGATAGTGACAAAGAACGACAGAAGTCACTCAAGGGCTCTTTCTTTGTGTCTGTAATCACTGTTTATTTTGAATCTGCTGTTTAAATGGAGAAATATATATTATCCCAGAGGTTGGAGACACAAACCGAGCCAAAGTGACTTTGAACGATTCCAAACCGTGAGAAACTTCCGAGATGATCACATGTAGCTGGGTCCACCTGTGTCAGGAGCCAGGGTATAACCAGGGGGTTCTCTGAATTCACTTCTGAGTTCATTAAAGGATAAGTAATAAAAATGGGCTAATTTGAAGCTTATTCTTAAAACTTAACAGTGATGCAGCAGTGGTTTATAGCTTAGACAAACAAAATACTTTCTCAGGGAGGAGTATTTATTTGATCACTGACTTTGGTTAGAAGATAGTACTCAGTGATAATAAAAAGCAGATTGACTTCAGTTGGTTTTATTATTACTGTAAATTTTTCTCCAGGTAGCTCATTATTACCTGCTTTCAGGGTGGGCCACCCCCTCAACCCCTGCCCTTGGCACCCCATGGCTAGGGAAGGCTGGGAGAGACCAGGGTCCAGGCTAGGGGTCAAAGGGGATTACAGGCTTTACCTGTCATTTTCTAATTTTTTCCAGAAGAATGGCTAAAAGTGTGGGCTCCAAAGTCAGACTTCCAAGGTTCCAGTCTTGGCCCCAAGGGTGTGTGTGATCCTGGTCTGGTGACTTAATTTCTTCTGGTCCTACTTTCCTCATCTGTCCATGCCGCTCATAACGCCTATGTCAGAGGATGGCTGCGAGGATGACGTGAGATAATTTGTGTAAAATGCATAAAAACACCTCCCAGCATACACTAGGTGCTCAATAATGTCAGCCGTATTTTTAGAGGGATAATGTATTCATATATTAAGAATGTCATTTTTTAAAAATGTATGCCTACCCATACTCCTACCATACAATCCAGCAATCATGTTCTCCGGTATTTACTCAAAGGAGTTGAAATCTTTGTCCGCACGAAGCCCTGCAGACAGATGTTTATAGCGGCCTTACTCATAATTACCAAGAGTTGGAAGCAACCCGAATCCCCTTCAGTGGGTGAATGGATAAATAACTGTGGTCCAGCCACAGAATGGAATAGTACTTAGCATGGAAGAGGAAGCAGCCGTGAAAGACACGGAGGAAACGTAAATGCCTGTTACGAAGTGAGAGAAGCCAGTCTGACAAGGTCACATAGGGTGTGAGTCCAACTGTAGGACGTTCTGGAAAAGGCAAAACGAGGGGAAGGTGAAAAGATCAGCGGTTGCCGGGGTCAGTGGGGAGGGAGGGAAGCATAGACAGAGCACAGGGGACGTTTAGAGCAGGGAACATATACTGTGAGGGTGGATAGATGTCATTTTGCACTTATTCCCCAAACCCATAGAATGCACACCCCCGAGAGTGAGCCCCAGTGTAAGCTGTGAATGAGAAGGATGTGTCAATGTAGGTTCATCGGTTGTAACAAGTGTCCCACTTGGGTACAGGACGTTGACTGGGGGGGACGCTGCGGGGGGAAGCAGGAGGATGTAGGAACTCAGTGTACTTGCTGTTCAGTTTTGCTGTGAATCTAAAACTACCCTAAAAATTAAAAAAATTTTTCTTTTTGGGGCCCCTGGGTGGCACAGCGGTTAAGCGTCTGCCTTCGGCTCAGGGCGTGATCCCGGCGTTATGGGATCGAGCCCCACATCAGGCTCCTCTGCTATGAGCCTGCTTCTTCCTCTCCCGCTCCCCCTGCTTGTGTTCCCTCTCTCGCTGGCTGTCTCTATCTCTGTCGAATAAATAAAATCTTTAAAAAAATTTTTTTTCTTTTTTAAAAAGCATATGTCTAGAAAAAAAGGCTAGAATGCCAACATGTTAATCAAGGTTAATGCGGGGTAGTAGGACTATGCGGGGTGGCTATTTCATTATTTGTGCTTTTTAAAAAGTATGACACCCCTCCTTCCCTCTCAGAGCGGGAAGGCAGGGAGGCTGTCTCCTGGGGGCCTCAGCAGCTGAATCAGAGCCCTGCCCTCAGCCGCCCTTCAGCTTTGGGTCTGATGCTTCAAGATCTGTTCAGGACAGCTATGGCCTGGCCTGTGGAACTCTCTGGCATGACCCAGGAGGCACTTTCTCTCTCTGTGTAGATTTCCTTTGTCTGGGGTGGACACGGGGAGAAGCCAAGCTCCTGAGGAGGTAGGAGGCTCTCGGGCCAGGTTGGCAAAGAAAGTGGGAGCTGCTTCAAGGTTGGGAGGGTTTCTTAGGATGGAGAGATAGGGCAGGGGACGGGACAGGAGCCCGCCTGGAGCACCAGCCCTGGTGCTTGTCCGTCCGCCTGTCCGTTTGCCTTCCCATCCCTCTGCCCATCCATTCCTCTGCCCGCCCGTCCATCCATCCGTCTGTCTGTCCGTCCGTCCATCCATCCACCCACCCACCCAACCATTCAACTATCCATCCCTCTACCCATCCATCCTTCTGCCCATGCATGCATGCATGCATCCATCCATCCATCCATCCATCCAACCATTCAACTATCCATCCATCCTACCTGCCTTTCTGTCTGCCTGTCTGCCAGTCCCTCCTCTCATGCATCCATTTCATTCATTCATTCCACTAATATTAATTGAGCACATACCATGTGCTAGGCACTGGGCTTAGGCCTGGGACATTGCTGTGAACAGGGTGGACACAGTCCCTGCCCTCCTGGGGCTAACAGTCCAGTGGGGGACACAGCAGTAACAAGTAAACAAACAGACAATTATGTTGGACAGAGACTCAACAGGGAGACAACCAGGCTGCCTCCTGTCTGTCTGTCCGGCTGACCATCCATCTGTGAGTGTTCCTACCTCTCCTGACATTTCTTAGCCTGTCCTGCTAACAGCCAGGAGCAGCCCCCGGGAGCCTGCTCCACCAGACGCTCCTCCCCAGAACCTGCCTTCACTTTGGCCCCAACTTCCCCAGTTGTGAGAATTTCTGGTGCACCTGTTAAAAATACAGTTTTCTAGAACCCTCCTGGAGATGCCCACAAAGGTACCATGAGTGTTTGACAAGCTCCCGTTCTGACCCGCTGGTGTGTGCTGCCCGGGGGTGGGGGGAACTGTAGCTCCACTTTCTCCCCCTACCCTCAGCTGCAGCCCTTGGAGCCTCCAGTATAGCCCCAAGATCATGGCAACAGCTGGGCCCGGTGACAGGGCCCCAGGGGACACACCTGGGCTGGTTCTCACGGCCTGGAGCCCTGCGAGGGAGGGCTTGCTGGGGCCAGGGGTCAGACCTGCTCAGTGCCAGGCTTCCAGGAGCAAGAAGAGGCCAGGCCTCCGGGAAAGCAAGGAGAGAGGCGCCCACAGGATCCGCCCGCCCAGCTCCTAAGCAGAAGGAGGAGGAGGAGCCTTGAAGGGTCTCAGCAGGTAGGAGGCCTGGGCAAGGAGGAGCACAGCCCTTCTGCCCCGAGGGAGGGGCCCTCTGCCAAGGCTTTGTACCCACCACCCACCTGACAGTCCTGGGCAGAGTCTGAATTGGGCTAAGGAGATTGCCTAGTGTGGGTACAAGGAGCGGTCAGGGTAGGGTTGGCTGGGCAGAGAGGAATCAGTAAGGTGTTCCTCGAGGGAGCAACGGTGGGAGCCAAAAAAAGGACATCTCAGCATTCGAGGGAGATCCAGACCACCCTTACTTCCGGAGGCTCCCAGGATATGGGAAAACGAGGAAGTTTCTAAACAGGGTGTTGAAAACTTGCTGCGGCATTTTAAACGCTTGCAAGGAACTAATGGGACTGCATTTAACACCCAGCCACAGTAGGGCAATGTAAGTATGCTGGTCACAGAAAAACAGCAGGACTTGCTTAAAATATCCTTTCATAGGGGCGCCTGGGTGGCACAGCGGTTAAGCGTCTGCCTTCGGCTCAGGGCGTGATCCCAGCGTTCTGGGATCGAGCCCCACATCAGGCTCCTCCGCTATGAGCCTGCTTCTTCCTCTCCCACTCCCCCTGCTTGTGTTCCCTCTCTCGCTGGCTGTCTCTGTTGAATAAATAAATAAAATCTTAAAAAAAAAAAAAAATATCCTTTCATAGCAGACCGCAGGCGGCATAGCCCGGGGCGGGTAGAAGTTAAAAGCTGTCTGATGAGTGCCTCTGCTTCGGACCCTATCACTGCATCTAGATGTCTGTGTGAGCGCCCGCAGGCATTCGGCTGGGAGATAAGGTCAGGTATCTGGGTTTGGGGCCCCTGTCCCCTAGAGAGCAAGGCCCGAGGGCAGGTCATTAGGGAGACATGTGGGACTTCTGGGAGGGGACCTGGGAGAGGTAGTTGTGTTTCGGGGTTGTGGGGCATGAGAAAGGGTCCTTGAGACGTTGTGGGGTGCAACTTAGTAAGCTTATCTGAGTAGCACGGGGACAGGCCCCGTGGCCAGAAAGCATTGCACTTTTGCTGTATGAGGCTGGCAGTTACATGCTTAGTGCTCAAGGGGCAAGGGCTGTGCAGGGAGCTGTAGATCCTAAATGTCTGCTTCGAATTTCTACTTGGAAACGACTGTCACAAGACTTCTCTGGTGCTTATCATTCAGTTCGGTATGAACTACCAGTGAGATACACAGGCTGTCAGGAGGCCCTTGAAGAATGTAGCAATCAGCACATATTTGATCCTAATCTCTGCGAGCTGTAGATCAGTCTTTTGACCTAAAGGGGCATGTTTTTCTGCTTCTAGCCCTAATCTGCGGGCTGAGGCGTGCCTCATAGGGGCAAGAAAGAAGCCCCTCACCCAACCTGGGAAAACCTGGGGGCCTTCCTGGAAGAGGGGGTCTAACCTGGGACCTGGACAATGAACAAGCATGAGCCATGTGAGGAAGGCTCCAAAGGGGGCTCCCAGAGGAAGGAATTGGCAAGGAACTGGCCGGAGGAGGCTGGAGCCCTTGGTGGGACTGCTGAGGGTGGAGACTTACGACGGCAGACACAGAGAAGCGCGTCCTCTCTCGGGTGTATTCAAGGACGCGGTCTTTCATCCCCTAGGTCAGTTCAGCCAGCCTTCCTTTACTTACAGATATTACCAATGTGGTTTTTTGCATTTATCTGTGTTCCTTGTTGGCAAATTGGAAAATACAGTAAAGCAAAATGATTGGGGTGTTTGTCATGAGAAGTGTGAAAGGACACAGGGGTAGGGAAATGCATGGCCAGCCCGTGGCTTCTCCTTCCCGCCCAAATTAATCATGTGAACAATAATGGCTCCCGTTCCTGGAGAGCCCAGTGGGTGGGTGCCAGGCATCAGGACTGTATAGACAAGAGACAGACAGACAGGGGTGCCTGGGTGCCACAGCAGTTAAGCGTCTGCCTTCAGCTCAGGGCGTGATCCCGGCATTGTGGGATCAAGCCCCACATCAGGCTCTTCCGCTATGAGCCTGCTTCTTCCTCTCCCACTCTCCCTGCTTCTGTTCCTCTCTCGCTGGCTGTCTCTATCTCTGTCAAATAAATAAATAAAATCTTTTAAAAAAAAAAAGACAGATCAATAAATCACATATATATTAACTATTTAAAACATTAGCTATTATATATAATATATGTATGTGTGTGTATATATATATATATAAAAGGGGATATATATATTAGTTATCTATTGCTACATAAACAAATCACTACAAACTTAATGGCTTAAAACAACAAACAACACACAGCTATGGTCTCAGTTGGATCAAGGACCCAGGTATGGCCAGCTGGTTCCTCTGCTTCATGATCTCTTATAAGGCTGCAATCCAGGTATCAGCCGGGAGCTGGGTCTCATCTGAAGGCTTAACTGAGGATAGCTCTGTTTCTAAGCTCCAGGGACAAGGCTTAAGAATGACTCAAGGCTATGGAGGACCCTCTGTCTTCTCAGCCTCTCTACACCTCTGGCACCTCGAGCTGCTTCTTTGTCCCTGCTCCTTCCTATCCCTGATGCAGGACTTTTTCTGAATGTGTGGGGGTTTCCATTCCTAACAGTGAGATCTGGCTACCGGGCTGGATTTTGAGTGCCAGTCCTCATCATAAGTCCAGGGGAGCCCAGGATTTTGATTGTCCCCACGTGGGTCCCTGACCACAAAACATAGAAATGATCTCTTACCTTGGCCCTTGTCAGCATGCAATTAGCCCCTAGGCCAATCAGCCACACCCAAGGGGGAAGTGGTCTAATACATTCATTCATTCTTTCAGTCATTCATTTCCACCACACACACTGGGTGCATAACTACTGTACTGCCAGGCACCGTGATGCTCAAAAAAGATATCATTCCTACCCTCCTAGAGTTAAGTATGGGGAAGACAGGGGAGTGTAAGTCAAGTAAACAGCCGATAACAATAATGGGAGCTTTGTCTTGTATTAGATGTGCTGGGAGCTGGCCTGACTCTGCCTTGCGCAGGTCTAGAGAAATTAGCAATGAGTTGCCTCTCTTGGAATGAATAGAAGCTGAGCCAGAAGGGGAAGGGGTGTGGGAGGGCATTCCATGCACAGGGAACAGCAAAGGCATAGAGGTGCAAAACAGCAATGGTATATTTGAGGCAAGCTGGAAAGTTCGTCATGTCTACAGTTTTGGTGAGAAGAGGTCATAGGTGTGGAGAGTGAACAGAAGAAAACTAGAAGGGAAAAGAGACTTAAAAGAAAAAAAAAAAAAGGATAGGATCCTATCAAGTAAGGCATAGCATTATGGTCTCACCATTTCCACAGCCCTTCTTCTGTCCTCATCCTGATAAGCCAGTTGTTGCACATGAACAGCTCTCCGGTGGGCACGTTCAGTTTAGTCTGCAGTGTTACATCTTGTTGGGTTTGCTTTTGGGGTGGGTCACCAGATTTCAAACTCAGGAGATTTTACGTTGAAAGAACAAACCTTTAGATCAGATAATCTGGCCATGCTGCGGCGTCCACATTCCCTCCCGGAACAGTTGGACGGCGCTGAGGGGCAGCCAGGGTGCGCTGGCAGACAGGGGAATGGGCCCTCCAGTTCAATCTGCCCCCCACCCTCAGCCCATTTCCTCATTTATAGGCATCCAGCCTGGCCCCAGGAGGTATTGGGGGATGGGGTCCCTGCCTTGGGACCCTCCATGTCAAGGTTCCAACATACCCCACGAGTTGTCGTATTTCCTGCCACCCCACAAACTCAGCACCCCCTGGTACGTGCCCTAATGGGGACAACTCTGGGATCTTGTCTACACCGTCTGCAGCACTTCCTTACAACTGAGCCTCTGGAGACTTTAACTGATACCACATCCTCTCTTGGTCACCTTCCCACCCCGCTCCTACTTCCCTCTCTCCCCTACCATTTTTCATGGAGACATGTCCCAATCAATTACTGCCAGGCAAATCCTCCTCTCTGGGTCTGCTTCTGGGGAACCCAACCAAAGGCAGGATCTCTTTTCATCTCAGCCTCCCAAATGCTCCTCCCCCGCAACCTGGTTCCATTTCTTCCTTGCTCTCCCCACCTCCTCCCTGCTCTGCCTTCTCCTCCCGGCTGGCTCACTCGGGCACCTCCACCGCCGACGTGGAAGCAGATGGCATCATCTGGGCGAGAGAGCTCCCTTTGCGGTGATTTACGATCCTTGATTGGGCAGCGCTATTTTTAGCTGCCTCTCTCCACCTTCTGCTGTCCTCCGCGATGGAGGAACTTCTGCCCTGGTTTGTGGGCATCAGAAGGTGGCTATGTCAGTGGTTTTCAACTGGAGACAATTTTGTCATCCCCCTCCCCATCCCCCCCCCCGGAGACATTTGGTAATGCCTGGAGACATTTTTGGCTGTCACAGCTGGGGTGGAGGGTGCTACTTGCATCCGGTGGGTAGACTAGGGATGCTGGCAGACATCCGATAAGGCACAGGACAGCCCTCCCCCACTCACAAAGAATGATCTGGTCCCAAATGTCAGCGGTGCTGAGGTTGAGAGCCCCTGGGCTGTGTGTTTCTCCACTTTCGTTATTCTGTCATAGTATGAAGATGTCACGTTCTCCTCCTGCAAACGCAGGGTAGAAGAGTCAAGATGCTAGGTGGGCTGCTGTTTAGAGCCCACAATGAGAAAAAGGCCCAGAAGTGCTAACACTGAACGCATGTTGGCATTTACTCTGTGCTAGGCCTGTAGCGAGCAGTTTATGTTATTAGCTTATTGCTTTCTCACAGAAACCCTTACGAGTTGGGGACTCTTAATACTCCCCATTTTGCAGGTAAAAAAAAAAAATTTGAGGCTTGGAGAGGTAATGCCATTGGTTATCACATTTGAGACTGGACTGTCCACGCTCTCAAACGCTACACTAGATTTATCAGCTGACAAACAGCTTTGAGAATGCTTACTCCCAACAAGATACAACCACATCTGTTTATTGTGTACGAGGCATCTGTGGTCCCAACTTGAAAGCAGGCCGGGTGGGCACCCAAGGGAACTGTCCATCAGACAGCAATTGCCAAGGTCTGGCCTCATGAGGGGATAAGGTCCTATCCCTACGGATGCTCCAAGCCGGACAGATGTTGGGTCCCTTTGAAGCAGTCTCTCCTCGTGATGTATCAGTCAGCTTTTGCCATGTAACAATCCACCCCAAAATGTAAATGCTTATTATTTTAAGTCACTATTTCAGTTCATAATTCTGCAGGTTGGCAGCGTAGGCTGGGTCAGGGGAGTGGCCCTTCTGGTTTCCAGTGGGCTCATGGACGCTCTGTGGTCAGCTAAGCAGATCGGCCAGGGGCTGGCTGATCCAGAAAGGCTTTAGCTAGGATGGCTTGTGTCTGCTCCACCTGCTCTCTCACCCTCCAGCAGACGAGTCTGCGCTTGTCCATGTGCCAGTGCGGGATCTGAAGAGCAGGAGGGCAGCTACAAAGGACTCTGGAAGCCGGCACAAGGTGCTGAGAAATGTCACTTCTGCTGCATCCTGTTGGCCAAAGCAAGTGCCCAGCCCAGATTCAAGGGGTGGGGAAATAAACTCAACTGCTTAGCAGGGAGAGTCACACAAGGTTGCTGTCATTTTTGTAATCTGCCGCAGTGGCATTTTCCTTCCAGGCCCGGGTCGGGTATTTTTGTGGCGCCTTCGTGGCTGGTGGCACGAGCACTTAACCTGGCTCTAAGAAGGTGTCTGTTACTCAGCTATGTAGCTCTGGGAAGTCACTGAGCTTCTCCGGACCTCAGTTTTGTTTTGTTTGTTTTTTCATTTATGTTATAGGTAAAATATACCCATCCTGCCTGCTTCATCAGGCGTCCTAAAGCTCACATAAGATAGTGGAGAAAGAAAGGCCTATTATTTCATTATCTGTCCTTGAAACAGAAGGAAGCCCGGCTGTTCACGCTGGGCACGTGCCTCTCTCCCCTTGAGCTGAGACTCCTGTAATTCATCAGTAGCCAAAGCTTGACAAGCCCCCGGTGGTTCTCCATCAATCCTCCTGTCTGTTTTCCCAGGGAAAACCCATGTGGTTTTGCCAGAAAAATCTCAGGACCTTTTTTTTCAAGTTCGAATATTAAGCATCAGCCACGAGCCCCTTTTACGGTTTTGTTATTTGGTCTAAAAGCAAACGTTTGCGATTCCTTGGCCTGAACTCATCTCACTGAACCCCTCTCACTGGCAGAAGGCTCTCATTTAACAAACACAGCCCGTGTGCTCTGAGACACCTCAGAAGCCACAGGTCCTGGGAGAGCACGAAAGAGCTAGGTCCTCCTGGAGGGGGCCAGGTCTGTGGAAGAGTATCAGGCTGGCTGAAAGCATGGTGACCTTCCTGCAAGGGACCCCAGAGATCAGCCAGCAAGCCTTCCACAAACCTGGGGAAACTGAGGCCAGAGGCACTGAAAGAAGAACATGATAATCCATGCTGGGGTGATGGGTCTTTGGATTAGTTGGAGCAGAGGAGAGATAATGAACACTGTCATCTTTTAGTTCTTATAACTGATCGCTACTAGTGATTGAACGCTGATTCTATGACAGTGCTCAAGGCTGGCCACTATTCCAGTCCCATTCACTGTTGTATCCCTATGCTTGGCATTGGGTCCAGTCTAGGTGGCCCAGGGAGGTGTGGAATGGTCTCATTTAGTGCTACAACAACCTATCCAAGTAAGCGCCATGATTACCACCCCATTTTGCAGATGACAAAGCTGAGGCCCAGGGTAGGGAGAGGATTTGTCCAAGTCGCATAGCTTGGAGGTGGCAGAATCGAGATTCAGACCAGGTCGGTCTGGCTCTAAAGTTCATACTCTCATGGCTACACCTTGTCCGTTCAACTCCACTGGCTCCGTAATAGTTCAGGACTCTGGACAGGGTGGGGGAGGGTTACAAACAAAAACATGCAAAGCAGACAGATGACCCGGAGGGGCGGGGGAGGCAAACCCCCGTTCTCTCCGGCCTCCTCCAGATCAAGTGCACCCTCCCTCCTCTTCTGGTGCCAGTGTGGCATGTAGCAACAAGGACCAATTTGGACTTTTTGTACTGATTTCACACTTATTACATACTCCCTTGTACCAGGCAGTGCTCAGAGCGTGGCGGAGAAGCCAGAGCTGCAGGAGCAAAGCATGGCATGTCCGTCAGGCCTTGCAAACAGTCACTGCAGAGCCAGAGCCCTCTGGAAGGAACTCAATTAGGAAAACAAGGGACCAAACGGACAATTAAGGTACCTCTTCTTTTCCCATCCCTTACAACGAAAAGAATCCTTTTTCCTCCTGTGTATAAGGGAAATAAGGTTTAAAAAAACATTACTGTGCATGGCTGTGTGTCATGTGTGTTCCCCATGATCCCTGGTCGTCGATTATGTTCTTACAGTGCCCCCACGTTTATTCTTCCACATAGAAGGATTCTATTAAAATAGGAGTCAAGTGACATCACTCCCTGCTCAATGCCTTCTAGTGACTTTCAAGAAGACTCAGAGTAAGGTCCAAGGTCCTCATCATGGTCCATAAGGCCCCCCTTATCTCTAGGGTCTTTTTCTATCACCCTCCCTTCTCACGGACTCAGCTCAAACCACTCTGCTGCTTCTCCAGAACACTGAGCATGCCTATGCCTCAGGGCCTTTGCACTGGCTGTTCTCTCTAGCTAGAAACCTATCCCCCCGGGTGTCCACATGTCTGATTCCCTCACCTACATCAGGTCTCTGATGAAATGACTCCTCAACAAAGAGGCCTTGACTGACCACCCAGCATCCCCTGTCCCCACCATGTCCTTAACCCTGTCCTAGTTCTCTCCAGGGCACCATTACCCCCGACACTCTAGAGTGTCAGATGTCAGCTTCGTGATTGCAGGTACCTGGTGTGTCCACTCTGTGTCCCTGAGCCCTAGCACAGTGCCTGGCACTTAGCAGGTGCTCAAAAAACATTTGTTGAATGAGTGAACAAATGATGAATGACCCTGTTAGATGATCCTACTTTATAGATGGGGAAGCTAAGACTCAAAGGTGAAGGGACTCACGTGAGGTTTCCCACCCTGTAAGAAGAAGACACCAGACAACAAAGAGAACATAGTTTTATGAACTTCATAATAGTCCATCATCTAGTCCTCTATTATTAAGCACTTACATTGTTTCCTCTCTCTGGTTAATAACTTGATGATCCTGCTTATACATTTGCCTTTTGTCCTGTGTCTGTTTATTTCCTTCAGATTTTATTTCTTCCCTTGTTTCCCCTATTTCTGGGGAGCTTAGATTCAAATTATTATTATTATTATGATGATGATGATGATGATGATGATGATGAAAGTTTCATGGACTAGATCTTGCTTTAGATAATTATTTTATATTTGCATTGTCAATAACCACAGACAAAAAATAGATTTATCTTTTCACTCAGTGCTTAAAAACCACCATCCCACCCATTCTTGGGTTATTTATTTTGACTTATTACTTGGTCAACTGGGGCTTATATTTGAGTACTTTTTTTTTTTTTTAAGACACATAAGTGGCAAACTTCGTAAGTCCATGCATGTGTGAGTGTATTTCTGGTGTCTTAACACATAAAGGCAATTTGAAGGGTGCAGAATTCTTGGACCATGAGTCCTTACCCAGGACTATGTGTACGGGGGCACACCCATGCACGTGTGTGAAAGCACTATATTCAATTATCCTAAACATACGGTAAAACACAGAAATCTTCAGTGTGCAATTCAGTAGAATGTTGACAAATAATTTAACTGCATAACCATCAACCAGATCAAGATATGAAATATTTCCACCACCACAGAATGTTCCCCTTGTGGTCTTTGTATTTGTTCTTCAACCCACCACCTGATGTGTTCTGACAGTACCACAGTCTCATCTTGTCTGTTCTTGAACTTCATGTAAATGGAATCGTACAGTATGGACCCTTGTGTCTTTCTTCGTTCACTCAACACAATCTCTTTGAGATACATTCACGTCGTTATGTGTAGCACTGGCTTATTCCTTTTGTTTTTTCCATCTGAGTAGTGTTCCATTGAATTAATATACCCGTTTGCTTTTCCATTCTCCTGTAGATGGACACGGGGTGGTTTCCAGTTCGGGACTCCTATTTTCATGCAGGTCTTTTTGTGGACGTTGGCTGCGCACGTGGGAGCGGAATTGCTGGATCATAGGGACGCTAAATGTTCACCTTGATAAGAACCCGTCAAACAGTTTTCCAATGTGGTTGGACCATTTTACACTTTTCCACATCCTGAACAACTCCTGAAATTGCTGGGGTTTTTAAAAATCGCTGTTTGCTGTTTTTGCTTTGTTCCAACTATTCTGCTGGGTGTGGAGGAGATCTCATTGTGGTTTTCATTTGTGTTTCTCTGATGACCAGTATTGAATACCTTTTCATGTGCTTATTGCTTGTCCTTTATCTCTGGTTTAGTTCTTGGCAATACTTCACATCTTCTTTTCCCTGTTTCCATTGTAGCTTTTAATTCGGCAATCATGTTTGCCTTGCCCTAGTCTTCCCTAGTCTCAGAAATGCCTTTTTCATGAATGCTTCCTATGGGTTCTTAGATGTAGCATCCCTAAGAGTTGTCTCAAGAGCACAAATTAGAAATTTGACAGTTTTCCCTGATGCCTTTTGATCCTTCCCTTACATAAGGATACACTGTGCCATTCTTTTGGGTGCATCGTCTTCTCCTGCTTACCTATTCTTTCTGTGGGAGCTTTCTGGGGATACAGTGTAGGGAACTGTAGGGAACTTTTCTAAGATTATGCATCCTGTTGATACTTTTGGGCCCAGTAGAAGTGAGAAGGGGAAAATAGAAGTTGTTACAGTGGAACATTTCTGGTTGGGATTCCAGCTACTTGGGGACACAGGGTGGAGACTTGTACCATGGGCAACTTTATCAGGACCCAAGCTCAGCTTTGGATCAAATAGTATCTTTTCTCTGGTAATCTTGGAATCAGGGGAAGAGTTGAAGCAACGCCCTTAGTCCCATCCCAAGCTGGCCATGGGCACTGCCCACTTGGGATTCCACATAACATGGCGGCCCATACTATACCCTTCCCACAGGCACCAGCTGGACTTAATTGAGCTGCTTGTTACTCCCCATTTCTGACAGTGGTATGCCCTGGGGATTCTTTTGCTGACTTGACAGTGACATATTCTTTCACATATGACATTCCATGGGTCTGTTTAGACCTTCCTCCAATCTATTCCCATCAATACTCTATTTTGCATAATCTAGCTGAAGTTTAGGTGATGTGGATGCCAAGCTTCCCTAGTTTTGCAACCCCAATAAAGTCTTTCTCTTGGTTCTTATATTCCATTGCTAATTTCAACAGATAGCCTGAAGAGGAATACAGACCCTGCTGCAAAAGCTATCATCCAGCCCAGAAGTCCTTTGCTGTCCCCTGAAGCCACAGGAAGCTGGCATCTAATTAAATAGAGATCAGACCTCACCTGATAACCTACTTGTTGTATTTCATTAAACAATCCAGGAACCCTCTTATTAAATCTAAATTGCTCACATAACTAAGTGTGCTGTAGATGTTTAATCATTGGCCCAGGGCCTGTTTTTCTGCTGGAACTGAGTCACTTTCAGGTTTGGAGAAAAGGGAAGCAGGTTTATCCTAAAGCCCCTGAAGCTTTGGAAGGGCTTTTTGTTTTTAAATGAGGGGTTGGGGCGCCTGGGTGGCTCAGTCGGTTAAATGGCTGACTCTTGATTTCTGCTCAGGTCCTGACCTCAGGGTCCTGAGATCGAGCCCTGCATCAGGCTTCATGCTGGGGGAGGGTGTCTGCTTGAGATTCTCTCTCTCCCTCTGCCCCTCCCCCCAGTGGTGCACATGCATTCTCTCTCTCTCTGGCACATGCAAATAAATAGATCTTTTTTTTTAAATGAGGGGCAGTCTGGGGCTGGCCTCAAAAATAGCAGCTTCCTTTCCCAGGCACCTTGAAGTTAATGCCAAATCTACCCCAACTAGGCCAACAGCCCAGGCTTCGGCAAAATCATAGATCACGAGGTCCAGCCAACATTTATCTCCTTCCAGGCACGGAGAAGTGCTCCCAACATCTCCACTGAGTGCTTGCATTTAATATGGCGAAACTCAGGCTCGGCATGGTCCAGTGGGGGTCACGCCACCAGCATGCAGCACTGCCAGGATTGGAATCCATATGTTATCTCTGTTACTTCTCAGAGCAGACTGATGAGGTGGGCATCACTATTTTCCACTTTAAGGTGAGGCAGCCGACACCCCAGGGAATCAAGTCAAGTGCCAGGCTCCCCTGGTTTGGGTGCAGTGAAGCTGAGACTCAGCCCAGGCAAGGGTCTAGGGACCTGCGGTAGCTTGGGACAGAGGTGTGACCTGATGGGACAGTCTGGGGACGTGACAGCGGATAGATGACAGCTGAAGGGGGGTGGCCCAGGAGAGAGAAAAGCAGGGTGACGGAGAGGAAACCATGAACAAAGAAACATGTATGGGATGACATAGGAAGAGGTGTCCACAGGCCGAGGAGGGCTGGGACAGGGCAGCTGTGAAAATCATAGGAGGAGGGTCTTTCATATGACTGGGGGTCATCAAAGCCAAAGCTTCCTCTGGAAGGGGTTTTGTATAAGCTGTGCTAGTCTGAGACCCAATCCAGCAAGTCTGGGGCCAGCCTGGGAATGTGCATTTCAAGCATGTTCCCACTTGACATCCCATGCAGCTCCTCCAGGGACCACCTTAAGAGCCTAGCTGCATCTTAGAGGTGTGGCTTTGGTAAGAGGAGGGAACATTAAGATGGCTGGGATTGAAGGTGCTCTGAGCTTTTCCTTCTTTCTCCCCTAGCCCTTCAATCTCCCCCAGACCCTCTATTTGTTGCTTCCTCTCTCTTTTGAATGGAGGTATAGCGCACGCCCAGTGAGGCGTACTAATCTTAAAGGCACAGGGTTGGTGTGTTTTTACATGGCTATACACCTGTTTACCTACCACCTGGATCAAGACGCAGAACGTTTCTGGCACACTTTACACTCTCCCTCATGAGCTCTCATAATCAGTAACCTACCCCTAGAGGCAACTACCATTCTGGAAGGAATGGGGTCCTTCCTCTTGAACTTGCTAAGATGGAAACACACAGAATGTTCTCTGTGCCATAGGCCCCTTCTTGATAGCTGGACAGTGTATTTTTCTATTTCTCACTCCAAAAAACTCCCTCCAGAGAATGCAGGTGACTATCCCCATCAGGAGTTCCCTGTGCCTCTTCCTGTCTATAAGGTACGTAAGTAAGTCCTCTCACTGTTCATTGCCCTAAGCCAGACAGAGGTTTCTGTATCTGTTTCAATTCTCAAAACACTCCTGTAAGGAAGGTGTTTATATTCCTGCCATTTTACAGATGAGGCTCAGAGAGGTTAAGACATTTGCCCCAGAACCCACAGCCTATAAGAAGCAGCCTCAGGCAGTTTGAATCCAGAGCCTGCCCTTAACCACTGAACTACCCTGCCTTCCCTCCCGGTAGAGCCCTGAGACCCACTAGACATGCCATCCGTGTTTGCCAACTGACTAGGTGAAGTGAACCCCCTTAAAGCTGCTGTCTGGTTGGTCTTTGGAGTTGTTATATTGAAAGCGCCTGGGATTACTTCCCAGGTGGTGACTCAAAGTCAGGCCAGCTTTGCTCATGGGGCGAGCACTGGATTCATGTCCCCAGGGATCCCGCCTCAGCTGGCCAGTTTGCAAGCTGAATCCAAAGGCCTGGAGGTCAGGCTCCCTGATAAATGTCCCCAGGAGCCATCAAAGTGTGCAGTCAAGTGCGCTGCCTTCCCAGACATTCCGAGGCTTCCTGGATCCCCACATGTGATCTTTATGTGGTATTTAAACCAGAGAAAGCACAAGGCTGCTCAGGTAAGCCATGGAAGGGACCGGTGAGACAACCGAACAGCCAATAGCACTGATGCTGGCAAAAGAGATTTTTAAAAAAGGATGTTAAAAAAGAATCATTCTTTTTTTCCTCCCCTGGTTTTTCAAAGCAGAAAAAAAAAAGAGAGAGAGAGAGGAAGAGCAGGGAAATGGGCCTAATTATAAATGAGGAGTGGCGTGAAGTTCATGATGACTCATTTTTTAAATTGGTGTTTGACAAGAACAAGAAAGAACTGAAATCAGGACAATTAGGAGGTAATGAAGAGCTTAAAAAACAGAGAGAAAAGCAGGTAAAGAATGAGTCTTGGAGGCTGGGCCTGGAAATGACTAAGTGTGTCTCGGGACCAGGCTGGGAAGGGGTATCTCATAGGAGATCTGTCTAGAGACAGAGTGACTGCCATTCCCGTCTTCCAGATCCTTCTGTAGCTTCTCAGTGCATATCAGAGAAAATCTCAGTGCTTCACCTTGACCTCCAAGGTCTAGTCTAAGTGATGAGCTCATGTCTACTGTCCAGCCCCATCCTGAGCCATGTGCGCCCTCACTCTGTCCACATCAGGATTCTAGCATCCTCAAACATACCAAGTTTGTCCCAATCTCAGGGCCTTTGCACGTGCTCTCTCCTCTGCCTAGAATACCCTGTCCTCGCATGAGGGGCAAGGGGATTCGTTCTTGGCCTTCAAGTTTGGTTTCAAGTCAGAGAAAAAGTTCCAGAATACCTAGCTGAAGTAAGTCTCCCTAATCATTCTTGTTCACTGCACCCTATGGCATTTCTTCATAGTCCTTATTGTGGCTTGAAATTATAGCTTTTGTTCATTTGCTTGCATGTATGCTGTCTAGTTCCTCCTCTGAACTATGAAAATGGGGACCATGGATGTTTTATTTACCAATATATTACCCAGCACAATGAATTACACATAGGAGGGTGAGAAAAACAGCCACTTTGGTTGTGATTCCATGCTGGCTTCAGGCACAGTGGGATCCAGGTGGTTTTGTNNTGAGGCATCTTTCCCTATTCACATTAGATCTGCTTTCCTCTGTGCTGTCTTCATTCTCAGGCAGGCATTCTCTTGTACTCAAGGCAGGCCTTTGTTCTACCCGTGTAGCAACTCCAGTGGAAAAAGAGACTCTCTTTCCTAATCATTTCAGCCAGAGTTGAGTCACCGTTTATTCACTGGACAAGTCTTTTTTTTTTTTTCTAAGACTTTATTTATTTATTAGAGAGAGTGGGAGATAGCAAGAGAGAGCATGAGCAGGGGGAGCGGCAGGCAGAGGGAGAAGCAGACTCCCCGCTGAGCAGGGAGCCCGACGTGGGGCTCGATCCCGGGATCATGACCTGAGCCGAAGGCAGACACTTAAATGTCTGAGCCACCCAGACGCCCCTGGACAAGTCTTTATTGAGCACTTCTTATGTTCTGGGCACAAAATGGACAGGGTTCTTGCCCTCTTGGAGCTTACATTCTAGTGGTGGAGGCAGACCATAAATACGCCAAGATAATAAGCTCTCTAAAATAGCTGTAACTGGGAGGGGGTTGGAGAGTCATAGGCGGGAGGTAGTCGATGGATGGTGCCTCTGATCGCCCTGGCCGAGGCCAGTTGATCCTCAACCATTCTCATGGCAGTGAGAGGAAGGGGGAAGCTGTCCCCCAAAGGCAAATGGGGCGTTATTCCCAGAAAAGGATGGGACGGAGACAGTCAGGCAAACCCAGGAGACGTTCTCCTCCAACGGAGCAGGGAGTCGGCTCGGGTACCCGAGATTCGGGGCTGCACTCCTTCAGCAAGTACGCATGGCATATGCTTCTCTGAGCCAGCTATTGGGGAAGAGGCTCGGGGCCCTGGATGAGCGAGGTCATTTCTGGCCTCGTGGCTTCGGGTGGCGGTTCTCCCCCACACGGTGGGGCGGTGGTGTGTCAGGAGCCGGGATCCACCAGGAGACACTACAGCACCTAAGTGTGTGAAGACCTGACTCAAGACGAATCAGAGCAGATTCTAGGAGGTCCCCATAAAACAGGCCCTTTCAGTAACTGGGAAGCTTTCGGGAGCAGGTGAGAAGGACCTAGAGTCTCCACAAGTATTTGAGGGTCTACTCTCACCAACCCGCTCGATTTCAGCCGCACTGTGCCTGACGCCACAAATGGACCGGTGGGAGGTGGCAGTCCTGGTGGTCACCAGCTATCGCACTGCTTTATTTCTCTGCAAAATGTTTTCACAGCCTTAAAATCAGGCACGCCCATGAAGGTGTATTGCCTTATCTGTTTTGTGGGTCTTAGAAGAGTGAGAGCCAAGAATTGCAATTTAGGGATTCTAAATGAATGTTTGCTCCAGAAAGGTCAATTCCCAGAAATAGTTGTGTTTGGGGAGGCAGCCAAGCTTTGGGTGGGGTTTGTTTTCGGCACACTTAGACGGGTTTGGGGGTTCCCTCATGTCATTGGGAAGTCATCTGAGCTCGTGAGATTAGTGACCAAAGGCTTAGAAATGTCTTGTCCTCAAGATGACCCTCTGGGACAGGAGTAAGACCTGAGTTTCATCTCAAATGCCATCCCAGAGGGTTTGGAAATGACCGCCTAGACCACCGTGTTGAGCACAGATATGGGCTCAGCAGATGCAGGATCACATTGTGCTGTGATCTACTAGTAATGTCTGCCAGGGACAAAGGAATAGTGAGTTGTGCACACATACCAGATATTTACCTGATCAGATGGATAACGTCGTGCATCCTGGTGAAAAATGCCCAGCTAGAAATAGATGCAGAGCAATAAAAGAGGGATTGTCCCAACACCCCAGGTCACAATGAAGATCAGACTCAGTTCAGACCACTCCTGGCTCCCTCCACCACTTGTGTCCTGTGGGCAAGTCACCTACCTACCATAGCTTTGGTTTTCCCATCTCATTATTACAGCAATAACATCATTCTTATCAGGTAGGATTTTTGTAGGGATTAAATGAGACCATACATGCAAAATGATTCAATAAGTCCTACTTCTCTTCTTTCCACCCTCTCCCCTACCTATAGCCATCCACTCTGGGGAGTGGAGAAGGCAGGAAGGGGAGGGAGAAGGGCCTGGAATAACTGGATAAGGAATGTGCAGTGGGACCGATCCAGACAGGAGCTGAAATTGGAACAACTGGAAAAAAAACAGGAAGTATAGAAAAACAACCCCAGAGCTTCCGCTAGCGATCCGAGCTCATCCAGCTGGCACACGGTCTCCTGGAGTGCCTGTTGCGAGTCGTGGTTAATAGCGTGAGTTCTGGAGCCAGACTGCATGGGGTGGAAGCCCAGCTCCGCCTCGTCCTGGCTGTGCCATACCTCTCCGGGTCTCAGTGTTCTCATCTGCAGAATGGGAGCAGTAAGGGTGATGTGTTAATTAAATGAGACCTATGGAAAGCACCAGCCCAGTCCCTGGCACATAGTAAATGCTGTGATAACCGTGGTCATAGTTACTGTTTATGATCATGGTCTAGCAAGCATTCGTTTCTCCGTGGCCTGAAAGTCCACCATTAAGCTGCTTTCTTTCTGCCACATCATTGCCACACAAACATGGGGAGGGAGAAGAGATGACCATAGAGAATTCCTCCCACTGTGTTCAGGAGATGCGCCGCTCCTGTGGTCTGGGGTTGGAGGGCGTCAGAGGCCGCTGGATGACCATGCCACGCCATGCAGAGGCTTCTGAGTCCCATCCGGGCAGATGGCGTCCCCCGGGTCCTTCATTAATTATCACACAACAGAACCTTGCTGCTTCCAACTCTGATGCCCTGTAATCAGCCAAGAAACCTCTACAATTTGATATTTGGAAACAATTAGCTCCGTTCACGGCCTCTGCAGCCTCAATTAATGTGGACGTGAACATAAATTATGGGGAAGCAGGGACGGACACGGGGGTGAGGTCACAGCAGCCACGAACCTCTGGCTCAGATGAGAGTCCCCCAGAATGAGGCTGGCAGCGGGGTCCTTCTCCCCTTAGTCCCACAGGCGGGGCCACTCTCCACCAGGGGCCTCCCGGGACCCAGAGCCAGAAGCCTGTGGCCAGGGCCTGAGAGCTCAGGTCCATGAGGATGTGGGAGGGGCCCAGGTTGCCCTGTGCTCAGACAGGCCCCCCTCGGCCACCCTCCTGCCTCCACAGACCACTCCTCAACCTATGAGAAAGATGCCACAATCCCACCTACCTCCAGGTCTCTCAGACTGCTCTCAGCTTTGGATGTCCCTCTGGGCAAGACGACACTGATGCCCTTCTCCAGCCCCAGTGCAGGCTAAGGGTGCTTCCTAGAGCAAGAAATGGGGTCCTTGGGGCCCATTTCCCGGAAGGCCCAACCCAATCTGTCAGAAAGCAAAGGCTCAGAGGCCAGACCAACTCTGGCTTGAGTACGTAGCCGCTGTGTGACCACGTACAGGTGTCTTAACCGCTCCAAGCCTCAGTTTTCACATCTGGAAAATGGGAATTTTAAAAACCAAGTAGGCAGATGGGCTTCCTGCAGAGCCTGGCACACAGGGAGTACTCGGTCAGTTGTGGGGTGCTGTTGGCAGTTGCCGGGATAATAGTTAACAGATAAATAGCAAATATCATAGAGGGCTTCAGGGCTTACAGAATGCTTGAACACCCCAGTCCCCATGGATCTTCCTAAAGACCAGGGAAAGGAGGCAGCCCAGCAATCATCTCAAGACCCCGCTGGGAAGGGATCCACCTCCAGGCTCCCTCACAGGGCTCTTGGCACGCCTCAGGACCTCGCCAAATGTCCCACGGAGACCTCAGCTCCTCGCCACATGGGCCTCTCCATGGGGCCGTTCACAGCTTTCCCCAGGGCAAGGACTCTGAGGAACTGGCGGGGACTGGGTCCACCCCTTAGCAGCCATCGTCTTAGTTTATCATCATTAAAGCAAGGGCAGGAGAAGGCAAGGAGACAGAGCCTCTGTCTTTTTGGAAGCTAGTCTCAGAAGTGACATCCATCATTTTAGCTATATTTCTAGAAGAAAATCACACTCAGAGGGGGAGGCTTCACAGGGAGGCCAATGTGACCGCCAGGGGGCAGGGATCACTGGGGGGCTCTGTGGGGACCACCTGCCCCAAAGGGACAGTTAGCCAAGCACCAGGTTGAATGCTTTGCCAGCATCATCCTATATAATCCCTATTTACGAGGGGGGAAAAAAGCCTGCCAAGTACTGTTACTATCCCTGTTTTATAGGTGAGAAAGTTGAGGCTCAGAGGAGTTAGGTAACTGACCCAGAAATCGAGAAGAGTTGCTGGAATTTGAACTGGGTTTTTGTCGTTGGCATTTCGCTCCACAAAGGTCAGGCCACTGTCCTTTGGGATCTAGCCACAGACCGTCTGGGCTGCCCTGAACTTGGGAAGGTGACTATCTGACTAATAGGGTCAGGAAGACAGCCTCCTGGCTGGTCAGGGGAACCTTGCAAATGAACCGTAATTCAGTGGTGCAATTTGCTCGAGCAGGGAAGACTGAGTATCCTGGGCCAGCAGGAGCAAACGCTGTGCCCTGTCTGGCTTGGTCTCACTGGAGACTTGAAAGTTCCTGAAGAACGCAGCCAGCCAGCACTGTCTGCTCAGGTGAAAATCAAGGGGCAGAACTAATTCTTTTGGGAGGAAATTGCCTTGAACCCCCAAAGGCGGCAAAGCACAGTGGCGTAACCAAGGAAGCCAAGGGAACAGGCCTGTTCCTTCCTGACTCCAACAAGCCCAGGGCAGGGCAGCATCCCAGATGTGGGCAGAGCTCATACCCCGAACGGATGGGGACTCACACCCCAGCCAGCCTGGTTCACCATCCCGTCTCTGCCACTGTCTGATTGTAGAACGCTAAGCAAGCCACGGACCCCTCAAAGCCCCAGTTTCCAGACCTGCAAAATGGAAGAGATGGAAATCTAACCTCATAGGAGCCCCGTGGGGCCTGCACGGCGCCCCGCAGACAGTAGGTGCTGAGCCACCAGTGGCTCTTCTCGGCACGGGGGCCGTGCCAGGCCGAGCTATGCCACCATCATGCTTGTCTCCCTGGCGCCTGGCACAGACTTGGCCCTTAGTCACGTTGGGCTGGTCGATGAGGGAATCCAGGCAAAATGTAACTTCTGAACAGGGTGAAGGTCGGTAGATGCGCATCCAGGAGTTGGGACCTTTCCCAGCTGCAGAGTTGACATGAAGCGGGTCGTAGCCTGATTCTCTAGAGAGCTTTGGCCAAATGAGTCGAGGATGTGAAGCTCCTGCTTGCCATCAGGTGTCTTTCAAACGCCTCAAAAGCGCGGACTGCCCACAACACCTGCATTGCAGCTAAGTGCGAGGCCCGTCCCTTCTTGAATGGGCTGCCTGAGACCCCACGGGGACAAGGATGAATCTGGGGTGCCTGCCGCATGCCCACTCTACCCTGGACCCTTCAGTAGGACCTGTGGCAATTCTCAACTCGCTAGAAAACCCTGAAATAATGTACTTGCTCTGTGATCTTGGGAGGAAGACTTGACCTCTCTGGGCTTCAGCAAATGGGATTCCCATCAGCACCTGCAGAGCTGGAGTAAGGATTTGAAGGCGACACATGAATCGCGGTGCCCGGTGCCTGATATAAATCCTCAATTACCGGTAGCTCGCCGTGGCTTTGCGCTTCTTTAGAATAATTCTACGACCCTAAAGACCCCCTCGGGTCCCAAGGAATGAAGCTAGATGTATTTCCCTGGAAGTGGATCAAGGAGGAGAAGAACACTGGTGGGCAGCTCACATGAGGGAGAGGGGACTGGGGCTTTCTGCAGCTTTCAGTGGGCTGGGGACAGGTCAGAGTGATCCGCATGTCACCTTCCACCTCCAGATGTCTGCCCTGGATGCTTCGTGCTTCCACTCACAGAAATTCTGGTGTTGGCCTAAGGGACCAAGGGACCGGACGTCGCAGCTCAGTATCCGAGAGGAGCAAGCATACGGCAGAGAGAGGGGTGCTGTCAGTGCCCATCAGAGCTCCTGGCCCCCGGGGACGGAGGCCGTGCGTGTGTGCACGTGTGTGTGTGAGAGAGAGAGCGTGCCTGTGGCGGGACACTCTTCAGCGGTCAGGTCTTCTCCAGCAGGGAATCGAGTGCGCTGGGTCGCAGGAAGAGTCTTCCCATCCACCAGGAAGGCTGCCTGCTAGTTTGGGGGCTGCTGGGGCAGATGGTCAGATATTAAATTCTACTCGGCCTCCCATCTGCCGGCTGCTCTGGCTGCCCGGGAAAATTCCCCCTGGGCCAGCTCTGGGTTCTGGACAAGCCACTCTGCCTTGACCTGACCCTCCAGTGACCCTTCAGACGGGGCTGTGCTCAGCTAATCAGGAGGGGCCTCCCCCTCCTGCCGAGTGCCCCCTTCCTCGCCGGCTGAGGCAGCCACTCTGCTCTCCCCTCCGAGAGCAGGAGCCAAAAGAGCACAGGGTTTGGCATCAGCTCTTCCTAATCAGATCCTGGACCTCTCTGGGCCTCTGCTTCCCCCGCCGTGATCCCTCTGTCTCAGGGCCATTGGAGAGACGAAATAGGGTCTCTCGACCTTGATGCTGTGGATCTATTGGTCTGGATAATTCTTGGCGGTGAGGGGCTGCTCTGTGCTTTGTAGAGTGTCTAGCACCATCCTTGGCCCATCCTTGACCTCAACCCACTAGATGCCTGTGGCACCCCACCCCCACTTGCAACAACCAAAGATGTCTCCAGACATTGCCAAATGTCCCCTGAGGGTCAATATTGTCCCCGCCAAAAAAATCACTGCAGTGGAGTGTTTTATATCCACCTGGCACATGCTGAACACTTGATACACCGAGACTACACCGGACCAGCAACCAGGCAGCTTAGAA
Organism: Ursus maritimus; assembly: GCF_017311325.1. Lineage (NCBI taxonomy): Eukaryota > Metazoa > Chordata > Mammalia > Carnivora > Ursidae > Ursus > Ursus maritimus. Next base: position 16,691,798 of record NW_024425897.1, read on the forward strand.
CACTGCCGGGCGGCGGCAAATGCTCCACCAATGTTAGCCGAGGCTACTGTTGTTTTGCCAAAGGATCTTTCAAGCCCTTTGGTTTTTTTGTTTTGTTTTGTTTTGTTTTTCTTTTTCTTTTTGTTTCTATTTTTTGATGTTTAAATACATATATTTTATTTTTTTATTTCTTTTTTTAATTTTATTTTATGTTATGTTAGTTACCATACAGTATATCATTAGTTTTTGATGTAGTGATTCATTGCTTACATATAACACACACTGCTCCATGCAATATGTGCCCTCCTTAGTACCCATCACCAGGCTAACACATCCCCCCACCTCCCTCCCCTCTGACACCCTCAGTTTGTTTCCCAGAGTTCATAGTCTCTCATGGTTTGTCTCCCGCTCTGATTTACCCCCCGTTCATTTTCCCTTCCTTCTCCTAATGTCCTCCATGCTATTCCTTATGTTCCACATATAAGTGAAACCATATGATAATTGTCTCTCTCTGCTCGACTTATTTCACTTAGCGTAATCCCCTTTAATTCCATCCGTGTCGATGCAAATGGTTGGTATTCATCCTTTCTGATGGCTGAGTGATATTCCATTGTATATATAAACCACATCTTCTTTATGCATTCATCTGTTGAAGGGCATCTCAGCTTCTTCCACAGTTTCACTATTGTGAACATTGCTGCTATGAACATTGGGATGCATGTGTCCCTTCTTTTCACTACATCTGTATCTTTGGAGTAAATACCTAGTAGTGCAATTGCTGGGTCATAGGGTAGCTCTATTTTTAACCTTTTGAGGGACCTCCACACTGTTTTCCAGAGTGGCTGTACCAGCTTGTATTCCCACCAGCAGTGTAAGAGGGTTCCCCTTTCTGCACATCCTCTCCAACATTTGTTGTTCCCTGTCTTAATTTTTGCCATTCTAATTGCATGAATGTGGTATCTCAATGTTGTTTTTATTTGAATTTCCCTGATGGCTAATGATGTGGAACATTTTTTCATGTATCTGTTAGCCATTCGTATGTCTTCTTTGGAGAAGTGTCTGTTCATGTCTTCTGCTCATTTTTTGACTTGATTATTTGGTTTTTGGGTGTTGAGTTTGAGAAGTTCTTGGATCTTGGATATCAGCCCTTTTTCTGCAGTGTCATTTGCAAATATCTTCTCCCATTCCGTGGGTTGCCTCTTTGTTTTGTTGACTATTTCCTTTGCTGTGCAGAAGCTTTTTATCTTGATGAAGTCCCAATAGTTCATTTTCACTTTTGTTTCCCTTGCCTTTGGAGACGTGTCTTGAAAGAAATTGTTGTGGCCGATGTTGAAGAGGTTATTGCCTATGTTCTTCTCTAGGATTTTGATGGATTCCTGTCTCACATTGAGGTCTTTCACCCCTTTAGAGTTTATCTTTGTGTATGGTGTAAGAGAATGGTCGAGTTTCATTCTTCTGTATATAGATGGTTTCACTCATCTATGGAACGTAAGAAGTAGGAAGATTGGTAGTAGAAGAAAGGGAAGAAGAAAGGGGGGGTAAACAGAAGGGGGAATGAACCATGAGAGACTATGGACTCCGGGAAACAAACTGAGGGCTTCAGAGGGGAAGGGGCTGGGGGAATGGGATAGGCTGGTGATGGGTATTAAGGAGGCCATGTATTGCATGGTGCACTGGGTGTTATACGCAACTAATGAATCATGGAACTTTACATCAAAAACTAGGGATGTACTGTATGGTGACTAACATAATATAATAAAAAAGTATTAAGAAAAAGAAAAACAAAGCTGGGGGCATCACTTTGCCTGATTTCAAGCTATATTACAAAGCTGTGATCACCAGGACAGCATGGTACTGGCACAAAAACAGACACATAGATCAATGGAACAGAATAGAGAACCCAGAAATGGACCCTCAATTCTGTGGTCAACTAATCTTTGACAAATCAGGAACAAATATCCAATGGAAAGAAGACAGTCTCTTCAATAAATGGTGTTGGGAAAATTGAACATCTATATTTTTTTATTTCAATTCCATTAGCCAACTTATAGTACATCATTACTTCCAGATGTCGTGTTCAATAATGTATCAGTTTTGTATAGCACCCAGTGCTCATCACATCACATGCCCTCATTAATGCCCATCACCCAATTATCCCTGCCCTTTTGAGCCCTTTGAAAAGAGATTTTAAATCTGGGGTTTGACATTCATACATCAAACATGTATGGAGAGCTATAGGCCAGCCTGGGATGGATACATATGTGCACCTGGCTTCAGTAGGTAAGAGAAAAAGGACCAGGGGATGGTGGGGTGGGGGGTGGGAGAACACAGCAGAAACACTAACTGGTCATCATTCTCATCACCGTCGCGGAGTATTTTTCTGTTGCCACTGTTGCCCTTATGATCACTAGCATTTGTCCACCACTTACTCTGTTCCAGGCAGTGTTCTAAGAACTTGAAACATTATCTCATGTAATCATCCAGATGACCCTAGGAAGTGACTCCTCTGATTATTTCTGTTGAGCAGACTAAGAGATGAAGATATTTCAGTAACTTGCCTGAGGGCACTGGCGTGGGATGGAGGGCTTTCTGCAGGGATCCTGGGGTGCGGTGCCAAGAAGGGTCACCCAGCTGGCAGGTCAGGAAGGAGAGGCTGACATTTGAGCTGGGTCCTGAGCCCTTAGTAGGGTTGCTTTAAAGGACAGGAGGGGAAGTAGGGAGGTCCAGGCAGCAGGTATAGCCTAGATAAGGCTCTGAGGCTGGAAAAGTCAGCTTTCATTCCACAGGACAGCCAGATTTTGGTGGGGTGGGGAGAAGACGTGCAGAAAGAGAAATGGTAGTAGCCCTCCCTTTGCCTCTCCCTGGGTCTCTGTCCCAATGCCAGTGGTGCCAGGTGGGTGGGGCACCCCTCCTGGGCCTCCAGTAGCCACATTTGTTCCCTTCGCAGCCTCGTTATGCATGGAAGTGTTAGGATTCTGGTCAGGGACGTCTGCCGTATTAGGGTGACTGAGGGTCCCGGTTGCCCAGAACTGAGGGGGTTCCCAGGGTGTGGAACTTTCTGCGCTAAGACCAGGACAATCCCGGGCAAACCAGCAAGGTTGGTCACCCTAACTGTGGCCCCTTTATTGGCCACACACACCACCCTGGGCTTCCTGTGGGCAAATCAGCCTCACCTTCCACCCAGCCAGCCTTCTAATCGCCCCCCACCCCGCTGAAAGGGCAAGCATGGGCCAGGCAGTCCGACAGCTGTTTCTCAGCTGCTTGGCAAAGCCCACCTTCCCGGGGGCGGGAGAATCTGAGAACCACCAGGGAGGCCCAGAGAAGAGAAAGGACTGCTCAGGGCCACCCAAGAGTCAGCAGCAGATCAGGGACCAGAGGACAGGTCTTCTGGATAAGCAGAATAATTTCCATTTCAATTTAAAGGAAAATAATGATAATAACTTGAGGTTTATCAAGCTCTTACTACACCCCAGCCCCGCATTGAACACTTCACTGGCAACATAGCCCTGAATGCCCTTTCTGACCCCAGAGGCTAGTACATTTCTTATAAAGATCATTTTACAGAAGGGGAAACTGAGGCACATATAAGTTAAATGATTTGGGCAAGATTCAAACCCAGGAAGCCAGATACCACAGCCCAAGGAGGTAACCATCGTGCCACCCGGCCTCACGGGAATAGCATCTTACCTGGCCCCTGGTGGCATCACTGTGGGCAAGTCTGAGTTTGAGGCCCTTGCAAAGCACTGCAACGTAGAACGGACACACACACACATACACACACACACGTGCACGCATGCCTCTCTGGGTCTTTTGTCCCATGGGATACTTCCCTGACACCTGAACATACTTAATGTGGGGTCTCCACTTAAGGATCCCCCAGAAGAGAGCAACACTTACCTTCAATAATGACTTATTAATGGTGGTGTTTCCAGCACCATGGTAGGTTAGAGCGGTGGTGGACAGGGACACGGCACCTCTCCCTCCCAACCTTGTGGAGAACCAGTCACTCACTTTGTAATTACAGGGCCCTGCCAGATCGCGACAGGGGACAAGGGCAGAGGTGGAAGGAGAGATGGTATTCGTTGAAAACTCTTTAGTGCAGCTCCGTTAGGCATTGGAGAGCCAGCCAGTCATGAACATGACACAAAGACAAGAGAGCAGCAGCCAGGGAGCCAAGGGGAGTGTGATCTATGCCAGGTTGGACGTGAGCCCAGGGGACTCAGGAAACACAGAAGAGGCACTTGCCCCAGTCTCCGGAGGTAGGAGAGGTTTCCTGGAGAAAGTGACATCTCAACCGAGATCTGAAGGAGAAGTAGGGTTTAGCCAGGTAAAGAAGGTAGGCAGGTATTCCAGGCATAAAGAAGAGCTTGTGCAAAGGCCCAGGGGTAGAAGACAGTGGCCCACACTAGCAGTTGTCAGTCACTTTATTTATTTATTTATTTATTTATTTATTTATTTATTTATTATTTATTATTTATTTATTATTCTCGATTTGGCCAGAGCCTAGGTCGTGGAGTGGAGGAGGGGAGAGGAGAGGCTGGAGAGGTGAGCAGGGACCAGATCAGATAGGGACCTATAGTTCATCCTATCATGAGGGCAATGGAAGGCCATTGATAAACTTGAAGTGAAGGGGTGACAGGATTGATTATATTTGTGCTTTAGAATACCATTCTCATTGCTATGAGGAGAATGAATTGGGTAGATGGGGTGAAGCTAGTGTGAATGTGGGGCTGTATCTTCTTGATTCTCTGATGATCTTCAATACTTATTACAGTGGATGGATGGAAGGGAAGGAAGGAAGGGAAGGAAGGGAGGGAGGGGAGATGGGGAGGGAGGGAGGAAGGAATAGAACCCATAAAACAAATGAATACAAGTTCAGGAAGAAAACATTGCAACTTGGAATGTGAGAGAATTTTATAACAGTCAGACCGGCGCAAAGATGGAGAGACCTGCCTTGGGAGGCACTGAGGGTTCTGTGTTGGGGGATATTGAAGCACAGACTGAGGCAGGATTCAGAACCACAGGGGTAAACACCGGCATCGGTAACTTACTTTTGTGTAGGACTTCACATTTCTAAAACAGTTTCATATGCTTTGTCTCTTTTAATTGTCATAATATTCATGTATCTTGACTATTATCCTGAGTATTGTCTCCTTTTCACAGATGAGGAAATTCAAATTCACAGAAATTAAGTGTCTTTTCCAGATAGTGAGAAACAGAACTTGCCCCGGAAGCCTTCTGACTCCAAGTCCCCTGCTCTTTCCAGAGAGCCCCAGCCGACTTCCGAAGTTCCTTCTAGCCCTAAAATGATGGATTTCTTTTTTTTTTTTTAAGATTTTATTTATTTATTCGACAGAGAGAGAGACAGCCAGCAAAAGAGGGAACACGAGCAGGGGGAGTGGGAGAGGAAGAAGCAGGCTCCCAGCAGAGCAGGAACCCTGATGCAGGGCTCCATCCCAGGACTCTGGGATCACGCCCTGAGCCGAAGGCAGACGCTTAACGACTGAGCCACCCAGGTGCCTCTAAAATGATGGATTTCTTAGCAGAAGATATTTCTGCCCTACAGGGGCTTGCACTCACAATATAAAATATGGTGTAGGCTCCAACTCAGAGAGCTGGTTCCTCCGGATAGGCAGAGTAGCACAGTGAAAATAGGGCAGGTCAGGAGTCATCAAAACAGCCTCCTACAGGCTGTGTGGCTTTGGACAAGTCACCTTACCTCTTTGGGCCTCAGTTTCTTCATCTGTAAAGTAAGGGTTATCAATACCATCTTACAGCATTGTTGAGAGAGACAAAGTATATAAAGGGCTGTATTGGTCAGGATTCTTTTGGTTGTAAGTGACAGAAACCCAACTCCAGACAGATGAAAAAGGAATGTATTGCATCCCTAGTTCCCTCTGTTTTCTGCTTGTCTCTTCTTCTCTTGAAATGGGACCCTCAGTCTCTCCTCCCACAGATGAGCCTCTTCCAAATGGCATGAACATTACCACCCAGAGCCTCAGTAATGACAGAGCTTCCTTTACCTAGTAACAGTATATCCATCCCAGGGAAGGCCCTTGATTGGTCCTACTTGAGTCACGTGCTCACTCTTCAGACCAACCACTTTGGGAGAAGGGTATGAGGTACTGATTGGCCACACCTTAGTCTTGTACTTAACCACCATGGCCAGGAACGTAGGATACATTATGAAAGGAAAATGATTTTAAAACATTACTAAAACCTATTACAAATACCTAGGACCATGTCTGGCATGTAGTAGCTGCTCATTAAATGGAAATGTTGGTGCCATTGTCTGGGGGAGTCAGGGACAGCTTTGTTTGTGGCGAAGTCTGGAGCTACAGCTTCTTGGGAAAGTTCTAGTGGGGAGAGAAGTTCAGCTACTTAGACCTTGTTAATGCTAAGTTCATGTTCACCTCCGTGGAGACCATCATATGTTGCACCCACATCCTGTAGGTGTCCTCTGTAGAGAATAACTTACATGTAGCAGAACTAAAATGGGGGTTTTGGGGGGACAGGTGGGCAACTCCCTAAGTGTTCCCACACCCTGAAACATGCAAACTTCCTTCTGTAGTTGTTTCTCTTTTATTCGCCAGTCCCTTTCATTCACTACTTTATTCAACAATATTTCTGTGCACCTTCTCAGGCCTGAGGGTTCAGCAGTGAACAAGACACACAGTCCTCACACTCAAGATCTCCCTGGATCTCAGTCATGATTTATCTCTCCTTCTTTCCTCACATGTTGATAAGCTTTAAATGGTTACCTCGTCAAAGAGGGAATGAAAAGAACCATGAATTACGGTTCACAATTTACGTGGCTGAGTCAAAGAGCTCGTGTTGGCTCGGTAACAATTCCAAAACGATCATATCTCTTCCCCCCACCCCCACCCCCCCGGGCAATTTCTTAGGAAGGAGGCACATGCCCATTCCTTAACCCCCTGAGGCTTTCAAGCTGGCTCCAAGCCAGGCATCACATGAACCATACCCAGGTTCTTTGGCCCACAGAACATTTTAAATGCAATTTGTTGCCAACATTTAAAACTCACTAGATTTCTAAAATCCGAATCTGAGACTTCTCTTAGGAAGCCAAAAGACCTAGTACTAATGGACCAATGTTCCACATGGCAAAGATTGGCTGGAGCCGTGATGTGTTCACCCCTTTAGACAGGACCTGGGCTCTCCAATTCTTCAAAGTTCCCATGCGGTGCATTTTTCTGAGTTATTAGCTGACTGGTGCCTGCAGGCATTTGAATTTGCTGCCCTGGGACTAGAGGCCATTGGGTGAAAATGTCATCTTTGCCGAGGGTCTCTGCCTAGTCAAACTGCCTCCAGGCCTGCCCAGAATCCCTTCCCCCAGCAGCAGCCCCTCCAAAACCTCCATGGTGTAAAAGATGTTTAACCCCGGGGAGAGAGACAAGTGGCTTCATCCAGAGGCAGGTGAAGCCCAAACTTGCCTCTTTCACACTGTTTTCAGAACCCAGCCTATTAGGTGAAGCCACTTGAGGGAATAAAAGGCAGAAATTCAAGTGGTTTTCATTGCATCAAAGATGAGTGAGTGTTTTACTCAACGTGTCAGGAAGGCGGTTTTAATCGTGAGAATTACCTTCATTCAGTCTTTGAATGGCTGGGTGCTCAGGCTTCTCCGAGCTCAGAGAGCCTCTTGTTCAATGGGCATAGAAGAGCAGAGCAAGGACTGGATGGTTCTTTGGCTTGCTCTCAGGTTGGGGAGGAGGGCTAATCACTTTTGGCTGATCTGCGCCCATGGACTGCCAAACACTAGGTAGAAGTAGGAAGAAATGATTCACATTCTGATCCAGAGACCGTTTATTAAGTACATACTATGCACTTCAAATGCTGTCTACAAGACGAATCCCTAAACTACGTCACCAGCTCAGACTTCTTTTGAATCTTTATATCTTTCTACTTGACATTGCCCTTTGAACGTCTCCCAGATTGCAAACATCCATGTTCTAAATTCAGCTCTTTACCACACACCCCCACACACAAAAGACTTTCTCACATCTTCCCCAGCTCAAGAAATACCAAGTTTATCTCCACAGTTGCTTAAACTAAAACTTAAAAGTTGTTCTTTTTTTTTTTTTTTAAGAGAGAGAATGCACATATGTGAGAAGTGGGGAGCAGAGGGAGAGGGAGAGACAGAATTTTAAGCAGGATGCATGCCCAATGCAGAGCCCCATGCCGGGCTCAATCTCACAACCCCGAGATTACGACCTGAGCCAAAATCGAGAGTCGGCACACTTAACCAACTGAGCCACCCAGGTGCCCCTAGAAGTTGTTCTGGATCTCCTTCCCATTCATCCACAATAGCCGATTCATCACTAAGTCAGAGACAGGAAGTAGTTTTTCCTAAGGGCACACCACAAGGAATTGGGAAACCTACAGCTCAGAACTCTTTCTGGCTGGGTCTCTTCTTAGCAAGCCTATTTGGAGGTTTTTTGGGAGACTTCTCTTTATCTTCTCCCAGATTTCCCATCCTCTTCCTACCTCCCAAGACCCTGGGAAACTTCCCACGTCCTCGGGGTCATAAGCAGGCACAGATAACGGCTGACAACCCCCCTGTAGCAGTCGAGGCCCTGGCAAGAAAGGTATGCCCACTCAAACTGTGTAATCAAAGAGAGATTAATGAAGAGTCTGTTTACAAAGGTGTGGTCATGGTCAAGAGATACCAACAGGGGGCATACAGGACCCAGGACCATGGGGATCCTCACAGAGCAAGATGAGGGAGCAGCTAGCAGAACCTGGAGACAGAGCTGTGTGCAAAGGACTGTCTTTAACAGAAGAACAGAGCCACTGCTCCTCCAGCCCACAGGGAGGGACCCAGAAGGGAATAAACCCAACCTCACTGTCCTCCCAACTCCCGCCGCTCTGCCCAAGCTTTCCATCGGCTGATGGGAGCTAGAGGCAAGGGGCTCTGCGGATTGGGTCAGCCTCCAGGGGAACCAACAGGGGTACAGAAGGGGGGTGAGTAGACCTGAAGAGACAAACGGCTAGCCCATGAGACTTTCAGGTTGAAAGATGAGAGGTGGCTCCATCCATTAGGATTTCTTTGGTTTCAAGCACCAAACTGACTCTGGCAAAACTCCAGCAAAACAAGGAATGTATTGGAGGGATTCGGGTAACTCTAAGATTTCAAGGAAAAGCTGAACAACGGAGCTTTAGGGGTAGGAACCAGCACTCCAGGAGTGCATGTGAAGGGGGAGGGGAGCTCCCCAAAGAAAATTGAGGTGCAGTTGTCAAAAGAAAGGACGTAAGTGCTGGGCCTACAAAAAACAAGAGATGTCCTCACAAGACTCACTGCTACCAAAAAGAAAATAAAACCAAGTCAGTTGAGAAGCTAATACCTCTTCAAATCTCAGAAGGATCACTCATTGGTGCTCAATCAACATTTGTAGGTTGAAAGAATAAATGAACCAAGGAATGCTAAAGAATTTGGGCTTTGTCCAGAGGGCATTGGAGACATTGAAGTGTTTCAAGCTCAGGAGGTGACATGGTCAGATTTGCCTTTTGGAAAGGTATCTCTGACTTGGGTGGGCAAACTGGACTGCAGCGGGCAGGGAAGCTTGTGGGGGCTGATGGGATGCCCTAGATGAGGAAGATGGCAGCGGTCATAGAGAAGGAAAGATAGAGTTATACTAAGCAATTTGGGGGTTGGGGGCACAGTCAGAGCCTTCGAGACTGTATATACATGACATTGTTCAAGTTGCTAAATGCAGCTCAGAGCCCCATCGGTGGGCCTGGATTGGGCACCTGCAGCCTGGGGAAGGGAATGAGGTGCTCTCGATACCAGTAGCTACAGCATGTGCTGGCAACTCGTCAGATGCTGTGGTCACCCCTACCCATCACAGCTGTTGACTCCCCAGGCCAATCCCATGAACCAATATGAATATCCCTCTATCTGCCAAGGTGATGGAGACCCAGTCACTGGCCCCAGGGATCTTCCATTCTGTTGGCACAGAGAGATGGGCACAAGGATAACCTTGCCACCCAAAGAAGGACTAGGGGATCACCCAGAATCACCTGGCAGGTGCCCGCATCCTGCATACAGCATTTCCAGGGAGTACGGTGCAGCCCCAAATTAAATTATGGCTCCAGAAATGTGACCTGCATCCAGCTAAACCCTGAGTCATACAAAATTAGGCAAGGGGTTAATTCTGCTTCAAAAATACAACCTCCCAGGGGTTCCTGAATGTGCCATCACTTCCGAGTCTTTGTGTATCTTGAGTTCCTCCCCCCTCCTCCCTTCCTCTCTTCCCTGGGCCAACTCCAATCTTCTCCAGACTTCAGCTTGGAAGTTACACCCACGAGGTAGGAGTTTCTTTTCCCCAGGCTGGGGAGGCCTCCTTTCCGCTCCCACCACCTCCTCCCATTATGGTCCTTGATATACTGCGTTGTCATTGTGTGACCTTGAGCAGTGACTTCGCCTTCTCTGAGCCTCCCTTTCCTCCCCTGGAAAGCAGGGTCATAACAGTAGCCTCCTAACTTGGTCTTGGTGAGCCTTGAATGGTGTGGTCCTTCTAATGCATCCAGGATGGTGCCGAGAGCGGGGGAAGCAGGCAGTGAGTACTAGCTGTTGCTCGCCTTAACCACTTGTCAGCCATGAGACTTCCTGCAGAATCTGCTGCAGACCTTGGTTTTCCAGAGCCATGTGATTTCCCAAGACCTCAGATGGCCCCTCATTGATTCTGGCAGCACTCCTACTACTATTGATCAAATATCAAGGCTGCCTTCCTCTCAGGGTTGTTAATTGGCCCAAGAACTGTGTGCATGGGGGACCTCACAGATTTCTGAATGAAATCATTGATACCTTTCCCTTGGCATCAGCGCAGAGAGGGGATTAGCAGTCCTTAAAGTGCTTGGAAAAGCTTTCTTTTAGGAGATGCTATCCTTATCTATGGTATTATTCATTGGTTAGATAACTAATGGTTTTACTTCCTGTATTGATGAACCCTTTATTGAGCACCACCTGTATGCACATCCTCCAAGAGGTCTTCGCTGTCACATTACCTAAAATCACCCCCAGCCCGGTCCCCTCTCTGCCCCCTTGCCCTGCTGCTTTTGCTGTAGCACGTATCACAGTTTGACATGACATTACTTGTTTACTTGTTGATTTGTATGTTATTTGTGTTTTTACTTGTTTTATGGTTTTATTTGTATGTCTTTGTGTCTTTACTTGTTTTACGGTCAGTCTCCCTGACCAGAACGTCAGCTTCCTGAGGGCCAGGACTGGGTCGGCTTTGCTCACTGCTGTGTCACCACGGCCTAGGACATACAATGACTGCTCCTTGAATATTTATCAGATGAATGCATGTAAAGCACTGGGCCAGGGACTTTGCCAGGGGAAAAAAATTAATAAGATGTAGATTCTGGCTTCATGATGCTTATTCGTTGGGTGATCAAGCAAAAATCTTTACAATTCTGGACAGAATTGGGTGTGTTCTAAGAGAGGGACCTTGCCATTCTCTGAGGGCCAGGGAAGAGAGAAGGGGAAAAGACTCGCAGACTGGCTGTAGTTCGTTCTTTACTGTCTGTTTCCTCCCCTGGCCTGGCTACAAATTGTAGGCTGACAGCAGGGACCCATGTCTGTCCAGTCCATCATTAATCTAGGCTCAGGATGGAGTGTGGTAACTGGTAGTTCAGTCGATGTCTTATTTTAGTTTTAGCTGGGAGATCGAGATGAGGGTTGGAGTGCAAGGGATTTCTTGGGGAGGTGACCCCAGAAAGATACGTGTTATCATGCAAGTTACCATGCTGGAAAACCAGAGCTGAATCCTGCACGGTAACCTCGGGAGTCAGTATGGACCACATATCTCAGAGTTATCCCACTCAAGGGGACTTATTTCCCAATTCCTGTCGGGCATTGATTGAAGGCACTCCAAGGGAGGGTAGGCTAATCCCTCCCGATGTTTCTTCTGCAAAGAGTACAGGTGCTGCCAGCTAGAAGTTGGATCAGCATGTATGAGAATTGTAGATGCCAAGGAGATACAGGTGGGGCACTACCAGAAGGTGCTACAGTAAATATTGATTGAATGAACCAATAAATGAGTGAATGGACATTGGTCAGATACCCACTACATACCAGGTGCCTTGTGGCTGTTTGTTAATGTGATTTTCAAAGCTTTTGAAAGACAGGTAGATACTGGGGGCTCAGAGAGGTTAGGTAACTTGCTCAAGGTCACACAGCAAGCAAGAGGCAGAGCTTAGATTCGGCGCAGCCTTGTCTGGTTCCATGACCACCCCCCTTCCATAATGTCAGCTGGTGGGATACAACAGCAATGTGGATACTCTGGGCTGAAAAATTCAGGAAGCGTCCTCGCTTGTCTCATTCATCTTATTTCTCTACCTTCTCTTTGGCTCCAGGTCTGGGTCAGCCCAGCCTTGTCCCAAAGTCCAGCCGGTGAAGCCACTGGCCCTGAGGTCACTGCAACCCTCTAGGGTTTCACTTCGGTCAGAATTTCCCCTTAAGGTTGGTGAGCTTGGGATTCCAATAGACCTGGGTTCAAGTTCACGACTTAGCTGTGTGTCCTGGAGCAAGTCATTCTACTTCTCTGTGCCTGTTTCCCGCCCCCCCCTCAAAGAAGGCCAATAATGCCCAACTTGCAAGGTGGCTGTGAAGATTAAAAAGGATTAGCACAGCCCACAGTAAGTGTGCAAGAAATGGGAACTGTGGTCTCAAAACCATGGATGCTTAGCTGATTTGTCTTGCTACCCCATCTTTCTGTACCCAAACCACTTCTTCTACCCACTTCCTCCTTGATATCAGCAACCAGTATGTAGTATTGCATCGCATAGACCCTGGAGCCAGTCTTCCTGGCTTCAGACCCTGGCTCTGCCACTTGCCAAGTGAGTGACAGCCAATGTATAGAAAGTGCCTGCCATATTATGAGTGCTCACAGGCTACTAAGCATCTATCCAAGTATTTACTATTATCATACTTCTTGTTATTGTCATCATTAATATTACCTAAAAGTCCTCCTGTGAGTCAGCAAAACTTTATTAGACACCTACTGTGTGCCAAACACTGGGTGGAGTGCTGGGGCCCAAAACATGAAGAAAACTGCGTCCCTGCCCCAAGGAGCACTGGGTCAGATGGAGAAGCAGAGCCAGGGGACAGTAAATACAGAGCAAACGGATCAGCCCTGGGACAGTGGGAGGGCCGGAATAGCACTGACATCACATCCAGTGAAGAAGCCAAAGCATCCAGACCTTTCCCTGTGGACCCCCAGATACAGCTTTCTCTGAACACCCTGCCATCCCCTCTGTGCGTACTTCTCATTCTGCCCCGAAGCTCCCACTTCCTGCCCTACAGCATAGCTAGAGTGCTCGGTGGGTCTCTATGCCTCCACTTGACAACCCAACTATAAGCTCCATGAGGCTGGGGCAGTATCTTAAGTTTCTTCTCCATGCCATGAAGTAGCCAACACACAATGCTACCACAGTCTTATGGATGCTGGCAGGAGACACGAGATTCTTGGGTCAGAAACACAGAACTTTATTACTAACAGCAGTAGTAGTAACCAGGGTATCAGGATTTGTGCCAGTAGCCCAAAGCCCCCATTCCCACAGGGCAACACAAAGAGGACCAGATGTTGTGGTTAGGATTACAGGAGAGGAATCCCAAATTTAGAGAAGCTGTATCTTTTATAACGGGAGTAAGCAAACCTGCCCTTTGCTCTAGAGGAAGTCAGTATGTTTATGATACAGGACAGTAGGCATGCCTGCCTTTTGCTCCGAAGGGAGATACTATTTCTATCTTCCGAAGCTGTTATACAAACATCTTGAAAAGATAGTCTGGAAGAAAGGCAATCAGTGCCTCTGCTGGCAAGACATGCAGAGATGAAAAAGATATGTGGTCTCCCAATAAATATAGATGGATGGATGGGTGGGTGGGTGGATGGATAGATGGATGGATGGGTAGCTGGATGGATGGATAGCTGGATAGATAGATGGATGGGTGGATGGGTGGATGGGTGGATGGATGGATGGATGGATGGATGGATGGATGGATGGATGGATGGATGGATAGATGGATGGATGGATGGATGGATGGATGGATGGATGGATGGATGGATGGATGGATGGACGGACGGACGGGTGGGTGGATGGATGGATGGATGGATGGATAACTGAATGGATAGACAGATGGATGGATGGATGGATGGATGGATGGATGGATGGATGGATGGACGGATGGGTTTGTGGATAGATGGGTACGAGGATTAAAAACTGCAAGGGAGGGGCACCTGGGTGGCTCAGTCCATTAAACGTCTGCCTTAGACTCAGGTCATGATCCCAGGGTCCTGGGATTGAGCCCCGAATCGGGCTCCCTGCTCAGCAGGGAGTCTGCTTCTCCCTCTCCCTCTGCAGCTCCCTCCGATCACGTGCGCTCTCTCTCTCTCTCAAATAAATGAATAAAATCTTTTTTAAAAATTGCAAGGCAACGCTTTTTAAGCTGTGTTCCTAGAAGTCATAAGTGCTTCAGGGGTTCCCTGGAGGAGGCTAGGGCAGCCAGGGGTCTTGCCCCCTCCCCACTGATTCCTTGGAAGCTCCTCCTGCACTTATTTTATATGTTGGCTACTGCATAAAATTCCATTTGGAAATTAAAATATATATATATTGTGACGGCTAAAACAAGTTTGGAAATCATTGGTGTAGGAAAGCGATTCTCAAACTTAAAAAGGTGTCAGAATCACTGGAGGTTTGTTGAAACCCAGATTGCCAGACCCCACCCCCAGAGCTGCTCATTTGGCAGGTCTGGAGTGGGTCTAGAAAATCTGCATTTCTAACTAGTCCCCAGGTGCTGCTAATGCTGCTGGTCTAACGGCCACACTTTGAGAACCACTGTTGTAAAGAAACTATTCTGATTCGTCCATGCAATAGAATTCAATTATTGAGGGCCTAGGATGTACTAGCAAACTGCTAGGCATAGTGAAGTCCATAAAAATGGATTCAGGCATGATCCATACTTCTCAAAGATCTTCTAGTCTCAAACCAGAGACAGAACCCCATATAAATTTAGTAGTAGTAGTAGTAGTAGTAGTAGTAGTAGTAATAATAATAATAATAATAATAATAATAATAATAAAGGAAAAGGAGCTATCACTGAGCACGTACTATGTGCCAAAGGCCATGCTAAGGGCTTCACCTGCATTATCTCAGTTAATGAGCACAATCCTGGGAGGTAGGGACTATCGTCATCCCCATTTTGACAGATGAGGCTCAGGAAGGGTAATTAACTTGCCTAAGGTCACACAGCTAGGAAGTGGCAAAACCCAGGACTGACTCCAAAGCTTTTAAATCACACCGTACCCTTGCACACTCCCCTCTTCCACACAGTTAGAGAAGAGTATAAGACAGTTTGCTTGAGTGTCAGATGAAATAAATCAAATGCCAAAACATATGAAGCTAATGGTGCTCTAGGCTGTCAGGCTGAGAAGAAGAAAGTGGGTTCTCTCATTAGGGCTTTAAAAGTCAGGGTGAGGCCAGCAGAATTGCTTTCTGGGGTTCAGGGCAGTATAGACTGCAAAGTGTCGTACACTAGCAGCCCGGACTTTGAGCTTGTCAGACTTACTCATTGCACTGAGTCCTTCAGGAGCCAGAAATCCTGCCTGGGGTGTTGGTTGCCCCAGCCCCTGGCAGAGTGCCTGGTACGTAGCCCATCAAAAAAGAGGGAATAGCAAATGATGAAATACAGAGTACGAGATGCCACAGAGAATTCCCAGACCAGTAGCTCTCAAGTTTGTTTTTCAAATGAAAGCTAAATGAGGAAACCAGATACACAGACAAAGAACAGATCAACTCAGAATGGAAGGGGAGTCTAGGGGGCCAAGGGCACCCTTCCCCAGCCTTCTCCCTCCACCTGCAGCCCCCCAAGACACTGCTGTAGGACCCAAGGGGGTCCTAGAACAGAGAAGGTAGCTATGCTCCAGTCCAACCCCCTTAATTTTATAGATGGGGAAACAGAGACCCAGAGAGGGCAGGGGCCTGCCCCAGGTTGCACAGTGAATGGAGGACAGAGTCAGATGAGAAATCACCGTGGCGCTGGGTTGGTAGCTTTCCGGAATACTGAGCTGGAATTTCACCTGCTCCTCTCTCTACTGCCTCCCCATTACCCTCTCCCAGGGACTGGTCTCAGAATTTTCTTAACTCTTAGAAATAAGTTCCAGTGTGTCATCTTTTCTGTGCATGTCTCTGGTATGGGGTGGGGAGCAGAACTGTAAGAGATTGCTGCTTTGATGGGAGGAGGGAGCTGTCCTTGTTGCTGAGAAGCTGTGTCATTGAACTCCAATTATGTGTAAGCTGAGGGTGAGGACCCAACCCAGCTCGCCGGGATGGCCTTACTGGCACAGTGTAGCCAACCTGAGACCTGCTTCCGTTTCCCCTGAGGAGCTTGCTAAAAATACAGCCTCCTGGGTCCTCTCTCCCACACTGAGACCTACAGATTCAAAATCTATGGAGACACAGTCCAGGAGCTGGTATTCTCCTTCTCAGGAAATTCTTATGTACCTAGAAGTTTAAGGGCCGCGGCTTTAGGTTCTGGTTAAGATCTTCCTTGCACTCAAACACTTCCACTCCCAGACGCTGAAATCCATTTCCTTGGTCAGAGTTCTTACACTGGTGGCTGCCACCTGCTTCATTCCAAGCGAATGTCTTTAGGTGGGCCACGCTCTCCAGTTAGCCACAAGCACCACTACTCCCTGATGTCTCAAAGCCAGCTGACCTCATCTGCTCCCTGGAAGTACTGGCTTCTCCCTGCCATTGCCTTCAAAATGCAAATACTTTGATTCATCACAGCCCAGTGTGACAGGCCACCAAACACTCCAGGTTTAGAGAATTCTGAGACACAGCATCTTGAGTTGAGATGGGGGAGTTCAAGAGTGCATCCTGTATCGGGGGTGCAGGAGGGAACGAAAGGACTAAGTCGGGAGTAGGAGCAGCAAACTTAGGGCTCCTTCTGAGTTTTCAGTTGATTCTCTGGGGTGCTCAGGACCCCTGCATATTAATGCCCCCACCCTCATTTGATGTCTCCTCTCTGGACACACGCTGCAAGCCTGGGTGGCAGCCAGAAGATACAGACAGTCCCCAGGGCGGCCCGGCACTCTCACCCCATTCAAGGCAGGTCAGAACAGAGGGGACCCAGGCCCAGAGGTCTCCAAAGCTGAGTAAACAGGAGCGGGAGGTACCTGATGGGTCTCAGGAAAAGGGGAAGGCTACAGTGAAGGTTTAGCGCCATCTGTCGGTAATTCAGAGAACTGCCTCTCTGCCGAACGGGCTGCGTAGAGCAAAGGGCACCAGCAAACTTGCCCTGCGGGGCTTCTCAGACAAGAAGCCTCCTTTTCGCCCATTAAAGCACCCTGAAAAACCCGTTCAGTTGCTCTTGGCCTTTTCAACGTCTCAGACTCCTTTTAAAAAGGCTACTGAATACTACAAACCCTCTACCCCGGAAAAGCACACTTGGACTTGATTTTGCATATAATTCCAACGGCCATCTTCTGGTTCAGATCGCTTTCTGAGACCCGGGGATGCCAAGGGGTTTGTCCAAGCTCACGCAGCCCATTTGTGGCAGAACCAGGTCTGGAAGCCTGATGTTCCAGCTCCAAACCTAGTGCTTCCTGTGCCCAGGCTGCCTCTTTAAGCCTTAAAGGGCTCCTTCCTCTTTCTTCCCCGCAGGAGTCCTATGAATATCTGCCAGGGGTGTTTAACAAGTCAGGAATCATCCCAGGAACTGTGGCACCCCCACCCCTCCCAGGGATTCTAGGCTCTCAGACAACCCTATTCCCTGCTCCCTGGCCCTGCTGCCCTGCCATCCCCCAGATGCCCGCAAGGCCACTATAGTGACCCACCCCTCTCAGGGACCCGAGAACCAGCATCTTGAGCTGGGAGCCAGGACAGGGATCTGATAGTCCACTGACAGGCTGTTGCCCTTGGATGGGGACAGCCATCTGCAGGGTCCTTCCACGGTGCTATCCCTCACTGTGTGCAAAACTGCCCCACAGGCATGAGCCTTCCTAAGCATATCTAAGTGACCTCCCCAACCAGGCATCCAGGGACAGGGTCAAATTCTTTTCCAGAATCAGAGGCCCTGGGTGGGTGGGTCAGAGGACTACTTAAGGGAGGGGGGAATCTATGTGCAATGGGAGCAGGTACAAAGCAGGGGGGTACATAGTGGAGGCACCCCAGGGTCTTTCAACACACCCTGGGACCTTCAACTCAGGACAGAGAGGCAGAGCGGCAGAGCAAGGGGCATTGCTGGGGGATGGAGGAGTGAGGGGGGATGGCGAGTGGCAGATAAGGGGGTGGCTGGGAGGGGCACAGGGTTTTGTATACAGTTGATGGCTAATTAGGGAGCTACTGTCATTACAGAGCTGGACCCCAGTAAGCTCTTTGTTCATTCATTCAGGAAACGTTGATCTGGTTTTTGGTTGGAGCAGAAGCTCTCAAACTTGAGTGTGGACCAGGATCTCCTGGAGAACTTGTATCTAACAGATTCCTGGGCCCCCACCTCAGTGTGAGGTTCAGCAAGTGTGGGGCAGGGCCCCAGACCCGGTATTGCTACTGAGTTCTGAGGGGGTGCTGAAGCCTCTGGTCCAGGGAACACGCTTTGAGAAGCACTGACTTGGAGTGACACATGAGACGGACCCTGCCCCTGCCTTGTGGCGCTCCTAGCAGGGCAGCATTAAAGGAGTAGATATCCTAAAGTGTGTTGCCTTCAGAAAGGGGAAAGGCAGGGCATTAGGGGAGCTCAGAGCAGAGGTTTTCCCAAAGAGATGTTTACACTGAGACCCGAAAGCTAAGTAGAAGTGGCCCAGCAAAGCGGCAGAAGGGGGAGATTTGAGTTAAACACTTACATAGTAGCTGCCAGAACCCTTCTCACATTCCTTATCGATTCTTCCCAGTCGATGGGAGGGAGACAGGATTGATCCCATTTTACAGATGAGGAAGCTGAGGCTCAGAGAGGCAGAGGGCCAGCCCAAGATCACGCAGCAAGAAAGCAGCCCCAGTCTGTCTGCGCATAGGCCACCTCTCCGCTAGGCTGCCCCTCTGCCGCTTCTGCCCAGCACCCCCTCCCCCTCCCCTGGGGGAGCCACCGCCTAGACACAGCTGCGGGGTGGCCGGCCACACTCTGCAGCTCCCCCCCTGCCCAAGCCCTTCAAGTGTTTTCGCTGCTGGGTGAATTCAACAGATGCCTTTCGATCGCAGCCTATTAAATTAGCCCCTCTCTGCAGCCAAAAGAAGATAATTATGTTTTCATTAGCCCTGGATAATGTATTACCCCCCTCAGTGGCAGCCACATCAGCAAACCTCCTCCTTCCCCCTCCTCCCCTTGGTTCCACCGGAGCGCTGGCCTCCCCTGGGCCCACCTCCAAGCTGCTGGGTGGGGTTTGCTTAGGGTCCAGGGTGGCAGAGAGGGGGGACAGGAGGCAGCCTCCCTTCGGCTGGGAGAGGCCTTTTACACACCCACACAGGGATGGAGGACGTGGGCCCCAGAGAAGATCCAAGAATAATTGTCCTCCTGGTGACCACTGATGGAGAGCTTGCTCTGAGCTGACCCCTGGGTGTATCTCAGCTACTTGAATCCTCCAGCATCGGGGAGAAGGGTAGCTTTACCGACATGTCCCCCTGAACGCCAAGGGGGTCCTGCTGGAGTCAGCTTCGAGTGAATGTCCGAGCAGCCTCAGAGAGGGGCCACCACACCTGAGAAGCTTTGGGGGACCATCACTCTGCATAGTCCTGGGGCCGCCACATGGCTGTGAGTCGCCACAGGGCCAGTCGCCAGTCCTTGAAGCCCCCTGGGGTCCGTGTCCAGCACAAGTGAGGGGAGCCCCCCACACACACTGGACACTCCCCTGCCACCGGAAAGACAGCTCTGACATAGTCACTCTCTTTCTCCACAGGCGGCGGTGGGGAGGCAGGAAGGGCCCCACTTTGGGGTCAGTAGGACCTGAGTTCTAATAGTTGCTTTTACCACCAATTAACTGGATGACCTGGAGCAAGTCATCCTGCCCCTGAGAGCCTCTGCTATCCCCCCTGCACAATGGGAATACGAAAAGGAATCATCTCTTACCATTTTTATGGTGATTCAGTGAGAGTCCTATAAAGCGCTTGCTTCAGACTAACAAAATGACTAAGTGCTCAATACAAGATAGCAGTTGTTCTTTCTGCTATGACCGGTATTGTCCTAGTCCCCTCACCTGATGGAAACAAGCAGAGTAAGGGAAGTCTCTGTCTCTCTCTGTCTCCTCTCTTTCTCCTTTTCCTCTCTCTCTTTTGCTCTCACACCACACACAGGACCCCTCGTGATGACAGGCTCCTACCTTGGGCTCAGAGGTCCTGTCTTCCCCAATCTCTGTCTGGAGAGCTCCACTACCATGCTCTGCTCCCAATTGCACCAGGACACCTGGTGGTGAGGACAGACTTGGGCGAGTTTCTGTCTCCCTCTTCCCAAACCCAGGCCAACGCTGCCTTTTGCAGACACAGCTCGGCCTTGGCCCTGACCCCACCATCTCGCGGCTGCCTATTCCCTACCAACCGCCTTCTCCCCAGATCAGAACAGCAGGTGCTCCAGGAGAGGAGGTGCCCAGCCTGAGGCCTATTCTGGTCCCGACAGGCACACAGGCAGGCAAAGTAGCTGTTCTGAGCAGGTGAACGGCCAGCCCAGTGGAAAAGTGGCTTCCCTTCCCCTGGCTTCCTGATTTTCCCCAGTTGCCATGGTAATTGAGGGGAGCAGCATTCTGAGTCTGACACCACTGAAACCCAGTGCTCAACTTTGAAATGGTTCAGGCAGAGGAAGCTGGAAGGACTCAGCTGCAGCCCCACTTCCCTGGGATGCCCCATCCAACCTTTATGTCACCATTATTCTCAGCATTGTTATTATTTTTTCTGGCTGCTGTTTACTGAGCATTTACTACGCGCCGGGCACTATGCCAAGAGCTTCACCAGCATCTTCCCATCGTACACATCTTCACAACAACCCCAGACCCATTTCACCACTGGGGAAACTGAGGCTCTGGAACTTGCCCCATGCGGCACCGTTAGGAAGTGGCAGCAGAGCCCTGGGGCCCATAGGGAATTCCCGGTGTCTTCCTTCCAGCATGCCGAAGAAAACACAGAGCTCCATGCCCCCGCCAGCTTACTCTTTATTCCGTCCTCCCCTCCTCATCCCCCACACCTCTCTTCCTGCCCCCAAAGTCACACCCCCTTCTCCCGTGCTGGATGTGCAAGACAATCTGAAAAGCATTTATTAGTGACAAGGGGGAGGGAGGGTCCTCTTTTGCCTCTTCTCTGCACAACTCAGAACCTGAGCAGGCTTGTTTCCCTCTGCAAGGCTGGGGAGGAGGTCAGATTCAAGCCAACCAGGAGCCAGGTGCTCAGTGTGTGTGTGTCTGTGTGTCTGTGTGTGTGTCCGTGTGTATGAAGTCTCCTCTTTTTCCTTGATTTTCCCGTTTCCCCAAGAGTGTGTGAGCAGCAGTAACAGTGAAATGCAAAATCCTTTGCAATATGCCCAGGAAAAGACAGCTTTTGAGACGGGTTTATATGGTTACCCATATGTTAGAGCCCCTAAGAAAGGAAGGAAAGCTTGGATCTCTATCTTCTCCTCCCCCAGCCCAGCCCTAGGCCTCTCCCCACCTGCAGGTCTACCAGGCCACAGGTGAGCCGCACCCCTCCCCGGATGCCAGGCCTAAGTGCTGCTCCAGGGAAAAACAGAATAAGGCAACATCTCCAGAACTGGCTGCCTGTCTCCCAGTCTGCCCACCCAAGAGCCAGGGCCAGAACTCAGGCTGCAACCTCCTGAGGACTCCCGGGGGCTTCCAACCCTGCCCAGCGTAGGGGGGGGGGGGGCTGTAGGGCCCACTGTCCCATTAAGGAATCCTCTCCCAACACTGATGTAGAGACCGAAAGAACCAGCCCTGCCTCCCATGGGGCCTTGTCTGCCCAGAGAGCTGCCCTGTGGCCACCACATTCAGCCCCCTCCAGGCTCCCAGAAATTGTCGTGGTGTGTGTATTTCCTGATAGGAAAAAAAAATGGAAATTAGGTTATATAAAAGATGTATGCTTTGGAGCCC
This sequence comes from Ursus maritimus, assembly GCF_017311325.1. Taxonomy (NCBI): domain Eukaryota; kingdom Metazoa; phylum Chordata; class Mammalia; order Carnivora; family Ursidae; genus Ursus; species Ursus maritimus. The sequence continues at coordinate 16,713,856 of NW_024425897.1, forward strand.
AGAGCGGCTCTTTTAATGAGGGTTGCGACGTCTCCCTCCCCACACCCATAAACCAGCCGGGTTGGACGTCACCGCTAATTCGTTTCATCGATGATAGGATAAAGGAGGGACATTAAGAAATAAATTCCCCCTCACGACCCTCGCTGAGCTCACGGCTCAGTCCCTACATATTTATGCCGCGTTTCCAGCCGCCGGGCGAGGAGCCACTTAGCGCCACGGCTCCTCGGAGGGGCGGCCAGGCGGCGAGCGGCGGCCAGGCGGACTGGGTGAGCCAGGGGCGCGCGCGGGGAAGCCCGCAGCCTCCGTCCCGAACTTGGGTTCGCTGGGGCGGAGGGAGGGGAGGGGACTCAGGAGGGGTGGGGGCTAGGCGAGAGGGGGCGGGGAAGGATCAGAGAGGCACAAAGCGGAGGGGAAGGGGGAGGGACGCGCGCGGCTCCCATCCGGAGGTGAGTGGGTGCGACTGGCGCCCTCCAGCCGCGCGGGGCGGCGGACCCGGAGGATTCGGAACCGGGAGCGCGGCGGCCGCGGGCGCCCGGGAGGAGGAGGTGAAGGAGGAGGAAAAGGAGGAGGAGGCGGGCAGGCGAGCGGACCAGCGGGCGGGCGGGCGGGTGCGCAGCGCGAAGAGGCGGCCTCGGCGCAGCCCGACTTGGCGGCAGGTGAGTTCTCGGCCCAGCCGTCCCGCGTCCCCTCCCGGTGCCCTAGGGCTCCCAGCTCCGGCGCCAGCCCCGGGTGCGCACCGGAGGCGTGGGGCTTGCCGCGCGTCCCAACTTGGCTCGGGCGACCCGGGTCTCCTCGCAGCGGGCGGCCCCAGGCCGGGTGCTCCGGGCCTGGGGTCGACGCGCCCGCCGCGCTTCAACTTTGCAGGGACCCGCGTCCCTCTCGAGCCGCGCGCTCGGCTGCGAGCTGCGCGCCCGCGGTAATGGCGGAGCCCTTGGCACCGCTCGCTACCCTCGGCGGGCAGCCCGCGGCTGGGGGCCGCGGGTTCGCGAGGATCGCCGCACCTGCCCAGCCTCAACTTTAAGCGTTGCTGCGTGCCGGGCCCTCCGGAGGTATGGCACCTGCGCGCCCGCGGTAATGGCGGACTCTGGCGTTGCTAGCCGCCCTCGGCTGGGGCCCGGAGCCTGCGAGGACTCTGCTCTTGGGAAGCGTTGCTCCTGCCTGGCTTCCAACTTTGCGAGGATCCTCGTTACGCTCCCGCGGTTATGGCGGGGCCGCCTGCACCTCTTACTTCTTCAGCCCGGGCGGGATGGGGGTGTAAGAGCGCCGGCTCCCAGACCTGGGAAAGTTGTGCCTCCCGCTCGAAAGAGGCTCTAGGGCTCCCGGCGCGTCCCCCGGACGGAGGAAGGGCGCGCTCCGCTGGGATTTGGGGCCAGGCAGTGCACTAGGCGCGATGGCTTTGCTTCCAGGTGATCAAGGGTCAGAGCAGGGTTCCCGTGAGATCCAATTTCCAGGGCCACTCTAAGGACCCTTGGGCCCCAGGGTCAGGATAGGGCTCTCTGGACCGCGCCCTAGAAAACACAAGACCCTCGCCTCCACCCCAGGGGCACTGCGGGCCGGAGCGCCCCCGGCTCTCCGCAGGCTGCAGACCGCGCTGTTTGGGGTGGGCACCCGGAGAGAAGAGGCACCCGCTGAGAAGGCTGTGGAACACGAGCAGGGAGCTTTCGAGTGAGGCAGGGAGCTTAGGTTCTAATCCTAGATTTACCCTTTACTGGGTGTGTGGCCTCAGTTCTCTTGTCTGTAAAATGGGGGAAATGATTCCTTTCTCGCGGGGCTGTTGTGGGGACATTAAAAAATTATGGGTGGGAATGTAAGGTGTAGGGCAGGTGCTCAGTATGCGGGGAGTGTTGCTGATATTTTATTATTATAACACCCCTGAACCAGATCCAGGAGGCTCAAGGGTCGGGTGTTTCCTGCCAGTAGGAACTGGGGTACCTCTCAATGTCCCCAGGCTATGGTGGGTTGCACTTACCTCTAGTGGAAACGAGTAGCCCAGGAAAAGATGCAGAGGGTTCTTCCTGACAGATGAGACCCCCTCTAATCCCATGGTTTAGCTCAAACCCTTCACGCAGACCCCTGAAGAATGTACAAGTGGCTGGGGAGGGACCACCCCCATAGGGGGTCCCTGAGCAGAGATGTGGTGCTGGTGAGCCAGCCCAGGTCTACAGGGTAGACCAGGACTTTGGAAGAGAGGAAGAAGGAACTGACCCCTCCAGCCAGTCCCTCAAAGGAATGTGAAAAATCTTCTCCCTTTCTTCTAGCCCTTTCTTAATTGGTGTTGGGGCCAATGCTGCCTGTTAGCAGACTCAAGGGAGCACTGATTTTCCCCATTGTTATTTTGAACTTAAGACAGGGAAGGGGCCTTTCATGCCCCAGCTGGCAGGGTGGTGTCAATTCTTCTCTGCCTCCGGGCATCTCAGCAGACAGATTTGAGAAGCCTTGGCAAGAACCTTAAGGGAGGCATTCTGCCCCACCATTTCCACCACCACCCCAATCCATATGACCAATCCAGGTTCCAGAAGCTCCTGAAAGAGTGCACAGCTTTGTGCTATGTCCAAGGCACTGTCACACACATGGTTTCCCTGGAATACGCCCAGAATGCTCCCCAAAACGCCCCCCAGGTCACCAGTGCTGTGATCTGAATCCCATTTTGCAGATATAGAAGCTGAGGCAGGTTAAGACAAGCAACCTGCCCATAGTCACCTCGCTCGTAAGTGGCATGACTGGAGACCTTAGTCCCAGGTTTGGGCTTTTTAATCTGAGGGGTTTTGCCCACGTCTGGACACCTAGGCAGTCTAACAAGGCCCTGCTACTGCCCTAGCACCCACAGCCTCATTTCCTGATACATCTGCCCCCCCACACCCAGAGGCCACCCCAGTGGTCGGGTGCACGAGTGTGTCTCCAGAAATCATAACAAAGTCCCAGACTGCATAGGGAGAGAGCAAGCAGCACGGTAGAGAGATCTGGGAAGGATCTTTGCTTGAGGCCACGCCACTTAACTTCTCCCGGCTTCTGTTTCATTATCTGCAAAATGAGAACGTAACTCTCACAGGGTTGTTTTGAAGATTTTCTTCATCATGTATGTGAAAGATAGTCAGGAAACAATAGGTTTATGTCAAGGTTGGTGACTGGGGAAGAAAGGGAACCCCAGATGGAAGTCTTCTGTGGCACTCTTTGGGGCCAATAGTGTTGATGTGGTTTCCAGACCCGTCTGCCCTGTGCTTTTCCTGCCTATTCTTTGTTTTCCCCAAATGGCCAAAGCAAGCTGTCTGGGAGGCTGTCATCCACAGAGAAGGACCTTGCCAGAAAGGGTGAGAGGCTAGGAGTGGTATGGTGGGGTAGTCTGCTCCTTGAGGGGCTCTGCATTTGAGTCTCAAGACGCTGTCCAAGGTACCACCTGGACAGTTGTCCCAAAACTTTCCTACTGGTGGGGATGCTGGTTTCCCGGGACATGGGAAGACTTGGGGGTTGGTTCACCTGGGTGTTGTCAGCCTGCATAGGTCTGGCTGTGCCGCCTTCTTGGGGGTATGTTTTAGGGTGTCTTATGACAAGACTCCATATGCTGCCCATCATTCAGGTTCTGTGGGTCTGTGCGGGTCTTGGTGAGCTTTGGGATGTGCTTGAAGAGTCACTGGCAGCAATCTATGCCCATTAGAACCGGAGGCCTTTTCCTCTTGGAAACTGGAACGTATAGAAGTTGAATTTGGCATTTTAGGACCAATTTTCACCTGGCCTGTTTGAACAACGGGGCATGCTTCCCACCATAGGTCAGTGTGGGTTTGTGTGTTTAACCACAGTGGCTGCAATGACTGTAGGCTTGACCATTTTTCTCATTCTCATACATGATAGCATTTAGACACCATCTAATCCAGGAGATGCCAAACGTCAGCCCGGTGGACTCTCGCCATCAGAATCCACCAACGTGCTGGTTAAAAGCAGAGATGCCAGGTCCCACCCCAGACCTAACAAGTCAGTGTTTCCAAGGGAGACCTGAAGTTTCTGTATTTTTAACAAGGCTTCTCCAGCAGATTCTAATGTCCTCTGCTCTTGTCCATCACCCTCATTTTACAGGTGGAGAAACCGAACTCAGAAAAGGTGAGTGCCTTGTGGAAAGTCACACAGCACTGTATCGACAAAGCTGGGGTAGAACCTTAGTGTCTTGACTCTTTGCCCAGTGCTCCATTACGATAATAGCATGTTTACCAGAATAGAGAAGCCCCACAGATTCCAAACTAAAAGGAATTTAATTACCTCTCTCTCTCTCTCTCTCTCTCTCTCTCTCTCTCTCTCCTAGTTGTTGTCAGATTGTTCAGGAGGGACTGAGTAGGATCCCTTCCACTTTGACCTTGCTGTCCATCAGCCCTGTGTCCCTGTGTAATGTTGGACATTAGTCCCATTGACTGATCCCTCTGTCCTTTGAGAGGGGATTTCATTTAAAAGTGACCTATTGTTTGAAACTAGGAACCAAGTAAACACAGACACTAATAAACCCTGTCTAACTACCATTGATTTCACCAAAACATTGGTTTGAGCTTTTCGACAGCTAAGTCAGCCGCCCCCCACCCCAACCCATACAAGTCCTGCGTCTTTATGTCACTCACAGGCCTGTTCCTCTGAGCAGCACCCAGCAATGCAGGAAAATCGAGTCTACTTGAATCTATTAAATAAAAAGGATCTATCAACAGAAAATGCCCCCAAGTCCCCAATACCAGTATAGCTAACGGGATGCAGCAGGCATAGGCATTTTTAGTGACGAGAAGCCGAAGACAAGCAGCAGTTACGTGTGGCTCTGCGGCAGACGTCGGCACGTTTGTCAAATGTGTAATGATGAGTGTCAAATGGCAGGCTCAGTGCCGGACCCCAAGGGCAGATGCCCAGGCGAAGGTGGTGTGAGCTCTGCTCTGATGAAGCCTGTGGTCTGGCCGGGCAGTGGGCGCCAAGCAAGCCTTCTTACCAGGTGTGATGGTCGTGCGGCACAGGGAGCAGTGCAGTGCGGCATCCGGGATGGATGACTGGGGATGTCAGCATAGGGCTTCTCAGAGGAGGCAGCACTGGCGCTGGGAGGCTTCTGATTTGTAGGAATCTCCCCCCTCCCCCCAGCCCCGCCACAGTGACAGGGTCTCCAGTGCCAAACTGGGTCAAGTGCAGCCAGGTTGAAAGGCAGAGCACCACACTGAGAATCAAAAGAGGATGTCATCTGGGGAAGCATCTGACACCAGGCCCTAGCAGTTGTGGATTTCTGTGACTCGGGGTGAGTGAGTGGACCTCTCCTAACCGCAGGTGTCGTCATCCATAAAATGGGGATTCTAGGTACTGCATGGGGCTGGTCAGAGGACGCAAGCAGCATGAGATGATGTATGTGGAACTCTGGAACGGGGACAGCATCGGGCCCGTGGTAATGGTCAGCACAAAGCAAAGAAATGCACAAAAGAGAGACCCCTCCAGTTAGCCAGCTGATGTGGACCCTGCCTGTTGCCCTCACTCGGCCCCGATTTTCTCATCTGTGTCATGATCGTTAGCATTCAAAGGCAGCTCCATTGGGAAACCTGCAGATCCGTTCTGTCTGGCTGGGGCTCTTACAGGATTTCATTTTGGTCTGGTTTTCCTTTTTTATTTTTTTTTACCTTTAGGTCACAACCCCCCACCATTAAATATTGTTTATGTCACTTGCCCGGCCCTTGAAGACATTTTCCATTTACAACCCTGCAAAGACCTTTTCCACTTTAACGTTCTTTGGCTCTCCAGAGACAAACATTTGCCTGATTCTCGTCCATCAGTGGCATTCGTGATTTCTGCTGACAGTCCCTGAAGAAAGCCTGCTCTGTTAGCCCTGGAAACACAGGGCTGTCTGCAGGGGAGAGGTTCCCATTTCCAGCCTAGGCTGGTTTTCCATGTCCCATCCCCTACCATCACAAGATCACCTCTCCTCATTGGGTTTCCCAGGAAACACGGGTCTTTATTTTGGCCACTCGAGCTGCTTTAGGAGTCTTGCACTAAAGACACCTAAAAGAAATTCCACAGATTATCAGGGGTGTCCCAAAAAGCGTCTCTACTTCTGCTGGGAAATGTGGCCCACGAGCATTAAGTAATACTCAGGAATCCCTTCCTCATTCAAAACCCAAGAGCTAAATTGGGGATTTAAAGGGTGGGCCTTTCTGGAACCTGTTTCTAGGTTGAAATGAAGAAGGAAGGGTGGCAACTTTCAGATACTGTGGGTAAGCAACTGGGACTTCTCAGCTAGAGCATTTCTTGTCACGAGTGAGAGTCTGGGCTGCCGTTTCTTCGTCGAACAAACGAGCCCCGAGCTCCCAGCTCTGTGCCAGAACCTGTGAGGGAAACTCGGGCATAAAGAAGTGGCAGACCCTGTCCCTACCCTCCAGTAGCTCGAGTGTCCAAGAAAGGGACCGACTTGCCAATAACTAGAATTTAATGGGGTGCGTGATGGAGGCAGTCCATCCTATTTGGTCATTAAAATAGCCGCGTGGATCTCATCGTGCTGAATTTCATTACAGGAATTTTAAGCATGAAAATGGAACCCAGAGGGATAAATCAAAATACTACTCGATAGCAACTGACATATTTTGGGCATGTTTTTTCCTTTGGATTTTTAAGGCAGTCTCGTAACTCTGAACGTTCAATATCCAATAAGGAAAATGAAAACAGTTATGTTCATGTAACCAGAATGCAGGTAATGAAAAGAGTCAATAACATCTATGTACTAGTTTATTAAGATAAGTCTTAGCTTGAAAAACCTTCATTTGTCATTTCTTTCCTAGTATCACCATAGTCACTGAAATAAAATCCTTTTATTTCTCCCCAGGCAGGGTATACAGTAATGAGACAGGATGGATGTTTTGGGTTGATATTTTTATTGGTTTTGATTATTTTTTTTTTAACAAGCCTGCAAAACTCCTACGTGTAGGTAAATGTTTCCTTAACTACTGTCTTCGATGCACAGGATTTCTGGCGGGGTGGGGGCGGGGGGTACCTCCTTCAGGACTTGCCCTCCGAAATTATAGATTTCTTTCTGACTCTCTTGCCTCCTGATAGCCCACTGGGCTTTTAAGGGTGCATTTGCATTCCAGAAACAATAAGAAGTCCTTGGGAGCCACATTTTGTAGTTAAAATGGGTGGATCACACAGGATGAACTCATGTGGAGATTTTATTTTGAGGAGGGGCTCTTTTTCAAAACAAAATGGTATAAATAGACTGGCTTTTTGGTCTGGTTGCAAACGGTGTCTGAGTCGAGCATTGTGCCCTGTGCACTTTCGTCTTGAGACTTTGATGACGAGAGCCAGCCCCATGAAGCCAAAAATCTTCCCGCTCAAGATCCACTCGACAGTCTCTTGCCATGTGGCAGACTGGCTGCTCCCTCCTGAGCCGTGGGGATTAGATTTACTACTTCAGCTGCCATTGTTTAAAACACAACCTTAAGTGAACATGTGGGGACATTTTGCAAGTATACTTAATGTCCTTCGGCACAGCAACGGTACCGTGGGGTTTGCGGGAGACTGTCTTTATTCTAAGATATGCATGTTTAAGAATTTCGGGCTAAAGCATCATGACATTTGCAACTTATTTTCCAATGGTTCAGGGAAAGCGAGCTACAGATAGAAGGCAGAGAGTAGCGTAGATAGATGTAGTCAGAGAGAGAGATGGATGGATGGGTAGATGGCTAGGCGGACAGACAGACAGATACAGCAAGCAGGGTGAATGTGGCCAGTGCTGAGAGTCACCGAATCTAGCTGGAAGTTTATAGTTGTTATTGTACTATTCTTCTCGATTCTCTGCGCTTAAATATTTCAGAATAAGTTGGGTGGCAAGAATAGCTTTAGGCTTTCCTCTGGGTTAAATTTTCCCAAGTTTCTTACGAGAATCACATTCAGCCTCCTCGTCTCCGTCCCCCCTCCCCACACACGCAGACGCGCACAGGCACACACACACACACACACACTCATGAGTCCTGCTTTTCCTGGAAGAAATAATCCTGCAGTTTAGCAGAATGTCACTGTTTTCCATGGCAGCCTTTCTTTACATTTTTCCCTCAGCATTTTAATTAGGGCTGTGAGTCACTGTGCTTTATGAAGGCTGGTGACAATGTCATTTACGGCTGTTTAGCATCCCAATCGAGCCCTCTTCTGCGCACTCATTACATCAGGGGCATTGAGCAGCGAGCAGGCGACACTTCTCTCTGTCAGCAGCAGAACAGGCTCCGGGCCTCTTGAGGAATTCAGAAATGAGCTTGAGTTCGTCCCTGGAATATCTTCCTGGGTCCCCTTTTCCACTGCTGGGCTTTATAGCCCCGGTGTGATTTGAATGCCTCTCAGCTCCTGAAGGTGATCCAAAACTGAGGGTTTGACATCTTTCCTGGAGACAGCAGGCTTTTCTCCCAGGCGCAGGGGTCTGACTTGCGCTGACATCGGCTCTTGGGTGAGCGAGACTCCTCTGGATATGAGGTGACAGCAGAAGGCGCGTGTCTGGAGCCCGTCCAAGCCGGATTCGAATCCAGCTGCTGCTACTCATTCACCCTGTGACCTGGGGCAAGCTCTTTCATCTCTCTACAAACCTCCTTTTCCTCTTCTGTAAACATGAGGATAACTCCACTTCATGGGGTTATCGGGACCCTTAAATACTTGCTGCCCAGTGGTGCTCCATACGTGTATTCATAAGGCTAGGGATTGCTGTTAGGCTCATCACACGTACACGTGCTACACCCCCGACCATTGGCATTGCTTCTGATATTCCTTGTCCCCAGACCCAAGGTGCAGTGGAGGTGAAAGTTTGCCAGCCAGAGTCCAAGCAGGACACAGGAGACACCTGTAGCCGGGATGCTTGGATTCCAAGATAGTGTAATGTAAGCGTTATTTAAGCATGCAGTTTAAGATGCCAACAAGGGAGAGCGAAGCATCCAGGGACCCAGCAAGGTGGGGGGAGTGATGACCACCGCTGGACCAATGGACCAGGGGGGAGGGAGCATGTTACCAAAGTCCTTTGCGGGGAGCTCTCAGCAGAAGCTGTGCTCAGAGAGGAATGCAGACCTCTCCAGACCACAGCACTGGGACGGCATGGAAACGCCTCTCTCTCGCCTCCCTCTCATCTCCTTTGTGCCTCCCATTGGCCAAACCCAATCAGAAGCCAGAGGACAAGGAGTCTGTTGATATCCATAGATGTTAGGCTCCTCCTGGGGCCCAGAGAAGTTAGGAGAAGGGTGGAGAATAGATCTGGGGGCAGAGGATGGAGAACACCCATCCTCACACAGATAGGGAAAAGAGGAAGACCTAGCCGATAATCAGGAAGGAGACCAACCCCAACTCATCAGCTCCGAGCAGAAACATGCTTCCCTCATCTGGGATGTGCTGGAGTGTCTCCAGTTTTCTGTAGGGTACCCATGAAATTCTCAAAACAAATCAGGCATTCGCTTTCATTTCAAACACCCAAACGCATCCCAAGGTACTTTGAGGAAATGGGAGTGAGCATTATAAAATCAAATGTACAGTTTTGAGGCATTGCGACTTAACCAGCAAATTGTAGGGTAGCAGCTCGGGTAAATAAAGCCTCTGGTCTACTGAGGAGGTAAGGCTTATTGGAGAAGCTGCTGATAGAGGTTTGGTGTTCAGTCAACAAGTAACCAGTTCAGTGTCTGTGGAACGTCCACTCCGTGTGGCTCTGAGCATGCAGCTGGAGGCTATGGCCAGGTGTGTCATACCTGCCAGGTACACACCTTGTGCCTCAGGAGTTCTTGGGTGCCAGAGCAAGGCATTCCAGTGGTGGTATCCCAGGGACCATGAAACTTCATCGCCGACCTTAAAGAGAATGGTAGATCAAGCTTGGAGGAACGTTCTTGCAGAAAGCCGAGTGATGGTGTAGAAAGACCCACGGAGTGGGAGCCAGGAGGCTGATGGGGGTCCTGCAATGATGCTAGCATGGGCCAGCATTCTTCATACACCTGCTGGGGGCCAGGTGCTGTGCTAAGCGCTGGGCTCGCCAAAGCACAGCTTTTCCAAAATGGCAAAAGATGGTAAAATTCCCATAACAGGAAATGTCTCGTTTTAAAGCGTACAGTTTAGTGGCTTTGAGGACATCCGTTGTGTTTTACATCCATTGGAGCTATCCAGCTCCAAAACATTCCATCACCCCAGCGGGAAACCTTATCCCCACTAAAGACTGAAAACACAGGGTCAGGCAAAAACGTGTCCACGAATGTTCACAGCAACTCTACTCATCATAGCCAGCAGGTGGAAACAGCTCAAATATCCACCCACAGATAAACATAATGTGGCATGTCCATAGAATGGAATAATATTCAGCCATAAAAAGGAATGACCTTACTGACACGTGCCACAGTGTGGATGGTCCCGGAACACAGTCTGCTAACTGAGCAAACCCAGGCGCGCAAGGCCACATATTACAGGATTCCATTTCTATGTCTGACGTGGGCGAATCCATAGCGACAGAAAGTGGTGGCCAGGCGCTGAAGGGAGGGGGCAAAAAAGGCGGTGGGGAGAGCCTGCTTAACTTGGACCCATTTTTCAAAACTTTTTATTTCGAAGTAGCTTTGGACTTACAGAAGCATTGCCAAATAGGGCAACGAGTGTCTTCATACCCCTTACCCAGCACCCCTGGTGTTAAGGTCATGTACAGTTTTAGTACAATCATTATCTAAACTACAGAGTTTATTTGAATTTCGCTTTTCCCACGAATGACCACGTTCTGTTCCTGATCTTATCCGCGATCCCACACGCTTTCAGTGCCCATTTCTCCTTGGTTTCTTCTCATCTGGGACAGTCTGTCTCACAGGCTGTCTCTCCTGAGTTTGATGACTGGTCAGTGACTTTGGAGAACGTCCTTCAATCTGAGTTTGTTCAGTGCTTTTCTCATGATTGGAACAAGATGGTATCTGGGTTTTTTTTTTTAATTTGCTCCTTCAATATTTGTTTTGATTGGTAATAGAAAAACGTAGTTGGCCCCTTTTTACCCTGATCTCATGGTTGTTATTCCTTAGGATGGAGCTATAGTTACGTATTTAAGGTAAAACGTGGGTCAGCTCCAAGGGAAAATAGTAGCTAGATGATCGCCTGGGGTGAGACACTGGCGCGGCACAAAGATAGGAAGGTGGTAAGACCAGTCAGGGAAACGTGACATCATTTTATGTAATCTTCACAAGAGCCTCGCAAAGTAAATACTATTATTTGCCATTTTGCAGATGAGCAACCAGAGGCACAGAGATGCAAAATGTATTGCCCAAGGCCAGCAGTCAGTAAATGGCAGAGTCAGCATTTGAAGCCAGGACCTACAGTCTTAACTGCGACAGTCCCCCGCAAGCCTTCCTTGCCACTCTGTGATGTCAGCTTAGACGCTGCTCACGATGGCATCGTTCTCTTTTCTCTGTGATTTTACTGCAGAGGGATGTTTGCAGAGCTCTGTTCAGTAGGGCTGAATCAGGAGGGAAGGTGTCGCTCAGGGCTGAGGGTGGGGTGTCTTCTAGGGGCTTAGCAGGTGCACTGGTATGATGGGAGATAAAGACCCAGCCGGCTCAGGTAACCCCAAGGTAGAGTCAAGGAAAACGAATGGGGTCTTGGACTGTGTTCCCTCTAAATGAAGAAGGGAAGCTGGTTTCCATTCAGCTCTTGTTGGAATGAGTAGGCAGACTGGTCTGACATCAAAAGCGACAGCTCCGTTTACAGAGAAAGGTGTCACTCCAGGAAGGGTCTTTGTACGCACACCACCACGTTGAGGGAGGAAGCAGCTGAGGAGTTAAGGATGACAATTACAGGAAATGCTCTACAATTCTCAGTAGCTCTAACCCAGGGACAATGAGGCAGAATGAGCATCAGCCCCAGGGCATAAGCTGGGACATATGCAGAGGGCTGTCAGGAAGGTGGGCATCCGTCGAACACCTGGCTCAACCGGGGTCACCTACGGCAAAACCCAAGTCACTAAGCACATCTGTCCTTCCACTGAGCAGCGTCTAAAGGTGACCTTCCTTGTTTCCCTTTAAAACTCACTACATAACCAGGGTCCCACAGTCGAAATAAATACCTGCAGGGTCCTGGCAAGAAACACATGTGTGAGGGGGGCTGCATGGGGGCCCAGAGGAACTAGAGAGCCCACGCCCTATATAAAGGGGGCGCCACCACCCACTCCAGCTGTTTGCTGACATTCAGAAATACAGACCCAGTCCTCATGCTCCTTCCAGTGTTCCAAGAAAACTAGAAATTTGCGTTTCACATGAGATTTCCCATTTTTACGTGATGGTACCCAATTTGGGGAGAAAAATGTGTTTAGCTGTGTTGACCCAACAACACTTGTATGTCATGCCTGCGGGCTCTTTGTAGCATCTGACCTGAGACTTTTTGAAGCAAGTGATATCCTAGGTCTAAAGCACTTTTGTGCAGAACAGCTTATAGTTTAGGTGGAAATGAAATTTCATTTGCGATTGCCATTTTCACAGGTCGAAAAATCGTCAGAAATCTGCAATTTTACTCGGTTCAGCCTAATATTGCTCCCTCGACTCAAGTGTTCTGCTTGAAGCTTCATGGGACTGCGAAAAAGTAATACAGGCATTTAGAGGCAAACTGGACCAATGTTTCTCAAGCCATAACGTGCACACCATCACCTGGGGGGTCTTCTGAAAATGCAGAGTCGGAGTCATAGGGCTGGGGTGGGGCCTGAGGCTCTGCATTCCTAACCAGCTCTTCGCTGATGACTGCTGGTCCAGGGGCCACACCGTATGTAGCAAGCACTAGACCATGTCTGTCACTGGTGATTTTACAAACTATATTGAGACCCCCCTCTTGGCCTCTCCTTTTTCTGAATCTGGGTGTTCTTACCCGAGCATGCGAGGTCTCATTTATTTGTTCTTTGATTTGTAATGGGCCGTGTTATCACCTCCCTGCAGCTGCTGGAGAGCAAGTCGGCTGATACTGACCTTGCCTCCCTGCACGGCAACCACCAGCCAGAATGGTGCTCCACATGTGGCGTGGGTGCTCCAGTCTCCATGGTCCCCCGCTGCTTCCTCTCACCACCCACCGGGGCTACTTCATTCAACAGCTGTGGACTCAGAGATTGAGCCTCCAATTTACTGAGCACCTACTATGCCCTGGGCACCTTGCTGTGCACCAAGGGTACAACAGTAAACCAGAAAACCAGGATCCCTGTCTTCAAGGAGCATACGGTTTCATAGTTCATTTAGGATGATAGGGTTTTGGAACAAAGCAGCTACTCAGTAAAAGCTGAGCAAATGAAGGAGTTGTGGCTGGGGTCTCTGATACTATGATCCTTATTTTTATTTGATTTTTTATTTTAAAAACTACATTGATATTTACGGCTCTGTTAATCAATACTAAATTTGTATAATCTGGTTTTTATCCTAATTGTGAATTTGACCTTTTAAATATTTACTTTGATGAGCAACTAGTATAGGGTCTGGGGACGCCTATAGGGCTCTAGGATACCTAAAAATCCTGGCATTGCATGCCAGCTTTCGTGATGATTTTCCCCTCCCTTCACCTGTCATGGCGTCTTCACACCCTCTGTTATCAACCCTGGGTAGGTAGATAATAATTGGAGGTGGTTCACCAGGACGGGAGGGTTAAGGGGATACTGGACTGCTCAGGCTTATTTTGAATAATCAAGAAACCAGTATAACAGACATGAAGGGCATCTACCAAGAAGGCTGCACCTCCCATCCTGAGATTAGCATTACCGTCAAATATAGGGCCCTGAATAAATTTCCGAATTTCATGGGGGAAGCAAGGAAAATGAGCCTGTAACTTGAGTTTGAGAAGAAATCATGCAAGAGACCTGGATTCTCTCTCTGACTCCGTCTCTAAGAACCTTTGGCAAATCCTTCCCTATCTGTAAGCCTCAAACTTCTCATCTTAAAATGTAGGGTTAATCCAGTGACTTCTACTCTTGCTGCTTACTGGGTAATGGAGTGCTTAGAAAAATCATATTATGGACTCTCTCCCCATATAAACATGCATATGCACACACACAAAAGTTGTGCACAGAATTCCAGGATTGTCAGGAATCCCCGAGCCCTGCCAAGGGTCCATAGATTCCATATTGTGAACAATCGAAATGGAAAACCCTACAGTCCATTTCAGCCACCAATTACTAAAATTATAAGTGGTGGTCAGGCCAACTGAAATACATAGTAGTATTTGGAAAGTGGCAACAGCAAAGACTTTGAACTGTTATTATTTGTGGGTGATACAATTATCTGCTTAGAAAATCTGAGACTAAAATTTATGGGAGCTAATAAAAGAGTTCAGTAAGTAAAAAATAAAAAGCAAATCCTTTGAGTTCAGACAAACTTGGTTTGAATCCCCATCATTGACAGTAGCTGGATAAATTTCTGTGATGTAATGAAACTCTTTGAGCCTCAGTTTCAACATCTATAAAATGGGAATAATACAATCATGTCCTCCATATAGTTGTTGCAAGGATGAAATTAAATAATTCAGTGAAGTGTTTGCATATATAAATGTTCAAAATATTAGGTTGAACTATAAGACAGTGGTGAATTTGATCATTTGCAAACATGCCAATTTAATATAGTGCAACCTAATTAATAAAAATTCAATGAAAGAAATTGCTGTGGATAATTGATCATTTATTCAGTAAATATTTTGTGCTTAACAGGTGCTAACATATTTTAAGACGAGAGTGAATTATATCTTTCAAATCAAAGCAGACCTATGCTGCCTATGCAAATGTACATCAAACCCATACCTGCCTTGGCGAGCTATTTTTCCTCCTGTCCTTCACCCTTGTCCCCACATCCATGTTAATACAGAGCAGCTGCAAATGCATTTAGTCAATCTGAGAGTCTTGATCTTTTACTCGAGTTTAACCCATTTACATTTATTGTTTCTACTGATCTATCTGGCAGATGTGGTGTCATTCTCAGCATTGTTGTTTGTGTTTCCTATTTAATGTATTCTCTCTGCTGAAATTCATTTGTAACTGATTCAGACCAACGTGGATGCTATGTGCAGGGAACCTTCAAGTTAAAGGAGCAGATGTTATCACTCCTCCCTTAAAATAACCATTGTTACTTCTTTTACCTTCCATGGGCACCTTTTGCCTAACCTGCCTTCCCTGCACTAGGGACCCCCAAGAATGCCAGGCAGGAGAGGAGAAACTTGGTTGAGTCTCAAGTTAACACTGAGTGGCAATCTGAAGGGTACAATTCTTGATGTCCTCCTTGAAATACTCAACATTGCTACGACAGTTGACATTCATGGTTTACGGAGTGCTCTTTACAGCACCTGTCTTATTGAATCTTCACAAAAACCTTGGAAGTGGTTGTTATTACCTTTTCAGTTTCGCAAAAAGAAATTGATATAAAAAGTGTTTAATGACTTGCCCAAAATCAAATGGCTGGGGAATGAACCAAATCAAGTGTGTATTTTCCGTAACCCCTTTCATTCTCATGATTATGGAAATAATGGTATCAGGAAATGTTGACTCTTGCAGTATACTAGACCACAGTTAAATTATCTATTACTACTCAGGAAGGACAGTTTTATCAAATTAGTTTCATTCATTCTTATCCTTTCTTTTGCCCTATTTTTACCCTGACTTCCTGTGCTCTGTTAGCCAGGAAATGGCATCATGATCCATCTACTTGTAGAAGCCAGAAGCTGGGAAGTTACTAGGAACACCTCTTTCTCCTTTACCTGCTCTACCCGCTCAGTCACCACATACTGTTGACCCGACCTCCTAAATATCTCTTAAACCTGCCCGCTTCCTCCCTTCACTATGCTAACCACTGTCATTTCTCATCTCTGACCTCCAGCAGCCTCCTATCTGGGCTCTTCATAGCCAGCCTTGCCTCCTCTCCTCCCCCCCACCCCCACTATTTTCCATGCAGCAGCCAGAGTAATCTTTCTAAAATCTAAATCTGACCACAGAACTTCTCTCCTCAAAATTCTCCAGTGCTTGTCATCACTGTAAGAGTAAAGTACAAAATCTTTAACTTGGCTCTCAAGAGAGCTGCATGATCCAGCTTTCCAAAGACCTCTCCAGCTTTATAAAACATTGGCTTTCTTCTCCTGCCACCGTGGAGAGGGTACAGGGGAGTGGCTCAAATGCTTGTTCTCTCCGTTCTGGGTGCCTTCTGTCCTCCACCCCTCCCTCCCACTATCTACCACTTCAATCTGGCTAACTCTGTATTCTGACTCTTCCTCCAGGAAGCCTTCCCTGACCACCACTACCCAGATTGTTAGGCATCCTGTCTATACCTCTGTTAACACCCTGTATTTTCACTTTGTTCTACCTGCTGCGCTTGTCACTAATATCTCTCTCCACCCTCCCCCATCCTGTCCCCCCCAGTGGTAGGCTCTGAGGGCAGGGAAGCTGTCTGTCTTGTCTATCCCTGCATTTCCAGGCCCAGCTTCTTGCTGGCCCAGGTGGGAGCTATATAAGCATTCATAATGAGCAAGAGGATGGTGTGAATGGAAAAAAAAAAAAAGGAAGGGAGAAAGGGAAGGGAGGAAAAAAGAGGAAAAGAGGGGAAGGTTAACTGGGGGTATGAAATATGCACTGTCTTTTTGCAACGATTCCTAGGAAGTGTTCCAGAGACCACTGGTAGTGCTTCATATTCACAGTAATGAGGCCATCCTCTTGGCTGTGATGATGTTCACATATCTTACCTGAGATCATTCATTTTCCCTGAGGTGCAATCTAAAGCGACTCTAAAAAGAGTAGTTTAGCTGTGCCACACATTTTGCATAGATTATCCCATCGAATGTACTCCCACTTAACTATCCCATGTAATGGGATAGTAACTACCTTAAAGGTAGAAACCATCATTGTTCCCATTTTACAGATGACAAGTCTGAGGCCAATAGGTAGTAGAAGTGGGTCACAAACCCTTGTCTTTTGGCTCTAACGCTCATTCCTTTGACCACTCCATGACACCACCAGCAATGGAGTATGTCTGGTGGGGGCTAGGGGGAAGACAGGTGCATCTCTGGGCATTTTTGTGCCACTGAGGGGTGATGGAAGGAATTTAATTACCTTAGCCCCAAACCCTGGAGTGTTCTGTCTATATGATGGATACAGTGCTCTACAGCCGACTGAACTCACTCATAAAAATGAGCTTTGCAAAATGAAGATAAAATGAAGACTCCGTAATTCCCTAGATCTGCTCCAACGTGGGGACTACGGCCCTGTAGCTCTCTACCGATGATGGACTGGACCCATGACATCGCCGTCCCACCCCGGTGGTGTTGACTCACCACCAGCGTCCAGGGCTCTCTCACTTGGGTCCATGCTCCAACACACCAAATCCCGCTCCTTTGGTGTCCTGAGGACACAGTGACAGGCACGCGCTCCACTGAAAAGTAAACCCAATCTGTGTGTCCACAGCGTTCTCTTGGTTCTTGAGCACTGGGTGCTTTAAGGAACGTATGTCCACTCGACAGCATAGACCAATAGAATAACGGGTGCTTATGTGATCATTATTAGTAATAGTAGTGGGAAGAGGGTTCATTTGTTGGGCTCTTACTGTAGTGTATGGCAGATTGTAAGAACTCAAAAAATACTATTATTCCATCTTCACAGACACTCTGAAGAGATGCTGTTATCCCCATTTTATAGATGCAGGAACTATGACTCAGAGCAGTTAAACAACTTGTCCGCCACCATAAAGCCAAGTGGAAAAACTAGAGTACCCGTTTAAGACTGTGCCCTTTTTTTGTATATGTTACAAAAACACAGTAAAAGATGAATAAGCATGACAAAGGGACACCCCCCAAAAAAGAATATAAAACAAAAAGTAAGCTTTCTTCCCATCCCACCCCTAGCCTTCCAGTACCCTTTCCCAGAAGCAAACACTGTTACCAGTATGTTGGATGTTTTTCCAGAGATATTCAGTGCATCTCCAAACTTACATGAAAGTATGGATGAATACATAGGATGGATATGTAACTATATTTATATATCCGTGCTCTCCGCCTTTTAAAATTTAACAGTGTAACTTGAAGATCATTCCCCATTGGTTCTTTTAGATCTAACCTGCCCCCCCTTATTTAATGCCTGCCCAGAACTCCATTGTATGGACGTGCCATTGGTTATTTAATCTGTTGATATTCTGAACGACCCTGCACGGAAGGGTCGCGTGTGTGTCTGTGTGTAAGGATGTTCCTTCTAGTTTATCTGCAGGAGAAAGTCCTAAAAATTGAATTGCCAGGACAAAGATCTGTGTGTTTTAAATTTAGGGTAGGTCCTGTCAAACCGCCGTTCAAAGAGGTAGTGCAAAGCAGCAGTGAGAGAGCGCGAGGGTTTCCCGAAGCCTGACGACGACAAGGTGAACTATCAAACTGGAAACGCCTGTGAATACTCACCCCACTCACTCTGACTTAGGCTCATGAGGCGTCGGCACTAGATCTGGGAAGTTCAGGGTCATCATCAGCAAACTGTAGCCGTGAAACTGGGGCAGTTACATGTCTGGGGTACCCCGTGGGGCCAGGGTACCCCTGTCTCTGGGATCCCCAAGACACAGAATGCCAACTTACCCCCCTGATTTGCAGAGGTTGGCGGGTTTGTAGCTATGACTTGCCAGCGTGGGAGAAAGCCCGTCAGCTTGATTCCCGGGTGGTGTTCTCTCTGGGGAAAGACTGCAAATTAGCAGTTCGGGAGATGTAAGGAAGTTGGTTGCTTTGTCGTGTTTTGTTGTTGCTGTTGTTTGAAAGAGCACAGTTGGGTTACGGTGTGGGTCTCTTGTTTGTGTGGAGGGTGGCGGTATTTTGTTTTGTTTTTAAGACATGGAGACTTGGGATTTGTTTTTAAATGAGATCGGAGGGAGATGGGAATCAGAGCTGTAACTCCATCAGAGATTTTGTGGGTGTGTGAACAGAAAACACCCAGGAGTTCACAGGCTGGGTGTTGTTTTTTCTTCAGTATTGCTCATTTAAAAGGTAATACACATGTAATTAAAAACATAATTTAAATGATAAGCAAATAGAAAAATAAGGTGGACAGTGCAAAGTATGTCTCCCTCCTACTTCTGACTTCTAATATTCCTTGTGAATTGCAACTGATGATACCCATTCCTTCTAGAATATTCTCTGCATTTACACGTGTAGAATTTACATGTATTTTTGTATCTTGGAGCTCATTTCATAGTTGTGAGTAGAGATCCGCCTCATTCTTTTTAATGAAACATTTATTGTATATAGAAGGGTTAGACTTCAGATGACCTTCGGATGATGGAATGTTGAGCACTCCACTCTTAGCCTGGGTGACATCCTACTATTACCTCTCTCTTCACATCGTTCTAGGTAGATTCTCTCCCCACCCCCTCCAGTCTCCATCACACCTATTCTCAGAGGTCAACCTCAAAAGTGGCAAGATCTTTGCTAACGCTCTGTGTCATTTTTCTGGTTTCTTTAGAAAGAAGAATTATCTTCTGCCTGGTGAAGTTACCAGTAGATTCTCAAGGGGGACTAAGGGACAGTGGGATACAGAGAGGAGGTCAGACTCTAGACTACACTGCCCAATGGCAATACAGTGCGGTCCACATGGGTGATTTTTAAGTGTATATTAGTCACTTTAAAAAAGAGTTTAAAAAGCCACAGGTGACATTAACTTTCATAATAATTTTGTTTAACCCACTATAGCCACAATATTATCTATTCAACGTGTAACCAATATTGAAAAATTATTGAGCTTTTTTTATGTTCTTTTTTTTTTTTCAAACTAGCCTTTGAAACTCAATGTGTGTTTTGCTCTCCCAGTAGATCTCAGTGGAACCAGCCACAGTTAAGGGGTTTCAATGGCCACATGTGGCGAGCGGCTGCCCAGCTGGAGAACACGGCCCTAGACCCCCTCACCTGTCGCTGATCCATGTTGAATGAACCCCTTGCTTCTCAAGGCTTCTGTTTCCTCATTTTTGAATGGGAGTTGGGTTGGATGATCTCAAGAGCTGCCCTTCATTCTGATGTCCTCTGACTTTCAGTGCTAAAAATGGAAGGTCATGGACAAGCCAGGACAAATGGGTCTCAGATAGCAGCTTATCTTGCCATCTATAAAATGGGGACAATGAAATGTCACCCTGATCAGAGTGAGGATGAAAAATATGACAGCCGATGAGGATGTGCTTTGGGGAGAAAGAGAAATGAGGCATGTTATGGGGTTGGTGTTAGGATTGGGATTGACCGCGGTGAGTGCTCAGAATCCACTCGCTAGACCCAAGGTTGCCTCTCAGGTTCACTTCTCTGAACCCCACTCACCTCGTCCATGGGTAACGTGGGGCTAGGAGTGTTTCCATACAGTCTCTGCCAGAATCAAATAAGGCACCCAAGCAGAGGGCTCAGTGCCACGCTTAGCACACAAGAAACTCTCCATTACTAGAGGCTGCTGCCGTCCCCACCCCTCTGGTTGCAGAAACGCAGCCCAGATGGGGAGTGGCTTGCCCAAGGTCGCACGGTGAGATGGTAGTAGCAGACGCTGGCCTATTTTGGCTCCCTCCTTGTCACTGGCAGCTGTCCCGAAAGTCAGCCGCTAATTTCCTCGCAGCAAGGTAAATGAAATAAATATACCCAAAACCGCTGAACTACTCGAATGAGGACTGGGTCCAAGTATCGTTTCCATGGTATATACGCTGGCGTGTACGCATGTGATTTGTTTAAAATCACAGTTCCAAAGGGCGGAGGCTGGTTTGGCAGGACGTGCCGCCCAGCACCCAGCTCCCTGTGTTCAGAGCCCCGTTCCACGACCAGTGCCAGGTTCCGCCAGATTTCCAGCAAAGGGCCCCCTCTAGACGGCACATGAACTACCTTTGGTGAAAGTGGGATGGTGTAGAAAATTAGAATTAAAAGCCAGGAAGCCTGAATCGTCACATATTATATAACAATAACGGGAAGCCCTTTCTGCTGGGCATTTGCTGTGTGACATTGCTGAGTACCATGCATTCACCATTTTCATTAATCCTTCTGGTTACCCAGGGAAGTGGTAACTGCCTAACAATCCCATTTTACAGATAAGGAAATAGAAGTTCCAGGAAAGTAAAGAACTCACCTAGAAACACCCAGACAGAGCCAGAAGGAGCCTTAAAAATCTTTCCTGGGGCAGAAGGGTCGCCAGCCACTCCAGGGGACCCAGGAGCCTCCTGGACAGTGGACATTCACAAGCCGGGACAAGTGGGTCTCCCTGTTGCAGCTTAATGTATTCATCTGTACAATGGGGATATTCAAACCTGACCTTGGTGAGTGAGGATAAAAATACAGCAGCAGATGAGGGTGTGTTCTGGAGAGGTAGAGGGGGGAGACAGGGTGTTGTGGGATTGTTATTAGGATCAAGGTGGACCTTAGCGAGTGCTTGGAATCCACTGGCTTAGACACAGGACTTGTCTCTCTCTCAGCAGACACTACATATCCCTGCTTCTCCCAAGCCCAGCCTCTTTCCAGTGCCTTCCAAAGATCAAGTTGCCTTTCTAAGGCCAAAGTGTGAGAAACAGCACCCCAGTTTCCCAAGCGCCAGCCAACAGCCCTCCCTGGTTTGAAAACCAACCGAGAAAGAGTTTGAAAAGCTGAGTGTAGCTGAGAAGGCTTGTGGATTGCTTTATTCTCTTTCTTTTTTCTTGAGCCAGGCCCAGGCTCTGTCCTTTTTAGGGTCTGGCCCAAGCCAAAAGTGGAAGAAAATCACTTGGAAACCTCGCCTTCCCTTTGCAGCTCACCTGCAAATCCCTTCTTTAATTGAAGAACGGAGTCCACTGCCAAACTTGGACGAACATCCTGGGTTCGGTACCCAGAAGAAATGGGGCTTGGGGAGAGTTAAGGAAGCAAAGGGGTCAAGGGAGGACCGATCCTCCCCAGTGAGGAAAGACAGGGGTTCTGGATGGTTCTCTCTGCAAACCAGAACCTCGGCAGCAAGATGCTGAAAGACACTCAGCCGGTCGACACACGAGCTCCACACGCTCACACACGCAGCAGAGAAATGACACAGCATGAGGGCAATGCATGAATACACAGAGAGAAACACACACACACGGCGACACCAGATGGAGAACGCAGCCCGGGCTGGGCCTGGGTATTCATTATCCCCTCACCCACACAGAGGGGCTGCCGCAGTTACATAAGGCAGGCTGCAAAAGGGGGAGGCTGACTTACTAACCACCCCGCCCTGAGGGGATCTGGGAAGCGGCACCTCCCCCTTGGGGGGTGTCTGCACCCACCTCCTGCTCACAGAGGCAGTGGGAGCGCATCAGCTGCCTCAGCCCCCGGATGACCCCGGGAGTTCGCTCAAAGGGAAATGGGGGAGTGAGCGTCACTTGTTAGGCGTGGCAGATGGGGGCTCCCTCCTTGCGCTAAGCCTGGTGAGGATGCCGACAGAGAAGGGTGTTCGGGAAAGAGCTGGAACCTGGAGTTGAGCTGGGGGTTAGAGAAAGATGGAGGGGTTCTCTGCTGCCTCCCACCTGCCCCCTACTCCACCCACAACCTCAGATCACCTGCCCCATGCCAGACACAGAGGGCACACTTCCATAGCTGCCCGCCGTCTTCGTGCCCTGCGTGCAGACGCCTCACCTGGGCCGCAACACCCCCAGCTGAGCCCCCTCTTGCCCCTTAGCACCCCAAACATACCCCATTTCTCCAAGACTCCGGGAGCCAGCAGGAGTTGAGAGAATAACCAGAATATCAAGTTTTCTCAACTGGAGTGTAAGTTTAGAAGCTCGGGCTTGAGAGTGGGGCAGACCTGAGTTCAAGGCCTCTCTTTGCTGTCATTTCTATGTGACTTTGGACAACTAACTAAACCCCTTCCCAGGCTTCTCATCTATTGAAGGGTAACCGTGAGGATCAAAGGCAAAAATACCTCCACGTACATGAAGAGCATACGTGTTCAATAAGTGTCTGCTGTATTTCATCTTCTGGGATTTTTCTTCATTCGGCAAATACTCATTGAGCACCTGCTGTGTGCTTATGATAGCCCCGGGGGTATACAGTCCGCTCTTCTTAATGTTTCCCTATTAGGGTCGCAGGCAGGCTGTGGAGTACAGATGTCCTCTAAAGTTTTGTGTGGGCCCATGTCTTTGGTATTTGTTATAGCAAGTTGGCTTTATGATGATTTGTAACGTGACCAAGTCTGTCCTTTGGAGCCTGGAACAGGTTAATAGTTACAAAAATGGTCAGAAAGGCCAACTGACACCATTGGTGACATTCCCTTTCTGGTGGGTTTGTCGTGGAGGACTTTGGGGGTGGCCAGGACAGAGAGCCCCAAGATCCGTGCTGGCTGAGCTCTTGACACATGAGTGGAAAATGTTTGTAAGGTACAGAGAGCTGAAGGCTGCGTGACAAGTTGGAATGGTGGCTTCTCAAGATGGGAAAGAGGGAAGAGATGAGATTGTGATTCTTGCCATTTGACTTCTAGGCTATCAGTGGTTTCCCCAGGGAGACCCTTGGTCTCAGGGGGCTTTGATCATGGGAGATGAAACCAGACAATTTGCAGCTAATGGGGAACGTTCCCCCCACCCCACCCCGGGGAGGAAGGATTACATTTCAAGGTTGGCTTCCAAACTCCAGTGTCTTGTGGCTAGACTTCTCAGTTGGTTGCATTTCCCATCTCGCTTTTGAAGGTGGCTCTGGGCACTCCACATCAATCTCTCTTTTGTAACTTCACCCCCTCCCTCGCTCCTTCTCTCCAGCACAGGTCTGACGGGCTCGCGATGCCCAGAGAATCACGCACAGGAACTTGTGTCACCTCGAGACACATCTAGACACCTCCACCAGACACTTCTCCTCCCCAGTCGGCCTGACCTGTTGCTTAGGGACACATTCCACGGCTTCTCCTGACGTCTGCCTGATCAACCATCACTTCCTAGAGAACAAGGAGGAAGGCAGACGCAGGAAATCATGCCACCGATGGCCGGACGGCAGTGAGTGGGTGACGCCGAGTTGACGTCAAAGACGGAGAAGACGAACCCAAGAGCAGCTCATTCCTGAGACTCCTGGAGGCACGAGCCCCCAGCTCTTCCTCTCGGCACGGCGTGCAGCCTGGCTCCTCCTGCTG